>NC_142262.1:10398706-10703103 GCF_052056855.1 Sturnus vulgaris
GAAGGAAGGAAGGAAGGAAGGAAGGAAGGAAGGAAGGAAGGAAGGAAGGAAGGAAGGAAGGAAGGAAGGAAGGAAGGAAGGAAGGAAGGAAGGAAGGAAGGAAGGAAGGAAGGAAGGAAGGAAGGAAGGAAGGAAGGAAGGAAGGAAGGAAGGAAGAAAGAAAGAAAGAAAGAAAGAAAGAAAGAAAGAAAGAAAGAAAGAAAGAAAGAAAGAAAGAAAGAAAGAAAGAAAGAAAGAAAGAAAGAACCATACTCATACATGAGTACATATAGAGGAAACTGATAAAAGCTCACACAAGTACAGCTATAAAATGAAAAAATGAAATTTGCCTCCATCAGAGCAATCCCAGGCATCATCCATGGAAAAACACTTGGCCAAATTAAAACCTTGAAGTAATTGGCTGCTCATGGTGATTTACCAAGTACTTTTGGAGATGATTGTCAAATGCAATTAACTGACATAAAAGTCGTGATATGAACTTCCTTCTAACCATATTATTTGGAAATGCGCTTGGTATTTATAAAGATGTGAAAAAAAAATGTTTATTAGGTGCTCTTTAGGTTAGGATAATTATATATGCACTAAATATAATGAGATGAAACTTCAGTAGCAGTAAAAAATAAAGCAATAAGCTGTACAGAAACTGAGCCCAGGCAGTCAATGTGTATTTCTGTTATAGCTGATACTCAGTTCTCTTTTGTGCCCCCAGCTCGGTTTTTTCCTTCATATTTTAATGTTTTTATGGGGAAAATCATTTTATGTGCTTATTTTGTGTGAAGGCTGAATATCTAAGCAAGATAAATTAATGTATCAAAAGATTTAGCTGCATTTCATATGTAAAACTTGGTTGTGCTTAGAGCCTAATACTTGCTCCCTCCCACTCACATTTTACATACAAATCACTACATTTCCTAAAACTGCTGTAGAGTTCTTCATTTGCAGCTCAAATCTGCAGCTAAGGTAGAAATAAAGTCTAGAGTTAAGGAAATCCACATGAAAATTCAGATATTTCAGTGGAATTGGGGTCTAAAATCTGTCACTGAAAGCAGAATTTCAGCTGAGGTTTCCAAAGGGCTGTAGGTACCTCTGGAATGGGACATTTGGTGTCCTGGGAGGGAATTTGGGGCAGGAATAATCCAGCAGCAGAAAAAATCCTAAGAGATTTCTGGGAGATGTGGGATGCTCAGAGTCACTGTGGTTAACTCAGAGCCCTCAACAAGAGAGAATTGAAATCCTGGGGTTGCAGCCCCTGGGCTGGGAGAGCCATGGGAGTGCCAGGATGGGCTGGGCTGGGCTGGACCTTAAAGCTGATCCAGTGCCAGCCCTGCCATGGGCAGGGACCTTCCAGGGGCTCCAAGCCCTGTCCAGCCTGGCCTTGGACATTTCCTGTGACTCACCTGCCTGTGGCCACTTCTGATCCCGCTGGGAATTGTCTTCCCCAGCTATCCCATTTTCCAGCCCACATTCCATTCTGTGCCAGCCAGGAGGGAGGGAAGGGAGATTTCCCCTCTCAGCTCTGTGCTAACGAGATGGGAGCAGCCTGGCAGAAGAGATTCACTGGGACCCCACCATTAATTAGTGATTATTCCTTCTGGTAAGGAAGAGCTCAGGGGAGTCCCAACTCTGTGGTGGCAGCCCCTTTGCACTGAGAAGTTGTGCCCCAAAAGTGGCACCCCCTGCCAGGTTAAACCAGAGCCCTCAGGGGTTTAACCCTGGGAACCTGCAGCTGGAGCAGAACAGCTCCAAGACCTAAGGTCAAACCTGCTTTTTCTTTGTTCTCCTCGTTCCTTGTGAGCATGGTTTGCTCTCATCCCCCGGGATTTGTTTTTTTGTGGCAGCTGAAGGTAGCAGGGCATGAGGAGCTGGAGAGTATCTGCTGTGGAAACAGATGTTGGCCTTCCTCAGCTGGACATTGGCCCTGTCAGGGATGCAGAGAGGTGTTCCCAGAACACTGCTTGGTGGGGCAGCGGCCCCACTGCACATCTGGATCACTCCTGCACACCAAAATCCAGTTATGATTCCCCAAAGAGCAGAACAGCTGCCCCACTGCACATCTGGATCACTCCTAGATGCTGAGATCCTGCTGTGATTCCCAAGACCTTTGGGAGAACACCTGGCTGGGTGCATTTGGCTGCACTTTTCTGCAGGCCCAGCCAGTGCAGGAGGGGGAGAGGAGCCTTGGCTTTCCTCCCTTGCCCACAAGGAATCTCCTGCAGAGCCCCGGGCTCAGGGTCTGCACAGCTGGCTGTGGCATCCTCTGCTGCCCAGGCCCAGGATGGAGGGAGATTCAGGGAATTACAGGTGAAGGCAAAGACCTGTGAAGAGACCAGCCCAGAGCAGCTGAGCTCCCATCCTGACAGGAATTCCAGGATTCAGCTCACCCTGCACACGCAGGGGTGTGACCTTAGGGAGCTGCTCCAGGCACAGCAGAGATTTTTGGCTTCTTGTCACCTCCAGCCACTGCCCTGCTGGCTCAGGCTGGCACCCTGAGGACCTTCAGCTGCACCAAGGAGGACTCCAGGCCACCTGCAAGCCCCTCCCTCTGCTCCCTGCAGAGTTGTCACTGCACAGAGGGTGCCAGGGACCAGCTGCTGAACACAGGACAGCTCCTGTCCATCTCCACATCTGCATGACCCCACAGCAGAGGTGCCCCATGCCAGGGAGGGAATGACATTCAGCCTTGATCACAATCTCAGCAGTAATTCTGAATCCTGCAAGCTCTTCTGATATCTTACTTGAAAAGCCCAAATGTAGTTTCAGACTCGCCAAGCAATGGCTCAGCAGCTTCAGCACACATGAACATGAGGAACAAAAGCACCCATGGCCATCTGGAAAACTCAGGGGAAGATGCACCTCTGAATCACACACTGATTTGTAGTCAGCTCATCCGAGTCACTCACCACCACCAAATTATTAAGGCACAGGAAGCACAAGGAATCCAAGACCACGAGTGTGTTCTTTGTCTCTTAAGTGCATAAAAAAGCAAAGCATCTGTTAGGAGCAGAGGGAAGCTGAATTGTTTTAGCACATTCCCTGGAGTTCTTGGCTGCAGTGGGACCCTGATGCTGGAGTTGCATTCAAGCTCCTGGGCAGACACAGAACCCAGCAAGGCTGGATTTTAAATCAACTACCAAGACCAAAGAGAAGACAACACAGTTTCAACCCTATTTCCCCAATTTCTTCTTTCTTTTTTTCCCTCAGGAAGGTAAAAAAGTAAACAGAGTGAGTAGTTAGGAACATTGGAGGCTGTCAGTTCAGGCTCAATAAATACTGCTGTGGCACTGATGAGTTTAAAGCTGACACTCTTCCTCCTGGAGTGTTTGGAAGACACAAAATGAAGCCCTAATAAACACAGTCTTACCATGGCAGCAATTTGCAGGCTGAAGAGATGCTGCCTCCTCTGGCAAGAAGAAACCCCCAAGGTTTTAGGTGATCTTTCCAAGGGACATTGTTCTCCCACCCTCCTTAGCAGCAGGGAGATTTTCTATATGTGAACATAACTTGCAATAAATCAGCTCTAGAATAGTCAGGACGAGGTTTCAGAATTCAAAACAAATGTCAGGACAAAAAGAGTGACAAATACAGAGATTCAGCACTGCCAGAGGTGACTGAGGTGAGATTTACCGAGTGCTTACAGCAGGAGGATCACATCCCAAAGGCAAAGGGGGCAGGGAGGAACACGGACAGGACCAAGACAAGGCAGCAGCAGAAGAGGGAAGAAAGCAGAGGGGACCTGAGGGATCCACCAGAAATGGGTGTGATTGCACAGAGACTGGGGAACAGGGATTTGGGGGGCAGGGACTGGCCTGGGGGTGGATGGAGCCAGGAGCTGCCAGGGTTTGGCTGGTCCGTGGTGGCTCCCAGGGAGGGGGGACACAGCCCAGGCTCCACTGCTGCTCAGGAAACCCAGAGGAGGGCACAGAAGGGCTGGGGGACAGGGCTGAGCAGAGAGAGGCAGGTTCTGGCCATGGAGGAAGCAAAGAAACATCTCCAGGCTGGGACGAGGGGGAGGAAACCAAGTGAGAAACAAAGGAGTATCTTGGAATTAGACACAAGGCTGATCAGCACAGTTAGAAAAGACTGGGCCATATTTCCCTGTGCACACTCTTGAAAATATGGTCCTGTGTTTAATATTAATGGGAACCATCGGCCATGCAGCATTGCCAGAGGAATATTTCCATTAACATTAAACACACTTTGATGCCAGTAAATGTTACTGGCTGGCAGAGGAAAGTTACAACGTGTGTAATTTTGCTCTTTGCTTTCTCTTACCATGTGTAGGTGTCTGGGTGGCACTGTCTAGTATCAGGTGATTATAATTTTGTTCTTGGTCATCTGAAATTCACAGAAAAAAAAAATCCCTTTAAGAACCAGCTTAGCATCACCACTGATCTGCAGATGATAATTACAGCTCACAGTATCACAGGAAATCTCAGCATGATTAAAGAAAGGAGAAGGAAATGCTTAAGAAAGCAGAAGATTCTGTTATGCAGTTCACTTAAAATTCCAGATGCAAGGAGAACACGATAATGGGAATCTGCTCCCCTTCTGCTGAGCCTGCAAATGAAGGTTCTGTGCAAAGGTGAGAAACACACCCAGCTGTATCCACAGGGTGAGGAGTTTCTGGGGCCCCATTCCACTGCTCCAGCTCCATCCAGCACAGGCCTTTGGAACTTTGGAGGTTTTCAGGATGTGAACCCCAACCACCCAAACACAGAGTCCCACTGTGAGCACAGAGAGGAGTCAAAGGTGTGGCCTCGTGGAGTTAAACTGAGGCCTTGAGTTTGAGCTTTCCTATTTCCAGACTCTGCACTGCATTGGTGTGTGACTCTGAACTCCATCCAAAGTGTCAGCAAGTTCTCCTCCCAGCTCAGGCACACAAAACAATCCTTTGCCAGCCCCACAACCAAGGACAGCGCTGCAGCTTCAGCCCCAAAAAGTGCAAAGAGCAGCGACTGGAGGAGAGAATGTGGGAGGATGGCACTGCAGAAGCTGGAGCTGCAATTGGACAATGAAGGCCAAGATGGAAATGGAGCCAAAGTGATCCAAGTGTGAGAACTCGTGACTCGGATCCATCTTGGCTCCATCTTGGCTGGAGCCACGGCCGGGCTCTTGCAGTGCCCAAGGTGAATCCTTGGAAGGGCTTGGAATAAATCCCTGCTTTATTCCTTCAGCACTGCCCAGCCTCTGCTCCAGGAAACTCTCCAGGTATCAAAACAGCTGCACATGAACTCTGGATCCCTCCCCAGGAAATGGGAATCCTATGAGACTGAGGCACCCAGGGAGGGGGAAACAATCCATGGCAGAGGCACTGCTGGAACTGGGGCTGGCAACTGTCCCTTGGGGTGGAAAACAGCTCTGCCTCTTCCATGTAATAAAATAATCAGATTAGGGACTCCTGATAAATCCACGAGCTTTAGTTTTGCAACAAGGAATGAGTTCTTTGCCCAGACCTTTCCAGCATGGATGGAGCTGTAGCAGTGCAGGATGAGAGGAGATCTTTTGGGATCCCTCATGTCCTGCTCTGCTGGTGCAGGGGGTTACTCCAGTGGCTACTCTGCTTTTCCCAAATCTATCATAGATATTTTACTTTCTCTCCAGAAGATCTGTGTCACTGATTCTTCCTTTCTGCTTTTCAGACCAATTCCTTCTTTTCTGTCTGCAGGGACGTGGAAAGAATCCCCCTTAATTCTGTCACAGCTCTTTGTGACCACAGTTACTGTGTGCTCCTTTATCCTCCATGCTGACACCATTCCTTTCCTGTTTCCCTGTAAAACCTGCTCTGCCTTGGGTCTCTGTCACTCCAGCACCCTCTGCTCCCACGGACCCACTTGAGATCCTCCTCAGTCTGGGATGTGTTTGTGAGAGAGCCCTAACCAGGACAGAGAGGAATGCCTGGATTGTGCCCAGTCAGCTTCTCTTGTTCACACAAATGTGATATTTTTCTTTTCCTGGTTTGTGTAAAGTCTGTGATCCTTTATTGTTCCTTACTGCTTTCCCAAGGAACTCTCAAATTGTTCTCTAACACAGAAAAGGCTTTTTAGCATTCTTGCTTCAGCCTGAAGCATCTCATTTTTCTCCATTTAATCAATTTATTTTCAGGCTATTTATCCAATTTGTCAAGAACATTTTAAATTCTAATCCTGTTCTCTAATAGACTTACGGTCATCCAAGCTTCATACCACCTGCAAATTTAATAAGCAAATTCCTTTTCCACCAGAAACAAAGAGAACAAATCCAGAACCACATCAGGCCATCCTTCCCCTGATGTTTAGTCCCTGCATGGTCACTCAGCCATGATGGTCTCTACCCCAGGCAGGTTCATTAACAACCTGCTTCTCTAATTAATCTGGAATCTGCTGGAAATCTTGCTAAGGTCATGATCCTTGATATGAATTATTTCTCTCTGGCCATAAAACACAGAAAAAAATAATAAAAATAAGGTTAAGTTGCCATGATTTGTTTCTTAGTGTTGACTGCTTGTTTATTTCTCTCCCTCACTATGGCGAGTGTCTGGGTGCAACCAGGATTAAAATCAGAGTTTGTTTATTCAGGTGACAACAGATTGGGCATCTTCACCTGCTTCCTGCTGCTCCAGAATCCAGGCACTCCTTGTATCCCAGACAGATGGAAAAATGGAAGGGTTTTAGCCTGGCTGTGAGCATGAGATGAGCAAATCCTGGGAGGAGCCCAGGTCCACAGGGCACCTCAAGTGCCCTTAGATAAATGCCTTGCAGGTTTCCCTCGTTTGAATTTTCCTTTGAATCCTCTGCTGTTCATTGCTTTCAGCAAGGAAAAATTCTGCAGAAACTCATTTTGTGACTTTGTTTCAGTTTCTGTTCCTCCAGTAGTCAAATTTCAATTGAATGTGAAAACCAGACCAGAGGAAGGGGGACAAATAAGAAACTGGATATTTCTGGAATCCTGTAACTGTCTGGAGGGATTTTCAGAGCCATGGGATCAGATGGGTTAAATTTTACCTGGTTCCCAGCATGCATGGTATGGATTCCTGCTCATTCCTGGAAGTGGTCAAAAACACATGGATGTGGCACTGGGGGACATGATTTAGTGACCACAGAGGTGCTGCTGGGTTGGTGGCAGGGCTGGATGACCTTAAAGGTCTTTTCCAAGCTGAGCAATCCCAGCTGTGACCCCGTGGACTGAGGATGGACACTGTGTCCTCTCTCACGGTGTCCAGCCACCCTCACAGTGAGGGAGGTTTTCCCGACGTTTGGGTGGAATTTTGTGTGTTAGGGTTTGTTCCCTTTGCCCTGGCACTGGGCACCGCTGGGAAGGGACCGGCTCCACCTTCTTAGTTCACCCCTCAGTTCATCTCAGATCCCCCTGAGCCTTCTCCTCTCCGGGCTGGGGATCCCCAGCTCAGCCCCTTCAGCATCCTCGGGCCTTTGCTGGACCCGCCCCAGTCCAGCCGTGGCTCTGCAGTGCTGGGAGCCTGTCACTGGTGCCAGCACTGCTGCTCCTCCCCACTGTCCCCTGCATCCCGGGATGCTGCTGCCTCCTCTGCCACAAGGGCGCATCGCTCCCTCATCCTCCTCTTGCGCCCAGTGCCGATTCCAGCGCTCATTTCCCCCCGATATTGTCATATTTATGTGTTACTCGATCCATTTCTGAGCATGCGAAGCAGGGAGTGAGGAATGAGCCCGGTGTATTTCTCCATGACCTCTCCCTGACATTTACAGCTGATAAGTTCATCGAGCATGACTGGATCGCTCCACTGACACTTCTGTCCTGTGAGCCTTGGAAGATGAATTTCCCCAGATGAATTTCTCCATCCTTCCAGAAGCTTTCAGAGGAGCCGGGGGCTCCTGTGCCCGTCCCTTGGGCCCCAGCCAGACGTGGGCTGCAGTCATGCCAAGGAGGGCAAGGACTTCCAGCCTGGCTCCAGCAAAGCTTATTTACAAATCAAGCAGCAGCAAACACCAAACCCCAAATTCTGTGTGTGCTGGTCCCTACTGGTGCTGCCGGGTGAGAGGGGACACAGAGACGGGGACACTCGAGGTGTGAAATGCTGGTTTTGAGAACAGGAACAGACACAACCTGAACACACCAATTGTTCCAGAAAGGAACCAGCAGAGGTTTCACTCTCCTCTCACAGGTCACTTATTCCCACAAGCTGGGAGAAATTGGCCCTTCACTGAAGACAGCTGCACCTGAATAGGAACCATCATCTTCTGAGTATGAGCAACTTTTCATTTCACTCCAATTCCTTTTTCCTTCCTTTCCTTTCCTTTCCTTTCCTTTCCTTTCCTTTCCTTTCCTTTCCTTTCCTTTCCTTTCCTTTCCTTTCCTTTCCTTTCCTTTCCTTTCCTTTCCTTTCCTTTCCTTTCCTTTCCTTTCCTTTCCTTTCCTTTCCTTTCCTTTCCTTTCCTTTCCTTTCCTTTCCTTTCCTTTCCTTTCCTTTCCTCTCTCTAAAAACCTCAGGTGTTTTGAGGCTGCTGCTTCAGCAATATCATCCAGCCCTGTCAGAACCTGAATTATTGGCATTTTGATGTGGCTGAGCTAATCAAGCATCTGAATGCAGCACTGGGCTTCATTTACCACTTCTGTAGCCCTTTGTAAACACTTTCTAAGCAATAAAATACTTTAAAATGATGGCTGAGCCTTCCCACACCTCTTCAGGTTTAACAAGATAATGCTGTTAATTGTGAAGTGCCAGTTAGGCAGAAGCTTATCTATTGTTGAGACAAGGATCTGAGTTCAAAGCTATTTACCAGGAAACTCCATTAGGGGAAGAAAGGAGCCACAGGGCTCTGAATTGCCAGGCCACAAAAGGAAATTTCTGAGCGCAGCTGGAGGAGCGATCAGATAAAATAACCAACAGAAAGAGTGAGATGTTTCACTGGAAAAAAGGAAACCAGCGCTCCCACTCCTTTGCAAACTGGGAAAGACACGTGCACAGAAGTCACGTTCATTTTCATTTACAATTTATTATTTTATTTCTTTTGTTAAACTGCCTCTCTACACAAATATTCTCACTTTTAGCTTCCAATTCTTCCCTGCATCCTGTTGGCTGCGTGGGGCTGTTCCCAGCTGGGGTTAAAGCACAATAACCACCTGAATTATCTGCACTAAGGTGCAAAATTCTGGGTAACTTAAAGAACACTCTAAATAGCTCCCAGAGTTCCTGCCTAGGAAATCCTCCTTTTTCTGCAGTTTTAACCTTCCCTTTGGTACCTGGTTTTAGTCTTCTCCAGAGCCTATTTTTTTTTTTTTCAGTCTCAGGGATTTCATATGGGAATATTACTAATAAAAACTTGATTTATTGTGTTCTATAATGGAAAAAAAATCAAGTGTCAGAATATGAAAAGAAAATGCTGCATTTTCCAGTCTTTCGTTCCTAATAAAATTCCTTATGAAAACTGCAAAGCAAGGATATTTTTAATATATGCCAAGTGTATTAAAGATATATCTGTAACTGTAATACAGATATATGATCACTCTGACAGTCATGCTATACTTTGCATTCGTTTTAGAGAATTTATTAAAGTACTGGGAGCTGCTCTGAAACCTGTAGTTAACAGGACAAAAGAAATGGTCTAAAGAGGAACCAGCAGCTTTTGAAGGGACCCAGGGCAGGGGTGGAATCCTCATTCCCGAAAGGGATTTAAAACATGAGGGGATGTGGCATTTGGGGCTGTGAGTTAGGGATTGGACACCTAGAAGCCTTTTCCAACCTAAATGATTCCATGAAAACCAATTCTTTGCCTTCTGCCCCTCCGATCTTGTCACCAAAACTGCGGAGATTTCCAGAGCGGGATGGAACCAGCAGTTGTGCTGATGATAAGATCCCTCCTTGATATCCACACTAATGAAGAGAAAATCCCTCTCCAGAGCTGCTGAGGGGGATGCAGAGGAAGGCAGGGAGGAAAAGCAGCCCAAAAGCTGCTGAGGAGAATGGAAATAGTCCCAGCACAAAGCTCCTCGTTCATCACCCACCGGCCCCGCCGGCGTTTTCTGCTCACAATTTGTATTCCAGAGGGGGAACCTGGAGCAAACGTCCTTCAGCTGCTCGGTGGCCAAGCAGAGCTGGGAAGGGGAGTAGGCACCAACCCTTTTCCAGGGATTTTGGGCAGGGAGAGTGGCAAAGTGCAGCCCAGGAACGGGGGAGCAAAGCCCCAAGCCCCTCCTGAGCCAGGTGTGCCCAGGCAGGGCTCAGAGGGGATGAGCACAGGAATATTTAACCCCACAGAGGGTTAAACCCCAGCTGCCTTTGGCGTACACGAGCCACAGCCGATCCCTTTGTACTCCTGTGCTGTGAATGTTCTGCTTGCTGAGTGTTTGTGCACCTGCCTGGCACTCCCCAAGCACGCTGACCCCTACGAGTGGCCAAAGCCAGGAGTTCAGCTGGTTCAGTCAGCATGTCAGTCATTAGAGGGGCTGGAAATGCCAAGTGAAAGGTTGTCCCCAAACCTTCCGTTTGATATTCATTATGTCAGGTTTTTGTTCTACCACTCCAACCTATTTTTCAACAGTAATCCTGTGACTCATTCATTGAACAGGATGCTCAGGGAATAAGGCAGCTATTCAGGAGTTATTTTAATCCTCATTAAGCGGTGAATAGCCCTGTTCTTTAGTATCCCACGCCATCCAAATCCTGCACTGATTATGGAACTGTTATTTTCCATGTCGGCTTTTCCTCTCCACCCTCCCAAGCAGCTCCCAGACTCCCGTGGCAGGGTAGGGGCTGCCAGCCCAGGTTGTACCTGAGCCCAGAACAGGTGTGCTCACACCTGCCAGGCTTTATTCCTTTTGAGGAGCAGCCCTGGAAAACTCGGGGCAGATTTTTTGTGTTACACAGGGGATTTTTAATAGGATTTTGCAAGCACAAATCAGCTGCTAATTAATCACACCCCTTTTGTGGGGGGGAGAAAGGCAGATGGAAGAGCTCCTGGTTTACCTGGGGGGAAGACAATGAAGGCCCTGCCACACAACAGGAGGAGGAGGAGGCTGGAAATGCTCCCCCAGCCCAGTTCAAGCCCAGGTTTGTCACTGCCCATCCCAGCCAAGGGCCCTCCTGGTGAGGGGCACCTGAAAGAGCTGAGGGAGCTGGGAAGGGGCTCAGGCTGGAGAAAAGGAGGCTCAGGGGGACCTTGTGGCTCTGCACAAGTCCCTGACAGGAGGGGACAGCCGGGGGGGTCGGGCTGTGCTCCAGGGAACAGGGACAGGAGGAGAGGGAACGGCCTCAGGCTGGGCCAGGAGAGGTTTGGGTTGGATATTTGGGAATATTCCTTCACAAAAAGGGTGGTCAAGCACTGGAGTGAGCTGCCCAGGGAGAAGGTAGATCACCATCTCTGGAAGGGTTCAAAAAACCTGTGGATGTGGCACATGAGGATGAGGTTGGTGGTGAATGAGGTGTGGGGCTGGCGTGGTGGTTGGACTTGGGGATCTCAAAAGTGTTTTCCAGCCAGAATGGCTCCATGGTGCTGTGGCTGTGGCTGCCCACTGGAGCCCAGCACATTGGAAAACCACGCTGAAGGTGCTGGAGACTTTGGGGAACGAAAAAGCAAAGGGATTTTGAAAGGCTCTGATCAATCATCTTCCCCCAGGCCTGTCCCTGGGCAGACCCTGCTGCTCCAGCCCCATTAGCAGACCCTCCCAGGGGTGCCCAGCACCCTGCCAGGGCTGTGGGTGCTCTGGGAGGTGCTGGCACAGCAGGCTCCTGGCCGGTGTGTCTCACACCTGGAGCTGCTGCAGGCTCCTCAGCAGGATTTGCACCGTGGGTTTGGCTCAGGAACTCCCTGGCAGTGCCAGGGGAGGTGTCAAGGTCACCTGGGCACCACACCAATGCTTCCCCTGCCACCTCCTGGAGCTGCCACTTGGTGCCTGAAGTTCTCACAACCCCCTGAGCCTCCCCTGCTCTGTCCCAGCAGTGCTCAGGCAGGGATTTCACCTGCAGAATATCCACCTGCAGGCTGTGTGAGTGACATGGCCCTGGAGACTTCAGCTCAGTCTTCTGCTGCTTGGTGCCCCCTTGTTTTTCCAGCTTGGGTTGTGTTTATTCCTTATTTTAAGGAATGTTATCTTTTTATCTCATGTGAGATGAAGGCTTAAATGAAATCTAAGAAACCAAATAGGAGGTGAATCAGAATCACAGAATTAGCTGAGCTGGAAGGGAACCCCAGGATCACCCAGTGCAGCTCCTGGCCCTGCACAGTCACCCCAACATCCCACCCTGGGCATCCCTTGGAGCTCTGGCAGCCTCAGGGCTGTGCCCATTCCCTGGGGAGCCTGGGCAGTGCCCAGCACCCTCTAGGGGAAGAACTTTTCCCAAAATCCATCCCAAACCTCCCCTGGCACAGCTCCACAATGTGCAGCTGCAGGTGGAAAACACTTGGCTGCAATGGGCACTGAAGTTCTGGAGGTTGTGGCTGAGAAAAACAAAGAAAAAAACTGAAAAATCAGCAAGGCCCACTGAGCTGTGAGGTGGAAAATAATCCTTGTCCCTGAAATATCTGAGTAAAAACAGGAGTGTGAGGAGGATGTTCTCGTACAACAGGGCTCGGGGTTCACTCACAGAAATGTGTCTGCTGTGTTGAAAGGCTGCACGAATCACACACTCATTCACGGTGGATTCTCCTCCTCCCACTCTGCCTCGTATCCACGCTGGGACATGGAAACCAGGCCCACTCACGAGCTCCCTACACACCAGCACACGCCTCCCTCCCAGCACATCCCTGCAGCTCCTCCCGAGTGCCAAGCTGCCAGAGCAAGCTGCAGGGGACAGCTTGGCACCAGCAAAATGCAACTCCTGTTTTCTAGCAGCTCCAGCTAAAAAGGGCATTTGCAGAAAAACAAAGCCACGAGGAAAAAATATTTCCCGATCTTGGCTTTAAAGTGATATTTTTAAAAACAGCAGCACCTCAGTGAGGGTAAAGGTCACAGAGAGTTCAGAATCTCTCTCTCTCCAAGGTACCTGATTCCTTCTGGAATATCTTTGGACAAGCTGTTGGCTTGAAAAAGGCTTTTCCTCCTCCTGGCAGTGAGTGTGAGGTCTGTCCAAAGAGCAACTTTTCCTGCTCTTCCCAGAGCCTGGAAAAGAGACATTTCCTTCCTGGGGATCCCCCCAGCAATGTCTCTGCACCAGAGAGCAGCAGCCAGGTGGGAACGTCTGAACTCACCTGGAGCTGGAGTTCAGCATCCCTCCATAGCATTTCCTGCTTTGTTGGCTCTGATTTTCATTGTTTTCACTTAACCCTTTGCTGCCCTTTCTCACATGTTCCAGAATAAATCAGGAGAAAAAAGTGGAGAAAGGACTAGAAGAAATCCAGATGAAGAGAAAGAACAAGAACTTTCTGTCTGGGAGGGAAAGTTCTGCAGAGCCCAGGGCACAAACCTGGCTGGTGTTGATGAGTGCCTGGGATCCCCTCTGTGCCTGAGAGCTTCACACTGTCTTGGAAACACAAATGGGATAAAAATGGCCTGGTTTCCTCAAAAATCCAGCAGCTGAGCAGGCTGCATGACTGACATCAGGCAGCAGTGCACAGCAGCAGCTGGAGGAGCAGCCCTGCATGGCAACCTTTGGAAACACGTCCAGAAATGTGCTGCTCACGGGAAAACATATGGTCAGGAGAGAAAAAAATGTGTCCTTTAAAGGGCATTGCTGGAGATGGAGCCGATTCCAGAAGGTAAAAATAGTCTGGGTGTCTAAAGCAGGATTAGTTAAATGCAATCTTTGGTGGAACACAGCCAGCTCTTGCACGTTCTGAGTGCTGAGATAATTATGCAAATACCTCTGGAAGTAACACACGGTCCCTTTGAGCCCCGTGGTATTGGCAGCAAGGAGAAGGGAACACAAAGTCCTGCTCTGGCTTTTCCCTCTTCCACAAAGTACAAAAAGTTGAGGATGAAATCCCTGTGAGAAGGGCTCTCCAGTGAGTCCAGGAGTGCTGGACCTCAAAATCCACTTGGAGAGCAGAATCCAGCCCCGGTCACTGCATTCCCTTAGGAAACACCAGGGCCTGGCTGTGCCATCCCACTCGGGGGCTGAAGAGAGGCAGGAATCAGCAGAGAGCTGAACCCTTTGTCTGCTGCCCTCAAACACAATCACAGAAAAACAATCTGATCTGTTTTCCGAAGGCTTTGGCTCAGTCCCTGTCCTGTCCCCTGAGGATCCCTGCAGGGGGATGCAGGGACTGGAGGGGTGGGTGGCTCCCGGCTTGCCCAGAGCCCAGCAGGGCTTGCCCAGCCCCAGGACTGATAACTGTGGGGTGTTAGAAGCAACAGGAGGATGCAGATAAATAAACGGAGGTCTTTAACTGGCTTTAAATCACTCTGAAGCCATAGAAATGCACTTGCTCCTCATCTGTCACCAAGGCATGGCCAGCCTGGAGGTGTCTGGGCACAGAAGCAAAGACTTTCTCTTGATGTGACACAGCAAGGAATGCCTGTGAGGGGCCAGGAACGAGGATGTGATGGTTTGAAATCAATTCCACCCTTTTGCTGATTCCTGGTGCTTTGTTTTCCCTGGATGGAGGCTCGTTTGCATGCCTGTCAACTGCTAAACGTGGCTTTGGGCCAGTGTTTTCAGGACAATTAAGATCCAGATGCAATCTAACACAGATCAGAGTCTTATCTTTGAGCAGATAAAGAAGTCACCAGCACTAATCAAGCCTTTAAAATGAACCATGGCCAAAAGTGCTTTATTAAGGCACAAAGAAAGTGGCTCCGTGTTAGAGAAGAACGGAGAGCTCTATTTAAATCCTAATCCTATCAGCAATTAAGCAGATGGTTAACTTTAAGCATCTGCTTAAGTCTAACTGAAGTCACGTTAAAGTGTGGCTTTCAAAATAGCGATTCTATAGAAAGATCTGGGTGTGACAGTGTCAAAATCTTGATTTTTCCTGAGAATTCCCTGCTCTGTTCTGGCAGTGCTTCAATTCCAGCAAAGGGAGAAGGTGGCACAGACTCCCAGAAGGGGCTGAGGGCAGATCAGGGAATCCTGGACTGGTTTGGGTTGGGGGGACCTTAAAGCTCAGCCCATCCCACCCCTGTCCCAGGCTGCTCCCAGCCCCAGTGTCCAACCTGGCCTTGGGCACTGCCAGGGATCCAGGGGCAGCCACAGCTGCTCTGGGCACCCTGTGCCAGGGCCTGCCCACCCTCCCAGGGAACAATTCCTGCCCAATATCCCATCCAGCCCTGCCCTGTGTCAGTCTGAAGCCATTCCCTGTGTCCTGTCCCTCCATCCGCTGTCCAAAGTCTCTCCCCATCTTTTTTGGAGCCTTTTCAAGTCCTGGAAGGTCCCACCAAAGCCATCCCAGAGCCTCCTCATCTCCAAGCTACACAATCTCAATTTTCTCAGCCTTCCCAAGACATCCGAACTCTGACCACCAGCATGTTCCTGCTGTGAAGCACAGATTCTTGAAGATTTAATGCATTCATTATAATTTTAAAATAAATACTTAATTAAAAAAACCCTTTTCCATATGTTGTGATTAGAAATTTTCTGTTTGGCCAACTCAAAAACAGCTGAAATTACAAACAACTCTTTAAAAAAAAATTAATTATTTTATGTTTGTAAAACTCAGAGCAACTTAGATATTGGGAATATTGGATTACTGCTAAAGGGAAAAAATGCAGTTTAAAGTCCAAGTATTCCAGGAAAGCTGCCTCAATTCCAGTGTCCCAAATTGCTTGGCACAATCAACATCTCTGAATAACAAGTCTGTCTCCAGTGACAATAAGTTACAGTATTTATCATTATTTAGGTCTGCTCAAACAGGTCTCATTTGGGAAAAGTCTGTAAAAACTATTGAAGGAACACCTTTAAAAGAGCAGTAGTGGTTGTGGGATCCTGGTGTCCCTTTCCATGGAAAATGAGCATCCCCTGGATGTGCATTTGTCCCAGTTTAGGAGGTGAAGCAGTTCATCATAAATCTCTCAAGCCCCAATTTCTGGAATCCTTTGATTAGGTGGGATTCTCATTGATCTTTAATTAAAGGAGATCACTGCCTCTCTTCTGTACAGACACAGCTCTTGGCAGCTCCAAGGTTCTCAAGGCAAAAAGCAAACAAAGGACAACAACATTTATTTATTTTGAACCTGTGGGTTTGGGTTCAACCTCAGATTTTTTTCCCCCAGTCTCAGTTGTGGTTTCTTTACCACTTGTGGTTGAAACCTCCCTGATAACTCTGGAATATTTATTGCTTTCCTGTATGGAAAGGGGGATCTGGCAGAGGATTTACAGCAGAGTGAGCTCTCTCCTGTAGGCAAAGCAATTCTCATTTATTTACTCACTCCCTGCCTTCCATGGGAATAGTTACTTTGGCAGATTTGATCCTCAGCTCTGCTTACTGGAACACAGCTTTTATTGGGTTTTATCGGGGTTTATTTCATTTTATTTCTGCACCAAACTCACCAAGGCCAAGCAAAGCAGTTCAGTGGTTGGATTAACTGGGTGCCAGGGGTGATGGCTCTGGAGGAGAGGATCCTGCTCCCTCCTCAGCCCTCAGGGAAATGATTCTCATCCCTCCCTTGTGCCTGCTTTTATTGGATCTTGCAGGAAATTCTCTCTGCTTTTTCATTTGTCTGTTTTTGTCATCGAGTTTTAGCCTGATCAGGTTCGGGATGGGAATATGGGATGGGATGGGGACACACTGGACCCTCAGTCTGGATGCAAAGCCTGTCCCCTGAGGAAGGTTCCCAAAATCAGGCTGAGGAAATTCTACCAAATGCAAGGTCTCCTTTCACGTGGCCATTCCCCAGTTCCATACCCGGGCTCCCCTCCCTGGGACAATATTTCTGTTTAGCACCATATGAATTTGTTCTGGTTTCTTTACCCAGATCATGTCCAGATGAACCTTTAAATATAAGAGAGAAAATTCCACTGGAGAAATGCAGCTTCTTGGAGAAACAAAGTGCATGAACAGCTGGTAAGTTATGTCTGTCATTTATGGTGTAAATGTGGTAAATGCTGTGACAAATGCTGTGACAAATGCTGTGTGCCATTTATCCTGTGGATCCCAGTGACACCCAGCAGCAGGGGTGGTGGGGCAGTGTGGATTCTCCCTGGGAGGGACTGGACTGGATTTTGGGAGGCACTGCTGGCTCCTCTTCTCTCTCCAGACCCATCTCCTGCTCCTCCATCCTGATCCAGGCTGTGGGGAACTGAACTGAACTGGGGCCCTGTCCAGCCAGAGCTTTTCCCACATGCTGGCAGGCAGAGCACAGCTCCAGCGTGGTGCCAAGGGGGTGGAAGGCACTGCTGAGGCTGCACGTGCTGCTGAAGCACTGAAAGCCCCCAGGCTTAGAAAAATGAGGCTGCACAGATGGCTGGGAGCTGAAATCAGCTCACCAAGAGCTCAGCACATACACCTGGTGTCATTTGCTGTCAAAAAACCCCACATATTTCAGCTGTGCTCGTGTTTGGTGGCTCCTGGGCCGGGCTCTCCACACAGCAGGTGGTTGGTTTGTGGTGCAAAACCATCCCAACCCAGCTGCAGAGCAAAGCACTGTCCCTGCCAGACTGCTCAGTACCAGGTGTGGATGGACAGAAAAACCCTCCCAAAGATTCCAGAGAAATAAACACTTGGGTAGAAGTGTAAAATCAGCATCCTTGAAGGGAAGGGGCTGCCCCAGATCTGAGCCAACATCTGTGTCAGGGAGAGGATCTGGGCTCTAAGAGCTGCTCCCCATCTGCTCAGTGGTTCCTGTGCTCAGATTTGGGGCAGGTTTCAGCTGAGAGCAGCTCCTGTGCAACCCACGGGTCCCATAGCTTCCTGCCACTTCTCAGAAATACCACATTGCTTCCCAGAAACACTAAAATGATTCCCAGGAACACTCCACTGCTTCCCAGAAACACCACAGTAATTCCCAGGAGCTCTTCATGCTTCCCAGAGCTTCCCATTACTTCCCAGAAATACCACACTGCTTCCCAGGAATACCACAGTGATTCCCAGAGCTCCACACTGCTTCCCAGAGCTTCTCACTGCTTCTCAGAGCTCCACACTGCTTTCCAGAAATACCACACTGCTTCCCAGGAACACCACACTGCTTCCCAGAGCTTCCCAATACTTCTCAGGAACACCACTATGCTTCTCAGAGCTTCCCATTACTTCCCAGAAATATCACACTGCTTCCCAGGAACACCACGGGGATTCCCAGGAACATCCCACACTGCTTCCCAGAGCTCCACACTGCTTCCCAGAGCTTTCCAGTACTTCCCAGAAATACCACACTGCTTCCCAGGAACACCCCACTGCTTCCCAGAGCCCTGCCCAGCACATTCCAGGGAGCTGTTCCCCCAGTGATCCCAGAGATGGAAAATGCCCAGCTGGTTCCTGAGGCTGTGCCAGGGGGTGCAGTGTCCCTGGGGCTGTGGCTGAAGGGGGCTCTCACTGCCAGGACCCAGCAGTGCCCCTGGGCTGGGTGGTCTCTGTTCCCCCTGTGCTGCTGCTGCTTTCAGAGCAGATCCTTGGTGATCTCTGCACTTCTGAGTCCCGTGGCAATTCCCATCTGCCAGGCACAGCTTTTCCTGCCCCTGCCTGTCTCTCACCGGTCATTCCAAGCCCCTCCTGCACTTTGCACTCTGCAGAGCCGCATTTCGTGACCCTCAGTGCTGTGGGCAGGTTGTGCCCACCCCTCCCTGTCCCTGTCCCTGTCCCTGTCCCTGTCCCTGTCCCTGTCCCTGTCCCTGTCCCTGTCCCTGTCCCTGTCCCTGTCCCTGCTCTAGGGGAGGAGGGACAGTGTGTGCAGGGCACAGACACATCAATATTGCAGAGCTCCCGATGCCAGCTCTCCCTGAGCTGTCTCTCTGAGCATCCCTGGATGAGTGCCTGGCAGGGGAAGGAGAGGAGCCTGCAGGTTCGGGTGACAGCAGGGACACGGCTCTGGTCCCTCAGGAGCCAGCATTATTGGGAAGGGCTGTTCTCCAGCAAACCCTGCCCCGCTGTGGCCCTGCAGAGCTCTGTCGTTGCTGTTCCCTTGGAGTGCACTTCCAAGGAGGAGATCCATGAGTCCCTGCTGAACTGAGGAATGCAGGGATGATCCAGGAGGGCAATCCCAGCACTGCCCCCAGCCCAGCCCGGCTGCAATCAGCACCAGCAAGCCAGACCTCCTTCCCTGAGGGCAACAAACCTCAGAGACATCGTTTCATGCTCCTGCTGTCAGCTGCCCTGCACAATTTATCTTCTCATTACCTCTTTAACAGCACTGCTATTCACTGGCTGAGCGAGGGAAATAACTCCTGTGATGGAGACTTGGCTTTGGATATAAAGCAGTGATATTATTATGCAGCAATAGAAATGCTAAGTTCCTGCAGCCAGGGCCCAGAAGAGCTTGGGAAGGTGGAGAACACCTGGAATCCAAAGGTGTTTCACTCTGGCTTGGATAAAGTCACCTTAGGGCAGGTGGGGTTGTCATGGGAATAAAAACTGGTGGGGGAGAGAGGAGAGAAGAGGAGAGGAGAGGAGAGAGGAGAGAAGAGAAGAGAGAGAAGAGAAGAGAAGAGAAGAGAAGAGAAGAGAAGAGAAGAGAAGAGAAGAGAAGAGAAGAGAAGAGAAGAGAAGAGAAGAGAAGAGAAGAGAAGAGAAGAGAAGAAGAGAAGAGAAGAGAGCTCATCTGAAATCACTCAGCCCTCACGTGTTTCAGACTGATGTGTTATAGCAGATAATTTTTAGGGGATTCTTGCCCTTTGGGTGCTCCCTGTGTTCCCTGCTCTCCTCTAAGTGGAGCTGGAGGCCCCAGTGTGGTGTCCAAGGAAGAAGTGAGAAGAAATGACCCCAAAGATGAACACTGGATAGGGGTGGCTTGGCAAAAGAAGCCATCAAAGGTAACTTGTGCTGTGTGCAACATTTCCCCACATCCACAGAGAGCCATGGAATTCACCTGCAAACCTGCAGGGATGGGCAGAGCTCCCTGTGCTGCTCTCTCAGGTGATTTTTCCACTCTCAGAGTCCCTCCTCAGCCTCAGTTTCTCGCCTGCACAAAGCCCCAGCTGTCCTGGCACTGTGGAGCTCAGCTCAGCTCAGCTCTGGGCTTGTGTGAGGATTTTCTCCTCGCTGCTTTCCCTCTCCCTCTCGCTGAACAGGAGTTCCTATCACAGGAGTCCGTGTGCTTTGGCAAGGCACCAGGAATTGTTGATTCCAGAGGCACTGTGTTTCCAGCAGGAGCCTCAGCACTTTCCCTGGGCAGCGTCACAGTTTTTCATGGTAAATTTCCTTTTGCTGGGAATTCAGCTTCCAAGGAAAACAGTGCTCAGAATACTTTAACCAGCTTAGTGCACATCCAAGGCACAGGGACTGCAAAGTGACACCTGTTTCCAGGTGTGGGGGTAGGCCAGCACCTCTTGGAGCTGCTGATCTCCCTCCAAGGGCACAACATCTCAGCACAGCTAAACCCAGCTGCTGGTAGGCAACAAAAAACCCCAGCCTAGATCCTATTCATGTTTCCAGTTCAGTCACCATTGCTTTATGTAGGATATTTAAGGCTGAAATTCAAGTTTTCCATATTCTCTGTTGATTGTCCTGGAGGACTTGTCAGAAGTCAGACGTGGTGATGTGATCCTGAGCTGTCAGCTCCTGATCAGAGGGCAGTCTGTGCTGCAGCCACAGAGAAAGGTCAGGAACAGCAACAGCCCTGCCAGGTCCCCACAGCCCAGGGGCAGCTGTGGGTTGGTCTCTGACCCTACTCAGTGGTCACCTGTGGCACCAGAGCTGGGCCTTTTTGCCAACAGCACTTTCCATCAGCATCACTGGCACTGAGAAGAGCCGTGTCCAGGAGAGTGGAGCTGTGTGGGATGTGCCCCTCCTTGCTCTGTGCAGGGAACAGGGATTAGTCACAACCTTAGCCCAAAAAGCCACCAGCCACTGCCAGAACTGTGCAACACCAGATTCCAGCCTGAATGGTGTGACAGATGATGGGGAGCTGAGCACTGAGCCCAGGAAAGCTCTCGGGGTGCTGAGCCCAGCTGCTGCTTTGCTGGGTCACCATGCAGGGACCTGCAGCCCTGCCCTGCCAGGAGGGATGAGCCCAGACATTTTATTGCCACGTCTCTGAAAAGGGCATTGTCTCAGTCCCTCCAGCTTTCTACTTTCAGGAGGAAAGAACATATTGAATAAAATGTAGACACGTCAGCAGAGATGCTGTGGGCACAGGAGTTCCCTGAGCTCTGCTGGCTCCCAGCTCTCCCAGCCCCGTTTCTGGATTTGCTTCCACGCTGCAGCGTGTCACTCCCTGGGGACAGACAGGAGCTGTCACAAGCCATTACAGCAGCTGCTTCCACACAGCTGGCCCCATCCCTGGCAGGGCTCTGGGCTCTGCTGGTCACTGGGCAGGAGCCTGTCCCTGTCCCTTTGGGTTTCCCTGCCCAGCTCTGCTCTGCTGGGGCCATGGCGTGGGCTGGGGGTGTTTGCTGGAGCTGTGAGAAGCACCCCTCCCTCCCCACATCCTGTCACAACCCTCATTCCACACTGCTTTTGCTCTCATCTCTATGAAGAAGGCTGCAGGAAAAGAGGGCTCTGCCAAAAAGAGGACTTTGGCACCTTGGTACAGTGCCTGCCTCTGGAGGGGCTGGAAGCAGCCTGGACAAAGGCCTCCTCCCTCCATTCTGTCAGCATTTATCTCAAACTCAATCCCCCTCAGCTTTCACCCCACCTGAGGGGTGGAATTCCCCCAGCAAGGAGGGCAGGAGTGCCCCATGGCCACCCCAGAGCACAGACAAAGCCGAGTCTGGCTCAGGACAGGAGAGGCCATGCAGGGCTGGACCATCCCCACTCTGCTCTTTGCCTCAGTGACCTGGAAAAACCCCTAAAGGGCTCATCTGGAGGCTGTCCTGGAGGGCCTGGATGCCCTCCCAAGCCTGGTGACCCAGTCCAGTGTGGTGCCAAAGCACTGGTGCAGGCACCAGCTCCAAATCCTTGGCCAGCACCCCCAGCGTGATCTTGCCCATTAACTCTGCATAAACAAACAATCACTTATAACGTCAGGGAAAATAACCTCACCCCTAATCACTGATTAGAAATGTTTGCTTATGGCTGGGTATTTATAGCCTACAAGAGGTAAATGTCACCCTCATTGCCTGCCTTCATGGCAGATATTGTTTAATTAGAGATTGCAGCCTCTGGGCTGCTGCTCTTTGGAATGGGAGATGAGTTCTGCCGTGCTTTATTATTTACCCTTCCCTCTGCTTTCCCTGCTGCTGTGCAGGAGTGGGATCTTGTTGAGGAGCTGGATTTAACTGCAGTCATCCCCAGATCTTGCAGGGTGCTGCTCTGGGCTGCCCTGCCCCAGGATGTCTCTCACAGAGCAGCCACGGCCATCCCTCCCTCTCTGCTGTGATTTTCACTTCATCTCATGAGCCCTGAGCTGAAACCCTCAGGCTGCTCAGCCACAACACTCCCACAGTGTTGTCCTTCCAAAGGCAGGCAAGAGGGTGGAGGAGATGAAAAGAACAGTAGGTTCATTCTGATAGAAATGTCTCAAGCTTCCCAATCTGTGGTTAGACTTAAAGGGAGGTCATTCCTTAAGAAAGTCCAGCCTAAGACATCTGAGATTAGTGGTTAGAGCAGAGCACAGAGGGGAATGAGCTGGATGGAGCAAGCCCTGCTCACAGGAGGCCATCTATGAGCTGTGCTCTGCCACCCCAGGTCAGCCAGTAGAGGGATTCAGGGGACTGAGGGAGCCTGGCTTAAAGCCAGAGACAAAAAATCACAGGTACTGAGCTCCTCACACAGCCAGAGTGTGACAGGACCTACAAGAGTGGGATGAAGGACCACTGAAGTCTCAGGGTAATCTCGGTTTGATGGGGGTCAGGCAGGGCCTGCCCTTTGCCCTCCACCCTCGAGTGGGACCAGCAGTGAACAGGATATGCTGATGAGCCTTTTATCCAGCATCCCGGATTTGCTGTCCTTGATGTTTGTTGAACATACTCAGAGCTACTCCAATCCCCCAGCAGCCTGTGATTATCTCATCTCTGCAGACAGGGAGTTTGTACATGCTCTGACAAAGCAAACACGGGAGCAGCAATCTGTCAGGAGGAGTCTGCTCCACTCTGCCTGCACCGTGCAGGCTCTGCTGCTGCTGCTGGCGTGTGTTGTACAAAAGCACAAAGACACCCAGGAGCTGCTAAACCCCCTGTGCTTGTCTGGAGCAGCCAAAACCACGGTTCCCACACTGCTCCTGCCAAGCTGTGTCCCCACTGCACCCTTGTCCCTGGGGCAGGTACCTGACC
This sequence comes from Sturnus vulgaris, assembly GCF_052056855.1. Taxonomy (NCBI): domain Eukaryota; kingdom Metazoa; phylum Chordata; class Aves; order Passeriformes; family Sturnidae; genus Sturnus; species Sturnus vulgaris. The sequence continues at coordinate 10,421,892 of NC_142262.1, forward strand.
CTGAAAGGCCCCAGGGTGGGACAGTGACTGATGGGGGGCTCGTGGCTCTGTCAGGCACCAGGACAGCAGTGACCCGAGCTGGCACTGGGGACACCCTCCCTGCTGCTCTGCTGCTCTGGGCTGGATTGCACAGGGCCACAAGGACCTGCTGCTGGCACAGAGGTTGGCAAGGCTGGAGTGATGCATTAAGATTTTAGCTTTTATATTTTTCAGATCCTGTAAGTGCATTAGTGCATCACTCTGAACTCCAGATAGAATGTTAGTTACTGTCTTCACATTTTGGTCAGACAAAACAATCCTTCTGAGCCTGAGATCCAAGGCCACCCTCTGCCTCAGGCCCCAAAAAGTATAAACAAAGTAAATTGGGGGGGCAACAAACTGGGGGAATATGACTTCATTACCTCGAGTTGTAATTGGACAATTAACTCCTGATTGCAAATAGACCAAACTTATATCTGTCTGAAAAACTCGTGACCCCTGTCCATTTTGGGTGTAGCCCCTTGGGGAAGGTTTTGTCTGCCCTAACTGTACCTGAAGGGCCTTCATTAAATAGACCTGCTTGTATCTTTGTAACTTTGTCTGGGTCTAAGCAAGGCCAGTTCCAGTTCCAGGGCACACCTGTGCAGCAGGTGTGGTTTGGTGGCTGCAGGGTGGGGAGCAGCACAGGCTGTGCAGTCGGAGGCAAAGCAGCACACAGGGCACAGCTGGAAACCACAGCCCTGGCCCTGAGCACCAGGATGCCTCTGCTTGTTGCATGTAGGTAATAACTTCTAAAAGAAAGATCTTACAAAATCTGCCTTGCTCTGCTGAATTACCAGCCAAGCCTGTAAGTTCCCAGAAGAAAGAATCAGAAGAATAAGAAGGAATGAGCACAACAAACTGTTCTGGTAAGAGAACTATTTGCACCTGTAATAAACAAGAAATAAGAGAGAATCAGTGAATAAAATATGTAAATTATGCACAAATAGAGGGGTTTGATGGATAGGCACAAAGGCCATTTACCAACCAATAAAATGAATTTCAGTAAATCGTTAACCAATTAGGTTTAACATGGTGCTTTCTAATATTTCCTATAAATATGAGCTATGTGAATAAAGAATTGGCTTTTTCTGCAGGAAGAAACCGAGTCCTGTCTGCTTACTATTGCAACAACTGCTCTCTCTTTCGAGTGCATTTGGGTGTCTCCTGGTACACAACAGTTGCCTTGTGTCTTTTAAACATGCTCTATTAACTGCCATCACATTTTATCACTCCTCTGGCAATATCCAGCAACACCTCTATAATTTATTGTCATTAGTTTTATTCTCAGCTGTCACAGAGGTCGCAGCATGGGGGGAGAAGAGAACTTCATCCATTTCAGCACTGAACGTGCTGCAATAATAGCTTTTCAAACAGCTGATGGTGGAGGGATATGAAAAGATAATGAATAATGAGGAATAAAGGAGCTGACCTTTCTCCAACAAGAGGCTCTTTCAGCATCGTGGCACTTGGAATTTGGGTGAAACGAACCCTGACTCCCAAGGCTGTGCTTTGTGACACCTCTGCTGCAGACCTGTCCCTCAGAGCTGGGCTGCTCACACTCCCTTTGCAGGCAGGGGAGTTTTGTGGCAGTGCTGCACTGAGCCTTGAAAATGCCTGTTTCATTCTGGTGGCACTGAGGAGAGCCTCAGGGATTGTCGTGGATGGAGATATCTGCATGTGGCTCCGTGCTCACTGTCCTGGTCACTGCTCCTGGAGGCTCCTGAGCTCAGAGATGCAGTCCTGCCCCTGGGGAATGGGTATTTATTGTTGCCTTCCCTGCACGTGCCCAGCCCTGAGGTGGATCTCCTCAGACAAACAGCTTTCCAAGCAATAAATTTGGTTTCATTTGAGCAGGAATAGGGACAGGGAGGTGCACTCAGCCAGCCCTGTTCAGCCCAGATGCCTGAGAGAAGTGGCAGCTTCAGAGTCCCTTAAGGGATCCTAAAACTCGTGTTATGATGCCACAGCTGAGGTGACTGTGAGCCTGTTTCCAGCAGTCACAGCTGCCCATAAAATCCCCCTGGAGGGGTTTTTACCCTCCAGGAGGTTGGATCTCCCCTCCTGACTCCAAGCCCCACAGCCCAGAGGGGAGCACAGCCCCCTGCCCCCTTCCCTTGCTCCAAGGGCCCTGCTGTGGGAGGGCAAACAGAGGGGTTTGGAGGCTGAAAGAGGAGCTCAGCTTGGTGCAAGCTTTGAAATAGATTTGGAAGGCAGAAGTAATTAAAGCCGTGGCTCTAAGTGGGAAATCGGCTGGGATGAAGCAAGGCTTTATCCAAGGGAGATTGTGGCAGGCTAATCTGATATCTCTCTCTGATAAGGTAATGGAGTTTTTAGACAAAGGGAACATGCTCGATACCATCTCTGGGGGCTGGCAGGGAGCATTCGATACGGTGCCACATCAGAAACTCATTAGTGCTGCCGAGGAAAACGAGGATTACAGCAGAATTAAAAGGGGAGGGAGGAACTGAATAAAGACAGGATCGAAAAGATCTTGTGGTAAAGGGAAAAGCAGAGCTGGGAGGAGCTACCAGAGCTCCTAAAGGGCTACTCCTAAGGCCAATATTGCTCAGTGTTTCTGTGGAAAATCTTAATAAAAGCACATAACGTGCTAGTAACTCATGGCTGGGGAGCACTCTAAGGAAATACATGAAACTGATTTCCACTCTTCATGTGGAAATCAAGGAAATACAGCCCAAACCTGGCTCTGGGGGCAAATAACAGACAACCTTGAGGACTAGAGAAATTCAATGTGGAAGAAACATTCTCCCAAAGCAAACCAGAGCAGAACCTGGTTGCAGAGGTGCCCTGGTGACCCAGGAGTCTCTCTGTGTCCAGCTCCCTCCTGGACTGTAAGTACTTGTGGCTGCTTTGGAGTTTTCCTAAGTGATATTTAGTTTGGCTCATTGTTTCTCACCTCGGGGTTAAGCTTTGTGAACTCCACCATTCATGAGATTTTTTTTCCCCCTCTTAATGAGTTCCCTGTAGATACTTTCAAATTTATCAGCAAGTTAATTAGTTTTGTAAATCAGGATACCCTACAGTTTTCATTTCCATGCAGCAAACACCGTAGAACTCCTGGACTTTTATTCAGGATTGACAAGCACCAAAGCACTGATTCCAGTTTTAGCACAAACAGCTCCAGATCCAAAGTGTGGAGGGGAGAATTTTGTGGCTGTGTTTGCCCATGGCCCCTGGGGCTGGGTGCCTCTGATACAACCTTTTCCTGAAGCACCATCAGTTTTGGGAAGGAGGAAGTTTCATGGAGCTGCACAAACCTCAGGAATATCAATTGCATGATCAGGAGTGTTAGAAACACTTTATTCACTTTTTCTTATGTTCTGTAAAAAAAATTTCTTCATGTTGGTCTAAATTTCTGAAATTCTGGGGATGGGTAAAACCAAACCACTTGAGTTTGTTCATTCTGCCCCTCCCATTTCTGCCTCTCAATTTCAGGCACAGACAAACAGATTTCCAAGAAGGAAAAACTTCTGAAGATGCATCAGAACAATCAGATTTTTCATTTACCAGACTGCCAGGTTTTGTGCCAGACTCTGCTTTTGCCCTGGTGCATGGGAGTGCTGGATTTGGGGTGGCAGCCACTACAGGAATGACCTGAGGTGCTTCTTTCCCCTGGGAATACAAAGGTGGGATTGCTCCCTGCAGCAACAGCTTGTTTTCCTCCTTCCTCCCTCCCTCCTTCCTGTTGTTCACATGGAAACAAACACAGAAGTGTTTAAAGCATTTAATCTTAAGTATCTCTCGAAATCTGTGTGATTGGGTGCCCTGAATCTCCCTCTCTTATACAGGCTTTATGCAAAACAAACAAAAAAAAAGTAATTATCTGGAATTCTGCATGTGGTGGAAATCCTAATTTTTTCTCCCATGGGGTAGGTTGAGGATTTTCAGTGTCACCTGGGCCACATGGGAATCATTTCAGCACGGGGTCCTGGACAATTCTGATTGCACTCAGAGCCCCTGGAGCCTGAAGTGCTGCTGCTGGTCCCAGACCTGGGGGGTTGTGCATCAGCTCCTGGAGTGTTCCCGGGAGTGTTGCTCTGTCCCTGATAGCCTGGTCATCATCCACATCATTAAAAATGGGAGACAAGTCCTGCTTTTGTTTTGGAGTCCTGCTGAGGATGGCTGTACTTTCACATCCCCCTCATTGTGCAGCAGTCTCATTTGCTCTTTTCTCCTCCTCATTTCATTTACATAACCAAAGATTTTTTTCTCTCTGCTTTAACATGTAACTCGCTGTGACACTTGACAGTTCTCCCTTCATCACTGCACTTCTTGACCTCTAAGTTGTACTCCTTTGCTGATCAATCTCCTTCAGCTTGGTTTCCCAAGGGAAAAAAACAAAACACCAACCACTTTTTCATTCCTTCCCTTCTTCTCCTGCAATAACTTTAAAACCCAATGGCCAATTCCAACCCCACCTGAAAGAATGGCAGAAGCACCTGTGATAATTAAGATTCTGCAAGGATTTTTTTCAAAAATTGGCAGCTGAGTAGATGAGAGAGATTCAAATTAGTGGCTGCACTGAGGGAAAAGGAAGCATCTCCAAACCATTATAGATTCCTCTTGGCAGCTGCCTCCTTGTCAGTCAGCACCAGCCTGCAGCCAGCTCTGCCTGCAGGAGCTGCCAGTGCCTCGGGCTCCCCCAGCTCCCCTGGGACCAGGGAAATGCTGGGTGAGACTTCAGGCTGTGAGGTTGGGGTCTCTGCCGCTGTTCTGGGGGGGTTTGGGGGTAAGTGGAGTGCAGGAAACACAACCCATCCCCAGGCAAGCCCACATTCCTGGTTGCACAGCCTGAGGAATAATTTGCTCTCTTTCCTTCCAGGTTCTGCTCATTCCTAAGAGGCCTTTTCTAAATCCAGTCAACTGTGGTGCTCCCTCCCTTGAAAATCCTGAAAATCCGGATCCAAATAGTTTTACACCTGGAATTTGAGATGCTGCTGCTGCACCAAAGTCCTCGAGCTTGTCAGGCTTTGTTAAACACTTCCCTGAGTTTGTAAGAGCTTTCCTTTGGGAGCTGTAGAGGTCAACCCAGATCCATCTTTTGTCCTGGTATTCCATTTCACCTGAAGCCTTCTGTGCTCGTCCCACCCAAGGTCACCGTGTCCCAGGAGCATTTTGTGAAGCCTCACAGCTCCTCAGTGTAAGTGGTGCCTTTTGTTTATCGAGTGGCTGCTGGGGAAAGAAACTCATGAGGAGTCCAAGGCACCAGAGGGAGCTGGGAGTAGTTCTGTAAACTGCTGTTTTCCAGGGTATTAAAATCCTTCCAATGACAAAATTCCTCCACTAACACTAATTTTGGAGAGTTTACCCATTTCCAGCTCCTTGTAAACATTCCTGCAGCAGGACCTCTTTTACCACTCTGTCCCAGACTGGGAACAGCCATGGCACACTTTCATTGCCACCATTTCCTTGGTTTTCTCCTCTTTCCATCACTTCCCACCTCACCTGCACAGCCCTCGAAGGCTGCACACCCCAGGGCCACCCTCAAGCACTCCCTGTCCCTTAACTCTCTCAGCTCCTTCACATCTCAAACAAAAATTCACATCTCAAACAATAAAATTCTTTTGTTGCTGCTGTTCAGACACTGATGCCCAACCCTTCCACACGGACCCATTTCGGTGCCCTGGTGTGTTTTTACTCCTCTTCACACTCCTGCTGGCTCACATTTGTCCTGCCTTTCTTCACTGCACCTCCTTTCCCTGACAGGAAATTCTTAACCAAGACTCCCTGATCACAAGGACCTTTCTGCTGTTCTTTTTTCCAGTTTTCCCCCTTGTATCCTGCCTGAGAACAGTCTCCTTTCTTCTCCCCTGTTTCATTTTCCTTGTACTCTGCCCTGTTCTGCTTGGACACCAACTCCTCTTACTTCTACTGTCCCCCTTTATTTTGAAGGATGAGGTTCCCCTCCCTGCACCACCTCATCTCCATCTGTGCTAATTTATTTTGCATATTCATTGCTGCAGCAATTGAGTTCCTTAGATCTCTTTACCAGCATCTGGCCTCCTCCTCTTCAATGTGGCCTCCAAATTCTCTGATCACCTCATTTCTGCAAGTTTGGGCTGTCTTGGACAATCATTTCTAACCTGTCATTTCCATTTAAAATGTATTCATTTTTAATTTCCCTGTCTGTTTTTTTTTTTTTCATGCCTTGTCTTTCACCAGCTCAGTGTGTGTTTGACCTTGGAGAGATGTCCCTTTGAGAGCAAGATGTGTCCAGTGTCTCCTTTCTGGGGCTACAATCATCTGGCCACTAATATGGCTTTAATCCATCACCACTGCCTTCCTTTTTTGCTTTAATCCATGGAATACAGACTTCCTAATTTACACCCAGGGTTTTCAGCCTGGGATCTCATGGACAGAGTCATTGGCCTTTGCAGGATGTGAAGAGGATTGGAAGGCCTGTGGGGATCCTTTCAGAATAAGCTTTCTTTGTAAGAGTAAAATATTATTGCCATCCATGATGATTATTAGAATAATAAAGATCTCATTACAGAAGCAGCAGGACTGTTCCCAGGTACTGAGCCCTCCCTGGGAAAGGCAGCAGTGTGAGATGTGCTGATGTTGCCTTCTAGCAGACACATTTGAACAACTTGTGCTAATTGCCATTAATAAATATCTGCTAAAAGCATGACTGGGAACCAGGCACACACACGACTTCGGCTGCTGACTGAAAATTGTACCACCAGGTTGGATTTTCTGCTCACGTTCATTATCAATCTCCAAGGGACTTTTATTGTTTGTGTCTGAAATCAACAAAACCTTTGGGTTCTGCCTGGGCCGTGTCCCCCACCCCACTGGTGCATCCCCAGGTGTGTGTTTAACACCCACCACACCCCCAGGCTGCTTTTCTGATGGCCACAAAGCCCTAAATTCACCGGGATGTTTGGTGTCCCTTCCTCACTGGTCACGGCTGTGGTCCCTGCCCATGCCCTGCTGACCTGGGCTGTTCCCTGGTTCCTGTCTCTGCTCTCCCATGCCACAGGACACAGCAGAATTGCCTTGAGCCAGAGCCACCAGAGCTGTGGGAGCACTCAGCACCTCCCTCAGGACAATTCTCCAGGCTGGGGCTCCTGCCTGGCTCCAAGCCTGGGCTGGGCTCATTTCCCAGCAGATACAGATACACCGTGGGTGGGACCCTCACCCCCCTTCTCATCCCTTCCCCTCTGCCCCCCCAGCCTGCTGAGGTCTGTGAGGGTCTCCTGTGCCAGCAGGACACCTGTCCTGGGCTGTGGGTGCTGCCAAGCCAAACTGGGACCCCTCAGACCCTCCCACACCAGGGATGGAGCTGCTCTTTGCCAGTTCTTCACCAACCCTGCACAGAAGGCAATGATGGGAGAAGGCAAGGACCAAATGAGGAGAAGGAAATTGCACCAGTGACACAGTAAATCCAAGATAAGAGTTGATTTCCATGGCAGGAAAGGCACTGGATCTCTCCACAGTGAGTTATTCTCAGACAGTTGTGTGAAAAGCCATTTTTGGTGGGGTTGTCCAGCAGTGATGAATGACCCTGCCAGGAAGCACTGAGCCCTCAGCACTCCCAGTTCTGGGGCTGTTTGCAGAAGGATTTCCTTGCTCTCCTGGCAGTGCCAATTTCTGTTCCCTGACTGAAGACTGCACCTCACACACACATTGAAACACTCCAAACAAAAGCTGGAAATGCATGGAGAGCCCTTGGTGCCCCTCTGTGCCCAACCCAGAGGCAGGAGGTGGAACAGGGAGAGCCATTCCAGGGGCAGGGAAGGAGCAGGGCTGAGAGGTGAGCACCAGCTCTGCAGAACACCCAGCCAGGGCAGGGTTTGACCTAGAGCCTCTGCTGTAATATAATTAGATGAGACTTTAGCTTTTCTATATAGAAAAGTTAATTTTTTATTTCTATTGTTGATAGGAAATATTAGAAGGTACTGTGTAAAATTTAATTAGTTAACAATTTAGTGGAATTTAGTTTATTGGTTGGTAAGGGCTATTGTATATGTTTGTTAAACTTTTTAGATATGTTTATATATTTTTTAACAGATTTTTATGGGATAGATTTCTTGTTTTTATAGGTGTGAATGTTTTTCTTATTAGAATAGATTGTTGTTCTAATTGATTTTTATTCTTTCAATTTTTTCTTTTGGGAAATTATTAGGCTACCTCTTAACTGTACTTAGCTGAAGTAGTAGGCTCAAGTTATGATTTGATAAGGCTTTTCTTCTGTAAGATATTTATTAATTTACATGCAACAAGCCTCCAGCACAGGCTCATGGAAAGGTCACCCAGCAGTGCCAGGGCTCCCTCCTGCCTGCCCAGGTGTGCAGACACAGGTGGGACATGGGGGATGTTCAGGTTGTCACCACCCTGCTGCTGAGCAAGGCAAACGTGCCAGGGAGAGCTCAGAATTCTCCTAATTCATAATTCACACACCAAATTTATAACCCCTGTTAGAATAAAACACATCTCTGGCATTAATAATTGCTGGTATTGCTGTTAAATGATAAACGTGCCCCATAACGAACACAAAGCTTTTCCCTGGAAGTATCCTGGTTGATTTGTTTGCTTAAGAACAGAAAGGCAGCGTGTCTGGGGCCAGCACCCCCTCCCTGGTACCATCTCTCACCAGGAAATCTGCTTTGGGACACTTTGGGACCAAACACAGACGAAGGGAAATGGAAATTTCACTATGAAAACTAATGATGAACCAATTTACCCAAGTTAAAGCAAAAGCTTGGAAACAATTCTAAGCAGTTTAATGACAAAATACTCTAATCCAAGGCTGGTGTAAGAGTTTCATTTGTGGCATCTCTTATTAGAGAAACTGAACCCACGGGAGCATGGATGTGAATAAAACATTTCATTTTATGGGCCCAGAAAGAGAAAAAAAAGAAGCCTTTGAGAGGTTTAGAAACCTTTCCTCATTATGCAATTGTTCTGCAGAGTTTGGGAAATCCTCTAGATTTAGAGTAACTTTGGGATCCTGTGTCATGTGTGTGAAGGTCACTGGGAATGCCAGGGAGGTGCAGACACTCACACAGGTCCTGCTCCCAATGCTTTGGGAATCACCCTGTGGAGTGCAGGCACACTCAGGGTCCTGCAGAATCAACATCAGGAATTGATTCTCCAATTAGTTAATGAAATAATTGTGCTGAGATACCTCAGAGACCCCTGCAGAGTCACAGAGCACCTCAGCAAGCTCAGCTCCTACAGCCAAAGGCCTGGCACAGCACAGGGGCAGGGCAGGAGCAGGAACACTGAATCCCCAAATCCCTGAGGCTGGAAAAGCTCTGCAGGATCATCCAGGCCAGGCTGTGCCTGATCCCCTCCTTGTCCCCAGAGCTCTGGGTGCCACCTCCAGCAATTCCTTGGGCACCTCCAGGGATGGGCACTCCAAACCTCCCTGGGCATTTCCAATCCCTGACCTCCCTTTCCATGGGGAAATTCCTGCTGCTGTCCCCCCTGAGCCTGCCCTGGCCCAGCCTGAGGCCGTTCCCTCTCCTCCTGTCCCTGTTCCCTGGAGCACAGCCCGACCCCCCCGGCTGTCCCCTCCTGTCAGGGACTTGTGCAGAGCCACAAGGTCCCCCTGAGCCTCCTTTTCTCCAGGCTGAGCCCCTTCCCAGCTCCCTCAGCTGCTCCAGACCTTTCCCCAGCTCCATTCCCTGCCCTGGACACGCTCCAGCTCTTCAGCTCAAGCTCTGGGGAATGTCCCCTGTGCCACCTCAGGGAAAAACAAAACCCCCTTGGGATATTTGTGATGTGGACCTGGCCCAGGGCTCTGAATCCAGAGGATTTCACCAGGCAGGCAGATATGGCTGCAAACCAATTGTCTTCCTGGGGGAAAAGAGGTGAACAGAAAGGAAGAGTCAACATTGCTGGAAACCTTTTAAACAGCAAAGGCCACTCATCCCAAAGATGCTTCAGCCACAGCCTCAGACAGAGAATTCACCACTGCTGGAGCCGGGGAGGGGAGAGGCAGCTCTTCCCATCCTCTTTGAAACTTCATTTGCATTCGTCAGCAGCAATAAACCCATGAATATGCCTGGGCAGGGCAGAGCTCAGCTTTAGAGCTGGCCTTGCCTCCTACAACCCTGCTCTGATGCAGGAACCCACAGAGACAGGAGCTCTGAGTGCTGGGGGGGCTCAAAGACTGCAATTTTTTAAAAATTACTTTCCTCTTTTACAACTGTACTCCCAATTTTGTAACCAGGAACTGAATCTTCCTTGTAATTCAGATAAACTCCTGCAAGATTTCACTTGTTATTTTGAGCAAGTACAGATGGAGGGATGATGTTTGCCTGAAAGCAATTAACCCCCCTGTACAGGTGAATTCCTGGGCTGCTCCAGGGTGAACTGGGAAATCTCAGGATGGGGACGTGTTTTGTGCCGAGCTGCAGGGAACATCTGGCAGGTTGCTTATCAGCAGCTGCAGGTTGTAGGGTGGCTTCTGGGAGGTGTCTGCTGACAAGCACAGGGGACAATCTGAATTCTGGATGGACACCCTGGGTGTTGGAGGGACACCCTGGGTGCTGAAGGGACACCCTGTGTCACTCAGGGCCCCTGGATGCTCAGCTGCTCCCATGGCTGCAGTGGGGAGGCACAGGGGGAAAGCACAGGGGCTGTGTTCTCTGCAAATCCCCCTGAGGACACTCAGAGCCCGAATTTGGGGACTCCTCAGGGGAGCAGGGCTGGGCCCTGGGGTGCAGCTGAGCCAGGATTCCTTTGGAGCCTGTTTCCTCTGGAGATGTTCCACAGGATGTCCCCTGCCATGAGGTGACCACAACAGCTTGGACAGGGCAGGTGGGATTCACTGTTTAGTGGAATTGCCCCTTGGATTCCCTGCTCAGCATCCTCAGGTAAATCCGGGCTCCTGGAGCCTCTTGGGCAGCACTTCAGCCCCTGTGTGGCTGATTAATCCTGGAACAGAGGCTGGAAATACAGAGCTGGGGGAGTCACTGCTGTGGGGCTTGGGACACACAATAATAAATGAATAAATGGAATAAATGAAACCTTCCAGCACTGGGCTGGGTTCCTTGTGAGTCGCCCCCCCAGACCTTGAGCATCTGGGGTTGCTGCTGAGAGGAGAAAGATTGTCTGAGTTCTTGCCACAAAATCCTCCCCTCCTTCTTTTTCTCTGCAGCCCAGGAGCTGCAGATCTCCCTGTGCTGGGCAGTCAGGGCTCCTGGAGCCCCTGGGTTCCTGCCAAAGCTTGTTCTGCTCCAAAGTGTCAGATGAATCGCTGGGGGATCAGTTAATTATCTGATTTCTTCTGCAAGGCTTTATTTTCCCGGGACATTTACAACAGGGACTGAGGTATCCAGTTCCAATTCAAATTAGCTCTCTGGGCTGCTCCGTGTGTTCCCTGAAATGCTTTGATGACTCATAGGAGCAGTTGCTATCATTACCTTCTTATTTCACTTTTTTATGCTTGAGAGTGGAGATCAGAGTAAGCACCACGAGCTCACCAATATTCTGCTGTTCCTGCACTCACATCTGTCCCCAGTGCTGCCTTTGCTCCCTCTGTGAGTTCTGTCAATGGCAGAGGTTACACCCAGCTCAACCCAACACAGCTACAATCTTCTGACTTCTGGTCAGGGGGAATCATCAGTCACAGAATCATTAAGGTCAGAAAATGCAGTAGCTAAACAGCAAGCCCATAGAAGCCTCACAAACGAAATTCTAACTTCATCTGTGAAAAATCTGCCAGTCCTTCCTGAGAACAGAATCCTGTAACAGTGACAAACAGCTTCTTTCCCTGAGAAAGAATTCTGAGACCGCTGGTTTCCACCAGTGTAAACTATTCCAAACCATTGAGAAGAAGAAGGCAAACAGTATCTAAAAACAAACTCTGGATGTAGACACCTCTAGTGAACTAACCAATCATTACAGGATAACAACTTGTTCCAGATCAATTAAATAGAAATACAATATGCTTATAAAACTCTATCTAAAGAGATGTGTGAATAAACCCAAACCCCCTTTTTCACTTCATAACAAGAGTGTGTCTCATCTCTCTAACACAAAGTCACAGAAACAGGAAAATACACCCAAGGTCATCAAGTCCAGCTCTCAAGCCCAAAGAATTCTGTATAATCCAGTGGGAATCTGTTACTTCCCATTACCCTTAACATCTGGTACAGCAGGAGCCCAGGCTGATGGCTCTGGAGCTGAGCCTCCAGGCTCTCACTTTCTCACAGGTTTATGGATATTTTCTTGTTTTTCTTTAAAATCCTTCTTTGCACTAATCTGAAAGAATGGTCCCTTCTAGAACAGAACAGGAATGTGTTGGCCTGACAGAGAGGGATCTCCCCTTTGCCTGGGAAATCAAGAATTCCCCAGAATCACAAAGGATGGTTCAGAGAGCCCCAAGGTAACCCAGCCCTGAGTCACTGACTGCAAAATCCATGCCAGCCCCGGAGGATTCCCCTCCTTAGGGGGGAATATCTGTGATATCCCTCCTTAGGGATAACGTGGGCATTCAGGGTCAGTTCCTGAGGAGCAGGAGCCCCCCAGGCTGCACACAGAGGGATGGGGCAGGTTCTGCAGCCCCTCCCCTGCATGAGGACCCTGCTTGGTCCTCACTCCATGGTCTGAGAGGGTTTTTCCAACCTCAGTGTTTCTGTGCTTCTGAGATTTCAAAACTGTGGGAGATCAAACCCTGAGCAGACCTAAACCCCTCGAGGCACACCAGAGATGTTCCCCAGGCAGGTGAGTCAGAGGTGTGGGCAGGGCACCAGGGGACAGATTTTAGGCAGATTTTATATGGAGGGCACTCAGAACCTCCAGCAGCAGCTGATGTTCCTCCCCTTCTCCTCCCTTTTGTTTCTCTTTCCCTCAGTGCTTGGAAGCTGCTGCTGTGGCTGAAGGGAACAACCAGCCCTCCTGAGCTTTTGTTTTCCTCTCCAGAAATGTTAGAAATCGTTCAGAAATTGTTCAGGAATTGTTTTTTCTGGCGTCAGGTTGTCTGCTAACCTTTATTCAGAGGGTGGCTGAAGGGAGGTGTTGTCTGGGGCAGTTCCCTGATTGCAGTTGAATTAATGCTCAGTGCTGAACCCTCCCTAATATCATTTATCCTGGCTGCTGTCAGGACATGTCACAGGTGACACCACAATTCCAGTGTGATAAATCAGGTGAAGGAGAGAGAGGGGACATGCTGGAACAATCAATATCATTAATCCTGGTTTTGTGCCCAAAACTGTGCCCAAAAGCAGGAGCAGGGAGGGACCTGACAGCTCACCCAGCACCTGAGTCAGGTATTTCCACTACTGGGGGCTACCCAGAGAACTGATGGCAGGATTCCAATTAATTAATTAACCTGAATTAATCTGATCATTCTACAGGCTGATGGCTCCTAGGAGGGTCTGTTTTTATGCAATATCTCCACAGTTACTCTCCCCACAGCAGCTGTGGGGCTTTGTGGCTGTTGTGAGGGTGGTGATCACTGAAGGAAGCAGGGCTGGGTGGCACAGGCAGCACCAGGAACACTGACAGCTTTTAGGAACATTCCCTGTGTTTCCAGGATGTTTCCCACAGGAAATGGAAAAGGAAGCTGCCACTTCCTTCTGAAGTTTGATTCTGTCCACTTGAGCCATCTCAATTTGCCCTACACATTGCCATATTTTTGCAGCCAATTTCCAGATGTTCTTTCTACTCCCAGTCCACAGAAATAATCACACATCTATTTATTCCCTCATGGCAGCCTTTTTGGTGAAATTGCCTCCTTGTGACATTGTCATTCTCCCCAGTCTAAAATTCTGTATATTTTTCAGCAGCTCTATTTATTCCAAGATAGTTTGCTGTCAATCTCTATTTACACTTCCTTAGTGTTTTTCTAAACATCTGATTAAGTTTGCAATAAAGTTTGGACTGTGAAAGAGAATCCAAAGAGGCCAATATAATTTTCAGCAGCACATGCAGAGCCCTCAGCTGTCTTTGGTGCTCTTCACAAGGCTGTGTTTCTCACAAGAAGCCACCAAAATACTGCATTTATTTTGACATGAGCTTACAGTAGGAAGAGTAAATGAAACAAGAATAAATTTGATAGGCTTGGTGATGGGAGCTGGAGGGACTGATGAGAAGCAGCCCCACACCCCAAACCAGCCTGCAGAGGATTTAATCAGCCCTTCAGCAAAGGGCAGGCACGAGTGGCTGACACAAAGGTCACCTTTGCTCATGGTAAGTTGATATAAAAATATTCCAGTTAAGAAAATTAGAAAACAACATGAATGTATATATCCAGATATAGACAAATATCTGGATCCATGCAGGTTTGTGTGAACACAGCAGTGAATTAGTGCCTGGTGTGGCAGTGAACATGCTGCTCCACAAGCTGCACACTGCCCTGTCCAGCTCCCCAAAAATCCTGATTTTACAAAGATTTAGGCACTGGAGGTAGAACAACAGGTCTCTGGTGGAATTTGCCCTGCTGGAAGTCCCCATTCTGGATCCCCCATAACTCTCATGACCCCACAGTACAGCGTTTGTGGTTTCCAGGCTCTTTGCAGAGCTGTCCCCTCCTCTGTGTCCCAGACAAGCCTCAGCTTTGTGTCCAGAATTGCACTGAATGAGAGCTGGACCGAACCTGAGCCCTGTGAGTCACTTCCTGCACCAGGAATTTCAGAGCAAACGATTCCTTCCCACTTTTCCCTCTTCCCTCTTGGTGCTCTGGGGCAGCCAAACCCCTCAGATAACAGAGAGCAGCTGCAGCCCCCAACCCTCTTGCTGTGTAAAACAGAAAAGCCACCTTGGGAATTTCCATTTTCGCCCTTCCTGGTTTCTTTCTTCACCAGCAAAGCCAACATCCAAAACCTCCCAAGGAGTCCGTGTTTAACAAGAAGTGCAGCTGGAAAAAGCCTTGCAGCTCCTTGCAGTCACCCAGGGAAAGAAGAAAATCCCTTGTCTGTTGTGGGAGGACCTGGCTCCAGGCTGAGGTCTGGTCCTGGCAGGACAGCTCTCCATTCCCAGACCTGGACAGACTTTTGGGCCACCCAGTAAACCTCCCAAAGTTGATTTCACAGCTCTGTGATTCCTCCAACAGTAATTACTAATAGAGTTTAATTATCAGAACAGTGTGATAGCAGGCGTGGAGTTTTATCCTGAGTGGTTCCAATCCCAGTCTCACCAGCAGGAGCTGCTTTGCCAAGAGGAAATCCCAGAGTGGGGGTTCTCAGCCCGGGTGTCCCTGAGTAAAAAACACAGTTTGGTCCCTATCCCTCCAGGAAATCAAATTTCCTCCAGGGTTACACTGTGGAGGGAGGAGTTAGGGATGGACAATGCCAACAGAGCCAGTGCTGAGGGATGTGGGGCACTTGTGGGGTTCTAGACAGGCCAAATGGTTTGGAATGGGGAGCCTCAGAAAGACCATGAGAGGTGCTGGCATTGCTGAGGTAAATTAGCCTCGGGCACATCTGTCCTGAGCACATCTGTCCTGAGCACATCTGTCCTGTGCACATCTGTCTGTGCACATCTGTCCTGAGCTGCTGCACAGTGACCAGGAGCTGTGGGGGCCCTTATGGGGAAAACATCTGGAGTGAAGTTGGATTTACACCAAACTTGGGGGATCCAAGGAGGAGTGAAACAGCTCCAGGAACTCTCCTTGTGGAGCTGGGGTGTGGCTAAAAAAGGCTTTGTCTTCCTTCCTCACTGGAGTCTCCATGTCAAGATCAACATCAATGGGAAGGCACAGGGAAGAAGGAGCTCATGGCTGAGGGGTCCAGAAGGATTTGTCTGTGAGGGTGGGCCAAGAGCTCAGGCCAATTGCAGAGAAATGGGAGAGCACAAAGTGTCTCAAGACAAGAGCTCAGCTGGAACTGAAGAGCAGCCAGGAATTCAGCATGGATGATGGACACAGCATTGCCTGCACTGGATGTGACCTGGGGGGGCTCTGAGATGGATTCTCCAAATTGAGAGATTGCTGAGCCTGCTGGACAGTGAGAGGGGGCTGCAGGTGCTTGTCAGAGAATCATGGAATGGTTTAGGTTGGGAGGGACCTAAAGGTCATCCCATCCCACCCCTGCCATGGCAGGGACACCTCCCACTGTCCCAGGCTGTTCCCAGCCCCAGTGTCC
Organism: Sturnus vulgaris; assembly: GCF_052056855.1. NCBI lineage: Eukaryota > Metazoa > Chordata > Aves > Passeriformes > Sturnidae > Sturnus > Sturnus vulgaris. The sequence continues at coordinate 10,437,968 of NC_142262.1, forward strand.
AACCTGGCCTTGGGCACTGCCAGGGATCCAGGGGCAGCCACAGCTGCTCTGGGCACCCTGTGCCAGCCCTGCCCACCCTCACAGGGAGGAATTCCTTCCCAATATCTGACCTAAATCTGCTCTCCTTCAGCTCAAAGCCATTCCCCTTGTCCATGCCCTTTGGAAAAGTCCCTCTCCAGCTCTGTTGGAACCCTTCAGGCACAGGAAGGTGCTGTGAGGTGTCCCCAGAGTCTTCTATTCCCCAGGCTGGATCATCACTGAGCTGGGTCTGGGGGTGGCCCAAGGCAGCTCCTGCTGCTGGACCAGGCACACACAGAGCTGTGATGGACACACCCAGACCTCCACTGTCCCAGAGCACAGCAATCCATGGAAAACAGGCTTTGGAGTGTTCCTGTGCTCACAGGCTGTGCAGGTTTGCACCATCCAGACCTGACTATTGACACATTTCCTCTGTTCACTGCTGATGGCATCTCCTGCACCGTGGTGTCACACACTGGGACCACTGGAAGGCCACGTGTCCTACAGCACCCTCCTCAACCCTAGCCACACAAACAACCCTCTCCTCACCTCAGCTCACAAACTGAGAATACATTTTACCTCAATAATAATAATAATAATAATAATAATAATAATAATAATAATAATAATAATAATAATAATAATAATAATAATAATAATAATAATAATAATAATAATAAATTAATCCACTTTGATTAACAATAAAGGCATTTTCCTTATTTCATAGTAACTGCTAAATAATTTCCAATAATTTTTGCCTTGATTTCTATTAATGGTGTATTAAAAAAAAATCAATTCCAGCTTAAGGCTTATTAAAGTATTATTCTATCTGCAGATGTGATTAGAATGAAATGCACAAGTGTGGGTTTTATGGTCTTGCTCTCATAACATCAGTGGTTAATTGGAATGCCTTGGGATCATGGCTGTGCTGGCCTTCACTCCCACCAGGAAACACCTCCCCAGTGCCTCACTCCTCAAACTGCCACCTGACTCTACTCCTTCTTGGACATTGTCCCCAAAATATTGATTTCTTCCAAAAGATGCATTTCAGGCTTAACAGAGCGACAGTTGCCACTGAAATCTGAGTTTTCAGAGTGATGCCCCTTGTTCTTCATGGGACATGAACGCTGGGGCAGGATGAGGTGTTGTCAACGGGGAAAACGCACTCTGGAAACCCCGAGCTGTTTGTGAGGCAAGCAGGAGGCAGGGTGGGAGCCCTGGGTGTGATCAGAAGGCAGAGCCTGAGCAGCTCCATCCCTCAGGTGGAGAAGGGCCAGGCAGAGCTCCCCAGCTCCCTGCCCAGGGATTTCTGCTCTCCTGGAAGGATGCTGTGGGTTCTGAGTGGATCTGTGTCCCCAGAGGCTGTGAGCACAAACACCCTGATGGTTCCTCACATCCCTCCTGGGAAGAGGAGCAACTCTGTCCTGCCCTTCCTGCTGGAACATGGGGAAGGGAGTGACAAGATCAGGTTTGGGGAGTATCTAAATGTACCCTGTGGGTTTGACAGGGTCTTTAAAAGCCCCCTGGGGTAACTCAGAGTTCCCTGAGCTGTTTCAGACAGCTCAGGTGCAATCAGGATCCTTGGCTGGCAGGAGAACCAGGGACAGAACGCTCAGGACCTCGGACAGAGCCAGAGACAGCACAGGTGAGACCTCCCCCAGCAGGAAACGCTGCACGGGTGCCTTGAACCATCCTTCTCCTGGGGAGGCAAAGGCTGAGGACACTCTTTTAGAGAGAAAACAGCAGCGTGTGAGCTGAAAATGAGCTTGGAAATGGGGTTGTTTGTGGTGTTCAGCCACTGCTCTCCAAATATCAGCTCTTAAATAAAGGTCTCTGCTCTTGGTGGGATTACACATCGCTGTCAAAGGCACCAAGGTGAGAATGAATTGTAGCATTTGGGACCAAAAGAAGGTTTTACTCACGTTGTCCTCCTGCTGCCAACCACAGGAGTCAAGTTCACCTCAACTTCCTCTGAGTTCCATGTAGGAAATGTTAAGCTGGTTTAGCTGATAAAATCTACATCTAAATAAGAGTCCCCTGTGAAGGAAGAAGACTTATGCTGATGTGTGGAGCTGAAATAAGATTGACATTTGGAGGACGTGAAATCTTTTGGGAAGCCCTAAAATATCCCCTAAGTAGGTCAGCTGGGTGACCTGGATCTGTACTTTTAATACAAGAGTAGCCTACATTTGCTCTGTTTGCTGAGGAATGAAGGTTTTTGGGCTGAGGGTTTATTTTTAGCAGTAAAATGTGACCTTTGTAGGAGATGCTATAATAAGAACAACGACAGAGCTGGCCAGGGGTGAGTCACACCACATGCTTTGATTTAGGGATGATGAACACATCATTTATCCCCTGGTCATTTCTGGGAGGAACTCCCATACAGGCAATTTTTTGGAGGAACCAAGTCAATACTCCCAAATAGGAGGGATTTCTTGATGGCAAAAAAGTACTCCTTGTCTTACAGGGTAATTAATCACCTTTCCATCAATGGAGAATAGATTCTTTAGGATCTAAAATGAAAGAAGAAACCCTGAGGTTCCCCACTGCCTCGCCAAGCCTAGCTCAGATTTCAGCAGCCACCATCCAGGAGTTTTGCCAATCAATCCCATATTAAGCTCTCTCATTTTTCAATTCTCCCCATTCTTAAACAGTCTAAACAAAGGAGTACAGAAAGGGTTGAGCTTCCTTCCTCCTTTGAGGTGTTCCTCACCCTGAGCAAAGCTGCCTGGATCAGCAGTCCAAATCCCACAACCCAGCCATGGGAGAAACTGCAGCCTGGGCTGGGAGAAGAAAGCTTTTATTCCTGTCTAACCACATCAATATTTCCCAACCTTCCCTGGGAATAAATGTGAGTTACCATATGCATCACCCTGCTGATCCAAATCCATGTGGGGTTCATGGAAAATCAATATTTGTGAGAATATTCTTCAGGCGAGGGATGAAATTAGTCACAAGATATTAAGTAAAAGAGATGTGAAACGATAAATGGAGTGGCTTCCCAAAGGACATTTCCCCTCCAGGCCCTCTCTGAAGATCTCATTGGCTCAGATTAAACATTCCAGCTCAGCCAGGGAGGCAGGAAAGCTGCAGGGACCATGGAGCTCTGGATCGGGGGGGCTGCCCTGGCCTGGATCTCCACACTCCTCCAGCCCTCAAAATTCCTGCAGCACAGGGCTGCAAGGAGCACATTGCACCCCCAGCCATGGAACCATGGAAGGGTTTGGGTTGGGAGGGCCCCAAAGCTCATCCACTCCCTGCCCAGGGCCACATCCAAGCTCCAGGTGCTTCCTGGAGAGTTTCCTGGAGCAGAGGCTGGGCAGTGCTGAAGGAATAAAGCAGGGATTTATTCCAAGCCCTTCCAAGGATTCACCTTGGGCACTGCAAGAGCCCGGCCGTGGCTCCAGCCAAGATGGAGCCAAGATGGATCCGAGTCACGAGTTCTCACACTTGGATCACTTTGGCTCCATTTCCATCTTGGCCTTCATTGTCCAATTGCAGCTCCAGCTTCTGCAGTGCCATCCTCCCACATTCTCTCCTCCAGTCGCTGCTCTTTGCACTTTTTGGGGCTGAAGCTGCAGCGCTGTCCTTGGTTGTGGGGCTGGCAAAGGATTGTTTTGTGTGCCTGAGCTGGGAGGAGAACTTGCTGACACTTTGGATGGGGTTCAGAGTCACACACCAATGCAGTGCAGAGTCTGGAAATAGGAAAGCTCGAACTTAAGGCATCACTTCCCCCTTTCACTGAAGCATCCAACATTCACTGCACCTATCGTGGGAGCTCCCACCTGCTGCACTCTGGAGAAGTCATCTGGCAGTGGTTGTCCCTTTGCTAGGACACAATTAAACACCTTGAAATGAGATTAGATCCATCAGAATTGCTTATTTCTTTGGATGATGCTGCCACTGGGTCTGGCATGTTTGTGACAGATCACACTGCCTGTCATCTCCGTGCTGTTTTCAGTGCAATCCAAGGAATTTGCCATTTTTCCCTGCTTTTTAATTTTTTTCTGCTGATTCCAAGAATCAACCCTTCTTTTCCTGTCTTTTCTTTGAGAGCTAGCTGGTGGCTGCCATGCTGTGTTTTAGGTAAGGAGCCCACAGAAATAATCCCTCCTTCGATGTGTTCCCACAGCACAGACTTGGAACGTGCTGGAAACATCTCCCTGTGACAGGGACAGGAGCCAGGGAACAGCTGGAGCTGTGCCGGGGGGTTTTGGGATGGATCTCAGGGAAAAGTTCTTCCCCCAGAGGGTGCTGGGCACTGCCCAGGCTCCCCAGGGAATGGACACAGCCCGGAGGCTGCCCCTGGATCCCTGGCAGTGTCCCAGGCCAGGTTGGACAGGATTTGGAACAGCCTGGGACAGTGGGAGGTGTCCCTGCCATGGCAGGGGTGGCACTGGGTGAGTTTTAGGTCCCTCACAACCCAGACCAGTCTGGAATTCTGTGGTTATGACATCAGAGAGGGGATGTGTTCCCCCTGCAGCCAGGGAAGGATGGGATTTGTCTCCACAGGATGTTGCATTTTTTGGGGGTGCAATGAGTCCCACCCAAGTGACAGGAGACAAGGGTTTGGGAAGGAAACCTCACCCAGGGTCAAGTCCTCTGGTGACACTGGCTACATCACCAGAAAGGGTCCAGAACACCCTTAGTCTTGCTCTGTTCCAGCATGACTCCACTTTGTCCTCCTCTTCATACCAGCTTTTAGAGGGTCCATCAATTATCTGGAAAATCCAACCTTTCCAAGCTTTGACTTGGAGGAAAAATGCTGATGTGTTGGTGTTTGTTAATAGAACACATTAGATGAGTAAATCAGTCCGTTAAAGGGATGTTAAATGGGAGAATGGTTTCACTCATACTTTAAATGAATAGAAAAGTCTTTAAATGTCAATAACATTATGCAATCATCTTGGGAGTTGACTTAAAACTGGATTTATTTGTGTCTTTGATAGAAATCCATCCTAAGATAATGCATCCAAGAGACGTGCTGACATCTGGCTTCACTTTTTGATTTATCTATGCTCAGACTGACAAAACAGGACCCAAAAAGGTTGATAAGGTGTTTCTTCTTCCCCTCCCTGCCAGGCTTTTTTAGGTTTGCCCTCAGACTGCTTTTATCTTCCAAATGTCCCAGAAATGCAGAGCAGTGTCAGAGCCCAGGTAAATAAAAGCAGCCAGGACTCAGTGCTGGCTGTGATGTGCAGGGTCTGTGCTGCTGGTGGCAGGTCCGAGTGGAACAGCTCCACTGGCACTGAGGGAACCTCAGGGTGAGCTGTGCAATCCAAACTCTCATCCCAGCCTGGGAGCAGGGGCTGTCCGTGCTCTGCTGTGGCACAGGAGCCTGTGCTGCCTTTGGGCATTATGGCAGTAAAGGCCAGAGGGGGAAATCATCTGCTCCAACAAACACCTTTCCTCAGGTGAGACACATCTGGGCTGATCCTGCCCCTGTGCCCAGCCCTGGGGCACATCTGGGCTGATCCTGCCCCTGTGCCCAGCCCTGGGGCACATCTGGGGTGCTGTGTCCAGCTCTGGATCCTCAGCACAGCAGGGACAGGAGCTCCTGGGTATGATGCAGAGGAGGGATGTGAAGATGAGGAAGGGCTGGAGCAAAACAGTGCCCAGGGAAGGCTGAGGGAGCTGGGGCTGCTCAGCCTGGAGAGGAGCCTCAGAAGAGAGGGGCCTCAGCCCTGGGTGTCCCTGGGTGTCCCTGTCTGTCCCTGTGTGCAGGGAGGGCCCAGGCTCTGCCCCAGGGTCCAGCAGTGGCACCAGAGGAATGGGCAGGGATGGAGCCCAGCAATTCCAGAGGGGTGGAGTGTCCTCCCTGGGGATGTTCCTGTGCCCTGTGCTCTGGGATGGCCCTGCTGGAGCAGGGAGGTGGCTCAGATGGGACTCACTGAGGTCCCTTCCAGCCTGACCCATTCTGGGGTCTGTAGCACCCATTATAATCTCAGAATAGAATTTATTTCAGCTCCTTCCTTAGTGAGCAAATTTCATGCTGAGGTATGCTTCCATGTTGTTGTGTTTGAGAAACCATGGGATATCACTGTGGCTTTGAGCTGAGCCCAAGGTGAGGCACAACCACCTCACCAGGAACTGCCCCTGCCATGCTCTGCTCCTGTCCTTGGGTTCTCCTGGACCCAACCTGGACAACCTGGGCTTCATCCCTGTCTCTTGTCATCTAAAGGCGAGGTGTCCCAAGGTGGTTTTTTGGCTTCCTCCCACCATGCCAGGAAAAGCAGAGACATCTCCAGAGTCCAGCATGGGAACTTTGGGATGTGGTGCTTCAGCTCCTGGAGGGATCCAGCTCCTGGTCACAGCTCAGGTGGCTGAAATCCTGAATCCTGCCATTGCAATGACAGCTCAGGCCTGGAGTTAAGCCAGCATTTCTTCACATATGTGGGGAATTATTCATTTCTTATCTCATTTCTTAATGAAATCTGCGACCTCTGGGCAGGTGACACGAAGTCAGCACAGACTTTGATTTCATGCAGTGCAGAGGCCACAAAGGAGGAGTGACAGTGTCTGAGGAGCTAAATGTGCTTGATTGCTGCATTTCTGGGACTCAGCACAAAGCTCTGTGTGGAAATTAGGAGACAAATTATATCTCTGCTGCATCTCCATGACAAACAGAATTTGTGTACTGATTGCACCTTGATTTTGTTTGATTTCCAGAGTTTTAGGTAAATGAGATCTGTTTATTTAAGTAACTCATAAATTTTGGGGAATGAGCTCAGTTTAAAGAGGTATCTAAATTTAGTCTAGTGGTAAATACTTCTAATAATGCCCCAATAGCAACAATTTTCTTCTATATTCCCCAAACTCCAAGTTAACTGCTTCAGAAGCTCTTTGGATGGCCAATTTCTCCTGGAGTTAAGGTTGTGACAGTCTCATAACTGTGTTGATAGCTATCACAATTACTGATTAGTCTTAAAAGTGGTGAGCAATTCCAGCAGTAAACAGCAAATCTCTCCGAATAATCTGCTGACTGTTACCCCTGGTTGGGGAACCTAAAGCTGGATTTCAAAGGCACACCATTCACTGAGGCAAATGTGACTTTCAGCTGGTTGGACTCAATCTCTGGAGCTGCTGATAGGAAGGAAACCTAATTAATGGGGTGTTAAAGAGGGTGATAACAGCTGAAGTTGGATTAGTGGTGTAGGCTTTCACCCTTCGCTCTCTGTGGCCATCCCGGAGAAATAATCCATGATTGGAGCAAAAGACAGGATGCAGGCATTCCATTTCTTTGGAATGACACAGTTTGGATCCTGCCATAAAGAAACATCTGAAGGAAAACTGCCAAAACCCCTGGGAAAACAAAAGTCCAAGGATATTGAGCATCCCAGGAGCTTGAAGTACCCGGGGCATTCTCAGCTTCCAAATGACAAAAGTGTTTTCTCCCAGAGAGGTGGCCGGGAATCTTTTAATTGCAACGAGGAGGAATAAAAATGTTATGGAGTCATAAAGCTTACAGCTACAGATGGAGCAGCTGGCACAGCAGGGACAGGGACATCAGCACAGCTTGACACTCCCCAGTGTCCTGAGTGTCCAGAGCTGGGACGTGGGGCACCAGCCCTGCAGCTACAGCCCTTGAAGGACCTGCAGTGCCTGAGCTCATTCCAGCTCCCCTCACACCCCGGATGGACACACTGGGCTACAGACTAGAGAATTCCAGGCTTTTTTTTAGTGGTTGCAGCTTTACAGAAGGATTTTATAAACCCATCAACCCTTCAAAGCAATGTCCTGCAGTGGGCACTGCCCAGAAAAGCCCTTCCTGTGCCCATGTGGTCACAGGAGGGAAATGACCCCAAAAATGCTGCCTCACACCTTTCTGAAAGCCCAGTGCCTGTGCTCACTCTGGGAAGGAGGGGCAGGAGGGAAAGAATTAAACCCATTTCGGTGTTTCTTGTCCAAGCTCTGCTGGGAGAAGCTCCATGGCACGGAGGGAGCAGAGGGATGGTGATCTGCCTGGCTTCAGACACCTTCACATGTCCTTGAGTACACAGAGGAGCACTCCTGATTATTCTGGATAAATCTAAATAAATCAATAGCAAGCAGCACACGATGACCCCGGGCTGTGTCAGGAGGAGGATTAGCAGGAGTCAGTGGGAACAGTCTCATTTTTGCTCTTTACTCTTGACAAATCTCTGGCAGCAGGCACCAGGTCCTGCCTGTGCCTGGAGGGGACTGAGGGGAGGATCTGCCTGTTGCTAAACCTTCTGCAGAGGCAATGAGAGGAAGGATCAGCTCATTTTCCTCAGCAGTGCCCCTGTCTGGGAGCTGAACATTTGTTTTGCTTGTAGGCAGCACCATGAGATGGCTGCCAGGCCTCACTGCCACTGCTGGGCTTTATGAGCTCTACCCACCCACTGACACTGCGACATCCTTCTCTCCATTTATCCCAAATTTTGAAAGAGCCAAGCTCTGGGGGGTGTTTGGGCTCCTCTCTGAGGCTGCAGCCTGGGGACAGTCCGTGTGACACTGCCACCACAGCTCCTGTCACTGCAGAGCTTCCCTTTCCCTTCTGAGAGCAGTTTTGGTTCCATGGCACACCACTGCCAGGAGACCCTCCCATCCTGCCCAGCCAGGCTGTTCTGGGTAACAAATCCTTCATTTCTCTCTCCCTGCTGTCTCTTTTCCCAGCTCAGAACCCAGCCCCACACAGCCACCAGGATGCAGGAGAGAACTGGAAGGGTAAAAGTGAAAAAAACTTGTGGATAGAGACAGTCAGTGAAAGAAATAAGATAAGAAATTGTAATGCAGAGGAAAATAATGAAGAGAGGGAAGTAAAACCCAGAAGAAAACAGCTGCTCATCACCACCCAACAGATGCCCAGCCAGCCTTGAGCAGGGCCTCCCTTGCAACTCCTCCCTGGTTTTGTTCCTGAACATGACCTCAATTGCATTGGAAGGGCTGCCCAGGGCAGTGCTGGAGTCCCCATCCCTGGGAGTGCTCAAAAACTGTGTGGATGTGTCCCCTGGGGACACGGTTCAGTGGTGAACAGGGTGGTGGGGCTGGGTTGGACTCGATGATCCTGAAGGTCTTTCCCACCCTCAACATTTGTGTGATTCCATGGGATCAGCTGGGACATCCCTGGGACAGCTCCTTGTCCCCCCAGCCTGGTCCTTGGCTGTGTCCACCCTGCCCAGCAGGGACTGACCCCTCCAGTGACCAGCACTGCTCAAACCCAGCCTGGGGCAGCTCCTGGGGACAACAACAGCAGCTCCAGCCCAACCCACAGCCATCTGCTCCTGAGACACTCTGCCCTTTCCCAGGAGCTGTCCCCAGTGCCCTTTGGGAACAAATGCAGGGTTTGAGCACACTCAGATCCTCCAGCTGCAGCATCACCCAGGGAGCTGCAGGATAAATAAACTGCCAGGAGCCAGGGCCTTCCCAGGGCTGGGTCCTCCTAATCTGTCAGATTTTGTGTATCAGGAGCTCACACCTCTCACCCATTCAGTGTGAACCTAATGTTTGTGGGAGAATCTCTTTTCTTCCTGACACAACCTCTCCCATCCAGGAGAAGTGGTGGGACAGATTTTCCTTTTGAACTAGTCCAAGTGTCATAAAAATTCCATGGAAAAAGAATGAAATTACCATAGAATGATATCAAATTTCTAGGAATCAACTCCTTGTCCAAGAGGACAGAGCCAGTGCACAGTGTCTGACTATGTGTCATAAACTCACAGCACTACATAAAAATAATAATAAAAATAATACCAACATCCTCTGCCTGCATTATTCTGTCTCAGCTATTATATACACTAATGAGGACTTCCACTTGTATAAATGCAGCATGTTCTCTATGAAGTGTATTATTTGTAGGTTCTCTAATAAATCAATGTTTTATGCAAGCAAAACCCTTAAAGTTAATATGAGCAAAAAGTGCGCTCTCATCCCCAAACCCCTGCAATGCAGCCTCTTATTATTTCTGTAAAAGAAAAAAAAGGAAATCAATAGAGATTCCTCGTGCATAATCCTCACCAAGATTAGCACTTTGTCAACCTCTGGTATAATCTCCTGGAAAGCAAAAAGGAGAAGGGTGAGAAGGTGAGGGGGAGGGGAAAAAAGGAAAGAAGTCAGAGGGAAGCCTGGAATTGGGGATTTGTTGGGGGTATTCACTGTGCTTCTTAAAAAGAATATCTCAAAGGTGACTCTGGCCTGCTCCCCTCAGCACCAGAAGTCCTGGAGATGCCTCACTCAGCTGTTGGAATATTTAGATTGGAGGAGAAACCTCCAGTCTAACATCCAATCTCCAATATTTAAACTGGAGATTTATATTTGGAGGAGAAACCCTCAATCTAATATCTAATATCTAATATCTAATATCTAATATCTAATATCTAATATCTAATATCTAATATCTAATATCTAATATCTAATATCTAATATCTAATATCTAATATCTAATATCTAATATCTAATCTCCAATATTTAAACTGGAGATTTATAGTTGGAAGAGAAACTCCCAATCTAATATCTGATATTTAATCTCCAATATTTAAATTGGATATTTATAGTTGGAGGAGAAACGTCCCAGTTTGGCAGTGAAGCAGCAGAGTTGCCCATTTTAAAAGGGGATTTAGGACCTAAATGCCAAAGCCAGCCCAGGCTGGGCATGGTTGCCTCACTCCCTGGTGGAGGGTGGCCAGCCCTGGGTGGGAGCCTGGAGATCTCCCTGGGGACCTTCCTGGAGCACAGGAATGGCATTGCAGGTGACATCTCAACATTGCAGGGGAAACCCACCAGCAGTGTGCAAGTGTGAGAAACAGATCAAGGGAAGGCCAGGGAGGGGCAGGAATGCACCAAACTCTGTGTGAGGGAAGAACCTGTGGGGTCACATTGAGCTGCTGCTCCCCACCCCAGTGCAATGACTCCGGGGTTAAATTCATCCAGGAGATGCACAGAGAGGCAACCCCAGTGTGAGGAAGAGGGAGAAATAACACAGAATGAGCAGAGAAGGTTGTAATCACAACAAGCAATTCATTGGGAATAATCACCTTGTCCTGGGTTACAATGCAAAGATGTGCCCAAAAGGATGGATCCTGTCACCAGCTGTTAACCCATGCTGGGCAGTGATCCTGATCTCTGTGGAGATATCCTCTGTTAATGGGCCATGTGTTAACCCAGCTGTTGCAGTGTTCTTTATCTTCCCCACAGCCCATCCTCCCTCCAGGAGATCTCTCCTGTTCATGGCCATGCAGTCCCAGGGCAGGGCTGATCAAATTCCATCATCCCATGGGAGATGCTCCAGCCAGGGCAGGAGCCAAGCATTTCCTACCCAGATAAAATCTGAGATCTGGAACACCAAGGCAGCCCTTACCCACTGGTTTCCAGGGGACAAGAGCTACCAGACCTTTCTACAGGATCACTGCTTCAACAAGATCACTTCATCTGGACTGCTGCCACCACCCTGACTAGCAGAGTGTCAGGTTGTATTCTGACTCTGGCAGAGCTTTACTTTTGTACTATTGAATGTATTTTATTTTTTATTTTTCCTATTAAATTATATTTCTGACTTGGAGTGTCTCACTAGTTTTTCTTTCAAACCAGCACACGCCTATTCCGATTCAGGCCAGAATTAAAGACTGCTGTAAAATGAGGGCAGGACAGGAGGGTGGGGACAATGCAGCATGGAAAGAGCTGGCATCACTGCCAGGCACCTCTGGCATCTCACACAGCTCAGCAGCAGCAGCAGCTCCTCGTGTGCAGGTGCCCAGGGCAGGGCTCTGCTGCCGAGGAAGTTCCCTCTCCCAGAGTGCAGTTCCTGGAAAGCACAGCAAGAGCAGGAGCAGAGCTCCAAGCTGCAGTTTGAACAAACAGCCCAGCAGCTGCTGCTGCTCAGCAGCTGAGATCCTCGAGAGGACCCTCTGCCTTTTAGCCCTGTCTTCCTGCTCAAAGCATCCCTGGCTCGTGCTCAGCTCCACCTGACAGCACAGAGCCAGGAGCTTGAACACAATTCCCGCTTTTCATGCATAATTTATTGAGAAAAATGGAAATGAACCTTCAGTTTTTCCTCGCAGTCCCTCTCACACGAGCTTCCTTTCACTTGCTGCTGTGGAAATGGCCTCCCAACAAACCCAAGTGATCTCTTCTGTGACTAAATAGGTATTGCCAGTAACTCCCGAATCTCTGGAGCTGCTTTTCATGCAGTTCCCATTTCACCTGACAAATGTAAGGCTTGATGTAAAACAGGCAGAGAAAACTGAGGCTGCTTCATGAAGAATTTGCATTCTGGAGACCTTCCCAAGTTACCCCTGAGGAGTTTGAGTGAGCAGATAATGAATACTGCCAGGTAATCATCCATCCAAGCCTGAAACTTCATTCCAAAAGTTACCACAGCTGATTAATAACATTTAATAAGCATGACTTTTATTGTTGCATGGAAGTCATTAGTTCCACGTGGTAATGGAAAAATGGATGTATTGGTTTTGCTCTCAATGCTTCTGTGCTGAAATTGGAGCTGAAGGTTGAACACACCCCAAGAAGTGCTGATGCCACAGAAATGAGGCTCCATTTCAGACCTGAATTGCTAAAGAGAGGAGCTCCTTTCTCTTCAGTGACTGTGCAGAAGAATAAGCTCCTGACTATTAGACAGCCTAGTGGAGGAGTAAATTCTCTTGTAATTTTTTCTCCAGATCTGTGGAATTCCCCAGACCAACAAACTTTATTTATTAAGCTCCTGACACTGGGATTCTGGACTCCTTACATAAAAGTAGCAATAAAGTCTTGAAAAATCTCATTAAAAGATTAGCCTGCTATCACCAGCAGCTGGGACATTGCAGAGGAGTGTGCTGAGCTCCCAGGATGAGGAGGTAGAGGAAAACCTGGGCAGAATTCAGCTCTCAGCACATTCCATCAATAAATACTGCACAGCTGGGACGAGCTCTGAAGGGAAGCACATCACCAAATATTGGCTATCTAAAAACCAGGGGCTGATATTCTCCTTACAGCCTCCTCCAGCTGCCAGCTCTGATGAGATAAATGTCTCGTTTCTATCTCCTCACTGAAGTAGGCACCTTGGCTCCTGATTCAGGCTAGGCTGCGACTTGGGCACATTGGGCAAATTCCTAAAGTTCAGTGGTGATCAGCCAGATCCTGATCCCTGATTCCTGCACAGCTCTGGCTACAGCAGCTGAGCTTTGTGTTAGTTCTAGCCTTGTCTTGGAAGCCTCCAGGGATAGAAGAACTAATTGGTCATGTAAGGTTTATTGTATTTATTTAGTTAATTAATTATTTATTTATTGTAGTTTTGGGTTTTTTTAATATAATGGCCATTCCAGTACCTAAAGGGGCTGGAGGAGGATTTTCACAAGGGCCTGAAGAGACAGGACAAGGGGGAATTGCCTTAACCTGGAGGAGGGCAGGGCTGGATGGGATATTGGGCAGGAATTGTTCCCTGTGAGGGTGGGCAGGGCTGGCACAGGGTGCCCAGAGCAGCTGTGGCTGCCCCTGGATCCCTGGCAGTGCCCAAGGCCAGGTTGGACATTGGGGCTGGGAGCAGCCTGGAACAGTGGGAGGTGTCCCTGCCATGGCAGGAGTGGCACTGGATGGGCTTTAAGATCCTTCCCATTCTGGGATTCTGTGTTGCTTTCCTGAGCTGAACTGATTTTTCTCTGTCTGTCTGGGCTCAGCTATTAAAGAAACTCTTTATTAGATCTGTCACCTCATCTCAGCTCACCTGATATGTGTGTGCTCTCTTTATATTCAGTATATCCTGTGCTGTCTGTATCCCTGATTTCTTTGTGGAATAAAAGCAAATTTTCTCAAATCAAGAAATTATGCAACTCTTATATTCAAAATTTTCTCTTCCTTCATGGCTGGTTGGTTTAAATTCAGAGCAGAGCTGTGCTATCTCACTGGGGTTGTTTGCACATATCTCCTGATGCACCACTTCAAACCTGCAAATGAAACAAGTTTTTGTCAGCATTGGGGTACCTCGAGCTCAGCAATGAATTTTGATGTCTGTTCAAACACTCTTCCTTGTTTAGTTTCCTGTCCAATACTCAAAAACAAATTCTTAAAACTACTTTCCTGTAACTTCAGCTGATAAAAGGCAGGTAACAAGAACACCTGGAAAACGAAGAAGTGTTGTCATGAATACAGCTGAAGAATTTTAATCCAGCAGTTCAAACAAATACCTGCAGGCACTTTGCTGTTGTCTGTCATTGCTCCCTGAGCTCAGTGCCAGCCTGTCTTTCATCCTCCTGCTCTGAAAAGGACTGGATTTTCTCCTGGGAGGTGTGGTCACACTTTCCAAACGTGCAAACTTTTCCATGAAGCTCAAGTTAGCTTGGCCAACTTTTGAAGCTTATGTAAGGGAAAAACTTTGGTGTCTTTTTCTTGTTTTTAGCTCCTGCAGGACATAAATCATGTCAACAACAGGATTCCAGCAGCATCCATGCTATTGTCTTGTTGGCAGGATAAAACATTGTTTTGGAAAGAAATCTCAAACCCTTCAGATAATCCCCAAACCTTTCTGCTCCAAGATTCACACAGAAATGAGAACTGGGCATTGCAGCATGGCTTGGTTCTTTTATGGGATCACAACAAAGTCACTGTGAGTCCCCTCAGTGACCACAGGGACACAGTGAGGCTGCAGCAGGTGGGGGGATAATCAGAGGATTTTATTAAAAGAGACATGAAAGGACATGGTGATGTGCCAGGTGTTTTTTTCCAGTGGAGAGGGTACCAAAAGCCTAAAGATTAAATGTCACAAGATAACCTTGCCTTGAGATAACCCGGATGGGATCTCCTCAAGCCCCTTCTCCTTGGATCAGTGGCGAGTTCCCCAATTTCAGCTCTCATTGTAGCTGCTCCTGGGGCATTTTCTGCCATGCAAAAAAAAAACCCAGCAGAAGGAAAACACAAAATGAATGTCAGTCTCAGCAGGTTTAGCTAAAATCTTCCTTAATTCTCCTGCTTGGCCTGAGGCTCCAGTGGAGAAAACTCCAGAGGTTCTTAAAACACTTGGTGGGAAGGAGGTTAAGGTTTTAAGGTGCTTATAAATGTGGGATCACTCCTGGCAAAATTGCCTTGTTTCTCCACTCTATTCCAGTTGATACTGACACTTCAAACCAAGAAATTGATGGATTACAGTCAGGAAATGCTTTTTTATTTTTTTCATCCTGAGCATCATAACTTGCCTGTGACTCAAACATTTCATTTTCAAGGTCTCTGCCCTCAGACAAAACTGAGCCCAGCTCACCACAGAGCCACGTTCATGCACAGACACTTGAGCCATTCTGGGCCACGTCCTCAATTTGATCTGCATTCAGGTGAGGGCTGGACCTTGAAAGGTTGAAGCAAACAGCTGCTGATGTGACTGAACATCTGGCTCACGTTTGAGGAATGTCCCCAGAGCTGTGCTGGCACCCATCTCTGTGGCATCCCCACCACAGCACCCAGAGCTGTGAGACCACGGGCAGGATTTTCCCCTGCTGAAGGTGGCTGTGGCTCCAGCACAGTGACTCATGTCTGCAAATCCCACATCACAGCCCTTAGGTCACCGTGTGTCCCTTCACAGTGATGTCACCTGCAGGCTGAGGGTGACATCCACAGCCAGCTCGACATCCCCCAAAGGACAGGGCTGCTCTTCTGCCCTGCCACACCCCTGTCCCTTCAAATGGACCACTTACTGTGTGGGGTGAGTGCTGGGCTTTGCACCACTTATTAGTGGTTTGGCTTCAGTTTCATTCGGTTTTTATCAGAGCTAGGATTAATAGAAATGTGATTGAGGCAATTCTTGTGTTTGGGTTTGGATGTTTGTTATATTTTATCAGAAATTACAGAAAGTACAGCAGCACTTCTAGCTCAGTGCTAGAAGTAGGAAAAATGGCCACAGCTGAGCCTGCTTCAAGGCCTTTTAAAGCTAAACAAACCAATAAAAGTTTAACACCTACATTATTTATCTTTTTGACCTAATAAAAGATTCTCACAATTCTTAGAGTGATATTTGGCTGATTAACTAAAGACTACTACTTGAGTTTTGTGAAGAAGATGGAAGAAGAAGATGAAGAAAGAAAAAGACACTACTTAAATTTTTTATCTTGTCT
This sequence comes from Sturnus vulgaris, assembly GCF_052056855.1. Lineage (NCBI taxonomy): Eukaryota > Metazoa > Chordata > Aves > Passeriformes > Sturnidae > Sturnus > Sturnus vulgaris. The sequence continues at coordinate 10,454,035 of NC_142262.1, forward strand.
CATATCCACCACTATACTAAAAAAAACCTTTCACATTTAAAACCCATTACCCAGTGAAAACACACACATCAAACCCACTACACATTTGTGGTTTCTAATTCATTATTCATATTTACAAGCCTTCTCTAAGGTTTCAGGTCTAGAGCAGTGTTTTTCCGGGGGTCTGTGCTTGGAAGCACAGAAAGCTCAAAAACTTCAGATTTCTGAGATCCAACAACAGCCAGAAAATCTCTCTGTATTCCTGTGTGCCCAGCAAGGCTAATCCTGACCTGAGATTCCCGTGGTTCTGCAGCCTGGCTGATGGAAAATATCTCGGGAGATAAAGGACCTGCCAGTCTGTGGGAAGTGACACATCCTGGGCTGTTCCCTGGGTTAGAGGGGGAAGATGAGAGAGCAAAAATGCAGCTCTGCATTCAACTAGGCAGGGAAAGAGAGAATTGGAAGGGTTTTCTTGTCTTCAGTGTTGCTTTGCAGTCCCAAGAACATCACCCTCCATTTTATCCCCTCTTGATAAACATTCCCACTCTCCATCTCTCGTGTTCCTTTGTATCCCTAAATCACAGACCTACAGAATCACACCAGGGTTGGGTTGGGAGGGACCTCAAAGCCCTTCCAGTGCTACCCCTGCCATGGGCAGGGACACCTCCCACTGTCCCAGGCTGCTCCAAGCCACGTCCAACCTGACCCTCTAAAATGGTTGAGCACTTTAGTAAGAGCTATTTTCCACTGCAAAAAATTGCTTTCATTGAAATTTTCATTAAAAAAAAAAAAAAAAAAAAAAAAGAAAGAAAAAATTGACTAAGGCTATGTATTCCTAATGTGGATTAAAGGGGTATTTTGGTATGTCACATTTGTGGGAACAGGAAAAAGAACCTTTGGGCAGCTCAAAAATCCACATTAAACAGCCTGGAGTCAAAGAAGGGGGAAGCTATTGCGGATGAGAAGGGGGAATGACCTCCTAAACTTGGAAATGACCCCCTAAACATGGAAATTATTCCCTAAAATGGAAAGGAAAAGCTGAATCCTGGACTCTCTGGCATCAGCTCAGGTGAGAACCAACTAGGAAAGAGAAAGACAAAACTTTGGGAAATAACAGACCACTGCATTTAACTTTGGGGCTTGCTAATTGGTGCGAGATATAAGATCAAGTCTATCATTAATATCTGGAGAAAATAACTTGATGGACAGCACTGTGGGTGGAATCCTGTCAAAGTTTTGATCAATGTCTATCAAAACCAATTTCTTGAGCAGAAGCAGCCAATGGTGCTGCCTGTGTGGGTTTAGGAGGAAGAACACAAGAGCCATCAGTTGAAATGTTGCAAGAAAAATGAAAAAAACATCTTTGATAGATGCCAAGGGCCAGTCAGCCCAGCACTGAGAGCCCTCCCCCCGTGGCTGCCAGGACTGGCTTGTGCCACTCCCTGCTGTGCCACCCTGGGCTGGGATAAAGGTTCCTACTGGAAATGGGAGCTGGATCCCAAGGGAATTCCAAGGAAACCACGAACCCAGCCCAGCCTCACCCCCTTTTCTGTCCAAACTGAGAGCAGCCCTTGCCAGCCTGTTCAGAGGCCCATGAGCTCAAGATGGGATCCATGGGGGAAATTTCTGCACGCTGTGAATTTACATTTCCCTCCATCTGCAATGCCAGCTTCCTTTCATTCCAGTTTAGCATTCCAGTTTAGTATTCCAGATTTATGCAACCAGATTCCTTTGATCTTAACCAGCTCACAAAAGCTTTCAGGATGTCTTTGCGGTTGGAGCTGTTGAGTGGGAGTCGTGGCAGACGAGTTTGGGGGATGGAGGAGCATCTGTGAGTGGCTGTGACAGCAGGGTCCCTCCTGCAGTGCCCGCTGGGCCACTCTGCTCCTCTGATCGACACCTCTGTCGCTGGACTCTGCTCCCTGGGGCCACCACAGGCTGCTCAAACAAAGCTGCAACGCCTGAGGACTGCTCACCTCGGGAAGAGCCGTTTTTCCAAGGAGGAGCCGTGTGTGTTTAATGAAAACCCCTGAAGAGATCTGGGGTCATTCCACAGAATGAGCAAGTTCAAACCCAGGAATAAAAGGATTAATTCAGCGAGGAGGAAGTCAGAAACCTTTCACAGCGAGAGAGGGACCCTGCATCACCCCTGGAATGCTAATTATACTGCTGTAGCTAACTTGTCAAAACACTGGGGGTAGACAGATTTTCAAAGCCAGGAGTTGGCCAAGGTCAAACATCTCGAGCCAGGTTCCCTGCCCAGAAGTTAAAGAGAAGAGGCAGATCTATAAATGCAGTTAGAGGAGTGTGTTTGCACACAGGTGACACAGCAGTGGGGATTGTCCCTGTGCTGATGGTGCCTCAGGTGCCCTGTGGCTGCCCTGGAATTAACTCTGACTGTCCTGATGGATGTGGATGGGAATTCAGCACCAGGTCCTTACACTGGTCTGCTGGTGTGGGAGAAAAAGGGAAATATGCAAAATATGACCAATTAATTCTTTTATTCTGAGTCACACTGCACTGTGACCTGTCCAGTGGGGTCAGCCAGCACAGGCTGGGATCACAGACCAACAGGCCAAGGCTAAGGTGGTGTAGGGAGGAGTGTGAGACCTCACATCCCTTCCCTTCAAGGAGTGTCCAGCTCAAGAGCAGCTTTAATGCTCAGCCTGGCTCTCACCTGTGCTGTTTGACACAGCCCAGGGGACTGGGAGTGCTCTGGTCAGTGTTTCACCCTCCCACATTCATAGCACAGGTACCCTTTGAACCATCTAAAAGGGTTTTGCTTAAATCCTCTCAGTCCAAGGACATTTCCTATCGGGTCCTTGGAGGGAATTTAAAGCCATGGGTCATGGTAGCTGCAGGGCAAATGTGAGCATCCAATAAAAACCACAGCAACATCAAGGAAATTCTGAATATTTCATGACTTTCTAAGAGCTGAACAACTGAAAATGTCAAACTGGACCTCACACCTACACCCCAGTGTAGTTAGGGAAGGCACGACCTGCTGTGACACAGAATTCCTATCTTCTAAATATTTATTAATATGGGCTGAAGGAGAAATTGGAACAGAAGAGATGTGAACCTGTCCTCACTACAGGACCTGTTCCAGACATTGCATAATTGAATTTCATAACACATTCAATAACAGGTGTTGGGAGGAATAATCACAATTCATGTGGGGAAGGTGCAAAAATGTAAAAAACTAAATAAAATATCCATTTTGATGGTAATAGCAATGCTGATGCACACAGAAGACACCAAGCTGAGGGTACCTGTGAGTCTCAGGTGTGCTCATGGTGGCTTCAAACCCTGGGCTCAAATCCCTTGGCTTTATTTTCATGAGGATTTTATGATTTCTGCTGCTTTGGGGTCCTTTTGCAGCCTGGCACTGAAGCAGATGCTTCAACCCAATCCAATGTGTTCTTGAGTGAATCCTACCATTAACAGAGAGCCTTTATTTTGCCAGACACCTCCCTAGATCATGACCAATTAATTTGGTGAAAAGCTTGTTACTTTCCAAAATCAAGGAAGGCGCCTCAACAGAAAAATAAGAACGTGGGCAAGGAACTAAACGAAATGCAGAACATTCTGCAAACCAATAGCCAAGTGATTCTGGAGCCTGTTTTGCTGCAACAAAGCATTTTATGGGCCAGGATATGTTTTATCAATAATGACACTTGATGAAGTTCATAATATATTTCCAGTTCACACCACCCTGGCCAGCAGAGAGCCAGAATATTCCACAGCTCAGTGAGATCAGACTCCCAGGAAAAGGAGGTGCTGAACATTCATTCAGCTCCATCTCCCACTCCTGACTGCAATCTCTGCTCAGATTCTTGAAGCCTACTTGTAATTAATAAGAATTGTTGCTTAATATTGAGCCTGAAATTTCATTGTTCTTCCCGCTTTCCTTTTTGAAGGCAGCTGAATATTCCCTGCCCTTCCTGAATTTGCATCAATACAGAAGTTTTCCTCATGAAATGAGGCTGGATGTGGGCTGGGAGTGGCAGTGAGTGGAGCTGTGACAGGAATTTGAATGTCCTTTATTTTCTTGGAGTTCTTAGACCCTCCTGAATCTCTGTCCCATGGCAAACAGATTGTGACAATCCCTACCAGAAGGTGAAGGAAGGAGGCTGGAAGGGTTTCTGTAGTGACCAGAAGTGAAATCCCTGAGTTTCCACCACTATGGATCTCCTGGGGTTATTCATGGTCAGGTAGCTCCAGTGTTGGGTGACAGGGGAGAAACTGATGTGCAAAATCAAAGATCCTCACCCTTGAGTTCACTTCCACCTCGTCAGAAAGGAAAGAGCCCCAGTAAAACAAGAACCTCTCAGAGGTTTGGTATTTTGGTGTGCAGGAAAGGAGGGATGAGGTGTTGGGACAGGATCTAAGCCAAGTTTCCCTCTGAGAGGAGGAAAAATCTGAGTCAGGACTGCCTGCAAAGGGTCACGGTGGCAAACAGGAACATCTTTTTTCTTCAGGAAAGGTAATCATGTAGGACCTCCATTATCTGAAATCACAGGAGCTGATTCCAACAGGACTCCCTCCAGCTTGGCTTCCTGTCCAAAGCAGGGCCAGGAACAGCTGAGGAACCCCGTGGTGGATAATTATCAAATAAAGTGCCGCAGGAAAATGTTCTCTTGGAGCTGCATCAATTACTGGGAGTTGGCTTGAGCTCTGAGAGATAACAGAGCATGACCCAGAAACGCCTCCCATGTGTGTCAGGTGGAGCTTACATAAGGTCCCCAAAGTAGTTTATAATTTAAAAAACAGATAATGGACACACAAGGTGCATGGGAAGCACAGGTATCCCGTGGAATGGGAACTGCTGGACAGTGGGAGTCCCTGGGATTCCCCTAATTGCCAGTCTGATCCCAGTGGGCACTGGCAGGAGTTGGGAGGTGAATGAGAATTTCCTTCCTCAGTCCTGAGCCTTTCTGCTCCCTGTTACCCCACGTGAGGTGCTTTGCATGGGAATTGTTCATAGAATCATTTCCTGAAGCTTTTCTCTTGTGTCTGCTGATAAAAACGCACCATCTGTGAGTGCTGTGATGAGTCAGTGAGGGAGAGCAGGCTCAGATGGGGCCAGCACTGCTCCACCTGGGATGTGCTGTGCTGGGAGTGGGAAGGGCCCTGGCTGTGTGCAACGCTGGCATTTGCAGCAGGAAGTGATAACAGGCTGTATTGACAGGCTGGCTCATGAAACATGATTTGCTATTCCTTCTGCTCCTGTAAACCTGGCTCACTGCTCAATAAAGCTGCGTGTTTACCTCAGTGCCTGTCAATATTTGTGCCGTTCTAGCACGGCTCAGGGGTCAATAACTGCAAACTCCTGGGTGATACCTTAAGTTTGAGCTTTCCTGTTTCCAGACTCTGCACTGCATTGGTGTGTGACTCTGAACCCCATCCAAAGTGTCAGCAAGTTCTCCTCCCAGCTCAGGCACACAAAACAATCCTTTGCCAGCCCCACAACCAAGGACAGCGCTGCAGCTTCAGCCCCAAAAAGTGCAAAGAGCAGCGACTGGAGGAGAGAATGTGGGAGGATGGCACTGCAGAAGCTGGAGCTGCAATTGGACAATGAAGGCCAAGATGGAAATGGAGCCAAAGTGATCCAAGTGTGAGAACTCGTGACTCGGATCCATCTTGGCTCCATCTTGGCTGGAGCCACGGCCGGGCTCTTGCAGTGCCCAAGGTGAATCCTTGGAAGGGCTTGGAATAAATCCCTGCTTTATTCCTTCAGCACTGCCCAGCCTCTGCTCCAGGAAACTCTCCAGGCATCAAGGGTGTGGGACACATATTGAGAAAGTAAGAAAATGACAGCCTGAAAAATATTCCAGGCTGGAGCTTCTCAGCTCTGTTCCCAGCCCATGAGCTGGTCCAGCTCAAGGCTAGGGAGAATTTCTCCCAGGGTGATCATTTGGTCAAAATAAAAAGGAATTAATAACAAGATAGAAGACCTGTTGTGGTGTGTGCCCAGGCCCTGGCAATGGGGTGTCTTCTCTCTGAACCAATCTCCTTTTCTCTACTCTTGGAGTTGCAGTCATGCTATAAAACCAAGTGTGTTTCTGAATAAACTTGGCTCTTTCTTCCTGTCATGACAGACGACCATGTGCTGTGCATCTTATTTCTGCCACACTTAAAGGGTTAAAACCCCTTTCCACGGCTACACCGTGGGTGCTGAGGGAGCTGTGCAGGATGGATTTGTGCAGCAGCAACCCTGCAGGAGGCTGAGCAGGGTAATGCAGGTAACAGAGAGCTCTGCTCAGCAAATCCTCCTGCTCACAGCAGCACCCAGGCAGCAGGGTTGGAAAAGATCTCTGAGAGCATCGAATCCAATCTTGGATCAATGACCCAGTGCTCACTGAAAGTATCACCACGTCTACCTGGGATTTGAACACTTCCAAGGATGCTGGCTCCACCCCAGGCAGTTGTTCCAATATTCACCCATTCTTTTGAGAAAGAAGATTTTCCTGATATCCAACCTGAACCTCTCCTGGTGCAGCCTGAGGCCGTTTCCCACTTGTCACCTGGGGGAAGACCCCAAATCCCCACTGGCTACACCCCCCTGTTGTAGCAGACAGCAAGAATGGCCCTCCTGAGTCTTTCCTCCTTTTTCTGTATTGGTCGGACAAGTTTAATGATTATTTTCCTTAATTGCCTTTAATTCTAAGTTCACATCCTGTCTGAGGTCAGAGTTTGAATTCAGGCAGACACAAGCACAGCCTTTCCAAGCATTCCCTCAGAAGCAAGGGGTGAGCTGCCACCCTTGCAAAAGCCTCCAGGAATGTTTGGAGGGCCAGAGATGGAGCAGCAGGAGCCTGGAGTGCCCCAAATCCTGCATTTTCCACCAGGATTCCCTTGCACTGCCCCTGATCCCTGCGACAAGAGGGAAGCGGGCAGAGCAGGGAGTGCCCAGGGATGGGGCTCAATGTGAAAATGGACAAATCATCAGCCATGGATTGGAGACAATGCACCCCAAATGTGATCCCAGCACCCTGCAGAGGCCACAGCACCCTGGACTCTCCTTTGGCCCTTCTGAAATGGGGTGAAAACAAGAAGTAAGGAAGGATTGTGAACAGGGATGATAGATTTTCCTCTTTAAAATCTTTCCTGCTTTCCATTTTCAATCCTCTGACCAAAAAAAAAAAAAAAAAAAAAAAAAAAATTTTGTTTTTTGCCTAGGAAAATGGCTCTGAAGAAAATCTGTAATTTTAGCTTTTCAACTGGAACTCCTATTCTATTCTATTCTATTCTATTCTATTCTATTCTATTCTATTCTATTCTATTCTATTCTATTCTATATTATATTATATTATATTATATTATATTATATTACATTTATATTACATTATATTTTATTATTATGTTATATCATATTGCATCATATATTATATATTATTATAGCATATATTATTATATTATACTATACAATATTATGTCATATCTTATCATATTTATATTTTATATTACATTATATTGATTCCCTTGTATTACATTATGGTATGTTCTATTCTATTCTATATAAAGATATTACAATATAAAATACTATATTCCATAATAAAACAATTATCTGGCTCTGATTGGCCAAGATATCCAAGGCAGAGTCGTGTTGTAAAGGGAAAGCAGGTTGGAAGAGACTGATTTTTCCTTGCAAGAGCCGAGTTTTGCTCCAGGAAAATCAGAGAGGGGGGGGAAAAATAATAAAAAAAAAGCAAATGGGAGTCCAAAGAATTTGCAGTAATACTTTTTTTTTTTTTTTCAATTTCTGAATTTTTTTGCTGGTTGAAAATTCAATTTCCTCTCCACATAAAGCTGCTTGGATAAATGTCTGAGCATCTGCCTGTGTGAACCTTTACTTGTCACCATCTATCATTTACATTCCAGCTTTGCAATCTGGAAATTCCATCAGAGACTGAGCACAGCATCCCATCCCCCTCACTCCAAGCAGGCTTGGGGGATCCACACTCGAAGCAGGAATGAGTCAGAGTTCTATCAGATGGTTCTGAGTACTGTAGGGGAACAGAAATGCAATTATTGGTAAAAAAGAAGCTATTCTAGACTACAAAAAAAAAAGTTCCAGTCATTGGAAAATAAGCAGTATGAACAGTTAAAAAAAAAATTAATCTCTAAATTGTCAAGAAGCCTCATTTTGGCATCTCCAGCTGGGTAAATTGGTTTTTGTTTTTATTTTTGTTTTTTTTATTTCCTAATTCAGTGTTTTGAGAAGTCAAGAAGATTTTAGATCTCTTAGTTAAAATTATGTATTCTGAAAATTAAAAAATTATCTATTCTTAGTTGAATTATGTATTAAAAAAAAAAAAAAGGCAATCAAATCCCAGAATTCTTTCAGTTGGAAGAGACCTTAAAACTCATTTTATTGCAGGACACCTTTCACTCTCCAGCCTCTCACCCCAGCAGGGCCTGCAGGAATTGTCCAGCCCAGCAGAAGAACACATCTGTTGTTTTTGGAGGGGAAATGTCTCCTGTCCAGGGCAGTTTTCCCCTGCTATCCCCACTAATCCTGTTAATAGAAATGGCATCAATAAACCCGGCTCCTTTTGATGTCTTCCTCCCTAATCTTCATGGTGGATTACTGCAGCAGGTCACCTTGTATCCTCCCTTCTCCCCATTAGAGCATCCTCCTTTGAAATCTGTAATTATCTCTCCCAGATAATTGCCAAAATCATTTGCAGTCCTGGAGAGATCTTCAAAACCTACTTGTTTATGAAAGCAAATAATTCAGGTTAATCAAATATTGTGAGATTTCCACTCTGCCTGCCTAGGTATTTGTGCATTTAAACATTGAAATCTGCACCTTGGCTGTTCCACAACCTGGAAATCCAGCCTGGCTGCAGGAGAGGCACAGGCAGCGGAGCAGCTCTGCAGGGCTCATCTCCAGGGAAAAGCTCTTAGGGATGGATCCCAGGAATGCAGGGGCTTGTTGGTGATGGCATTTTGGTTTTTTACCTTTCCTTTCCTTTCCTTTCCTTTCCTTTCCTTTCCTTTCCTTTCCTTTCCTTTCCTTTCCTTTCCTTTCCTTTCCTTTCCTTTCCTTTCCTTTCCTTTCCTTTCCTTTCCTTTCCTTTCCTTTCCTTTCCTTTCCTTTCCTTTCCTTTCCTTTCCTTTCCTTTCCTTTCCTTTCCTTTCCTTTCCTTTCCTTTCCTTTCCTTTCCTTTCCTTTCCTTTCCTTTCCTTTCCTTTCCTTCCCTTCCCTTCCCTTCCCTTCCCTTCCCTTCCCTTCCCTTCCCTTCCCTTCCCTTCCCTTCCCTTCCCTTTTTTCCCTTCCCTTTTTTCCCTTTTCTATATTCTCTGAATTCTTTGCATTTGTAGCTTTCTAAGTTCTTGTTGTGGCTTGGCTTTGATATTTTCCCAGGTAGGAAGACAAAACAAATCCCAGGATCCCTCTTGGTTCTCCTTAGGAACCAAGAAAACCAAATTGGCAGAGGATCCTTTGCTGAGGTGTCCCATTGGAATCTCAGACCATATAATTGCTTTCTTTCTCCCAACACTGCAGGAAAGAATGGCTGTGACATTGCACAACGATGTGTTTGTTTTTGTTGAAGGGTTTTATCAAATTCATTAAGGGTTTTTGAACTTTAGGTGTGAGGGTTTTTGGAGATTTGATGTTGTAGTTTCTTGTTAGTAAGGTGAAAAGTGGCACAAGTTCATCACTGGTGATTCTTAACATTGGTTTGAACTAATTGATTTCTTTTAAAAGCTGTTGTAGATTTTGCAAATTGTGTACACTGGTTTTTAGTTGTATTTTCTGTGGTTTGATTGTTTGTTTTGAGATTTCTCATCTTAAATATTTCTATGGGGAGATTTCTTGGATTTTTGATCAAAACTAAACCTGCAACCAGCTTTTTGAGACAGCTTTTAATAAACAGGGCATGGATCTCTTATGAATGGGGGAGAATCTGGGGGGGGATTACTTCACCAAGAGGGGAAGTTCTAGTCAGACATGCTAATTTACAGAATCTATAAAAATTGTACATCTTCGGTGATTCCCACCTGATGAATTTGTGCACCTGAGGATCCTCACAGAAAGGCTCCCCTTTTATCACCCTGACCATGTCTGTTAGCACCAGAGTAAAATTATCCCTGGAAAAGGGAGTGGAGAGGTTTGGGGAAGGAGAGCTGAGCATCCCCAGTGGCACAGAGGCCATTGGGGGCTGCAGGAGGGGTCAGGGGGTGTTTGCAGCATCCCCTGGGGACAGAGGGAGCAGCTGGCACAAGGAATGAGCAGGTCCAGGCTGCTCCTGCAGGGAAGAGCTCTCAGCAGGAGGAAATCCCTGCCCCAGCCCCAGAGCAGCTCAGCCTCAGGTGATGCCTGGAGAGTTTCCTGGAGCAGAGGCTGGGCAGTGCTGAAGGAATAAAGCAGGGATTTATTCCAAGCCCTTCCAAGGATTCACCTTGGGCACTGCAAGAGCCCGGCCGTGGCTCCAGCCAAGATGGAGCCAAGATGGATCCGAGTCACGAGTTCTCACACTTGGATCACTTTGGCTCCATTTCCATCTTGGCCTTCATTGTCCAATTGCAGCTCCAGCTTCTGCAGTGCCATCCTCCCACATTCTCTCCTCCAGTCGCTGCTCTTTGCACTTTTTGGGGCTGAAGCTGCAGCGCTGTCCTTGGTTGTGGGGCTGGCAAAGGATTGTTTTGTGTGCCTGAGCTGGGAGGAGAACTTGCTGACACTTTGGATGGAGTTCAGACTCACACACCAATGCAGTGCAGAGTCTGGAAATAGGAAAGCTAAAACTTGAGGCATCACAGCTGTTCCAAAGTGACTCCCAAGGGGGATGGATGCTCTATGAGATTCCTGCCAGAGCACAGCTACAGCCAGCAGAGAGATTTTGGGTGTCTGGAGCAGTGTGTGGTCCCAGTGACACCATCAGAGCTCCCAGCCTGCCCAAGCCCTGGATTTGGGCTGGATTATCTCATTCTTTGTCCCTACTCCCAGCTTCAGTTTCCTGTCTCATCTTCTCTGAAAGCAGCCAAAATTGCAAGAAATGAGCTCTGAGAGGGGTTTGTGGCTGTAGCAGTCAGCCTCAGGAAGAGCAGCAATTCCAGCCTGGCTAGCCCATGGACAGGAATTTATAGAAATCCTCAGCAGCACTGGAAGCTCTTCTCTAATTAAGATGCCATCATATAAACTCTGTTTTTATAAGGCCTATAAAATTCATCCTGGGAGTGGACTTGGCATCCCCATGGGACCAATCTGCCGCTGTTTGTTTATTTTTTATTGATTTATCAAAAAAGTAATAGACATCGTGTTCCTGCTCTGCCATGCTGCTGCTTTATAATTGAAGGAGGCCCTTCTCCTCCAAGCCCCTATTTGCAAGCAATTAGATGTTGCTTTAAAAAAAAATTCGTCTGGTGAAATTGATTTTTCACGTCTCTTGTGAGCAATGAAAGATAAGTTTCAATAAAAGGCCAGTTCTGAGACTTCCCAGCTCCAATGTTTTCTCTGCCTTTAAGTAATAGCAGTTTGGGGTTGTCAGGCACAGGGAGTGGGACGCTGCCCATTGCAAACAGCTCAGGAGTTCAACAAATAACAGTGATGCTATTGAGCCCATTGATTCTTCCCAGTGAAATGCAGCATTATTTCCTGCTGCTTTCCAATACTCCATTTTCCAGGCTCCCTGAGCCACTCAGTTTTATTAACAAATAAAAGTTTTCAGTCCTGATGGTTGGAGAGAGAAGGCAATATGCACAAATTCAGCAGATTTACACAGCAAACTCCAAATATTTTAAGATTTCATGGGTTTTGGATAGCAGCTTTTGATGTTCTAATGCTGGGCTAAGCAATAACAGAAATATGCAATAATTTCATGTTGTTCCTTCATTTCTCCTGCTCCAGCCCCATAGACTGGGCTGTTTAACCCACCATACAAAGTGCAGGATGGCGTTTGCCAATGAATTTCGAAGGCATGGAGGGACAGGGGTGATTTGACTTCTCCTGTGCCACTCTTTGGGAACAGGGCAGTCACAGACCATGGAATGGTTTGGGTTGGGAGGGACCTTAAATCCAATCCAATCCCACCCCTCCATGGCAGGGACACCTCCCACTGTCCCAGGCTGCTCCAAGCCCCAATGTCCAACCTGGCCTTGGGCACTGCCAGGGATCCAGGGGCAGCCACAGCTGCTCTGGAAATTCTATTCCAGAGCCTCTCCACCATCCCAGACAGAAATTCTTTCCCAGTCCAATGTCCAGCCCATCCAATGCTCCTTGCCATCAGGAGAGGTCATTCCACTGTGCCCACGTGGGAATCATCCCAACCACAGGCTGGGCTCAAAGGGTTCTGCAGCCCCAAGTGACCAAAAGCAGCTGAGATGTGAACCAGAGGCTGGACACAGCCAGAACACGGGGTGGAAAATGTCCTTTTCCACCCCTGAGCCCTGGGTCTGTGGGTTCAGCCTCCTCTCAGCCCCCCAAAGGCTGAATCAGGACCTGTGCAGTGGCCATGGCTTGTACCTGTGGCACATTAAATAACCCAAAGGTTTTGCTCTGAATCCTTTAGTGCTGGGCAGAGAAACTGCCCCAGGAACGTCCCTTTGCTCCTGCACAGCCTTGAGGGAGTTGTCCCTTCAGTTTGAGCTTTCCTGTTTCCAGACTCTGCACTGCATTGGTGTGTGACTCTGAACCCCATCCAAAGTGTCAGCAAGTTCTCCTCCCAGCTCAGGCACACAAAACAATCCTTTGCCAGCCCCACAACCAAGGACAGCGCTGCAGCTTCAGCCCCAAAAAGTGCAAAGAGCAGCGACTGGAGGAGAGAATGTGGGAGGATGGCACTGCAGAAGCTGGAGCTGCAATTGGACAATGAAGGCCAAGATGGAAATGGAGCCAAAGTGATCCAAGTGTGAGAACTCGTGACTCGGATCCATCTTGGCTCCATCTTGGCTGGAGCCACGGCCGGGCTCTTGCAGTGCCCAAGGTGAATCCTTGGAAGGGCTTGGAATAAATCCCTGCTTTATTCCTTCAGCACTGCCCAGCCTCTGCTCCAGGGAGCCTCTCCTGTCTCAGGTGCACCTGCAGCACCTTGTGCCATAAGGGCACTGAATAAATGGCACTTTGCCTCCCTGGCACTCAGTGGGACTCCCCAGCTCCAGGATTCTCCATGTGGGACACGTGGCCACAGCAGGATGTGACCCATGGCCCTGGGCTTGGTGTGACTGGCATGTGCCACCCTGGGAGGGCATTGAGGCCAAAGGGCTCCCAGCACAGACCTGTGGTGTTTTCTGGACAGAAATCCCTGCTCTGCCATCCCCTGGCTCTGGGAACTGCTCCTTTCTCCTGAAGCTTTGCTTTGTCCCTGCACACCCAGAGCTTCCCTGGCTCCAGGAGGGCTCTGTTTGTGCCAGGCACAGAGCTCCAGCAGCAGGGGCTCCTCTGGGGCTGTGCAGCCCTTTGGGAGGAGCTCAGGGCCCTGGACTTGCTCTCTCCCAGCCCAGTTTGCTCCCTTGGCAAAGGTCACTCCCAATATTCCTCCAGTGCTTCAATAGGGAAAGCCCAGGGTAAAGCATGGGGTTCTCCATGCACTGCCCTCCCTGCACAGACTCTGTCCCCTCTGTCACCACTCCCCAGCTGGCCCCTCTCTGTAGCTGGCCCATGAAGGACATTTTTGTGCCATTTTTGCCAAACTGGAATTTTGGAATCTCAACCAATGCCTGCCTCCAGAGGCCCAGAGGCAAACACCCATCTCAACCCTCAGATGGAAGTTTCTTCCAGCTTTCAGCTAATTTTCTGCACTTTCAGTGAAACCTCCACAGTTTTACCTGACACTGGAGCCTCTCTTCCTTCAGATCAAGTCCCAGGTTTATTTTCAATGCCAATTAACAGTTTTTCTCCTCCCCTCACTAGGATGCCCTTTACCTTGTAGTTTTCCTGCCCTGTCCCAGTGCTCTCAGCACCACAGATGTTTCCTGCTGCCAGGGGAGAGCAAATTAGAGCTTGTCCTGTCTCATATGTCAGTGATAAGTGTCAGGGGAGCCCTTGTTCCCAGCACACACAGGGCCATATGTTTGTCTCCCAAGCCAGAGCAGCAGCAAAATGCTGCTGAGTGAAGCAAAGTTAGATCGTGTTTAATTCCTTCAGCTCTGTGCCTTGGCAGCCCTGGATCATCCTTTGTGCTGTGTGCTCAGAGTCACTCCTGTCTTAAAGAGCTGCCAGCCCAGGAGGGCAGAGCCAGAGTGAGGGGAGGCTGCAGATGAGCACCAAAGCTGGGGTGGGTTAAACACAGCTGCACCCAGGGCTTGGCTGAGCAAGGGCAGGGGCTCTTCAGAGAATCAGAGAATGGAATCACAGAATCCTCGGGGCTGGAAAAGACTCCAGGATCATCCAGTCCAACCTGTGACTGATCCCCAGCCCAGAGCTCTGAGTGCCACCTCCAGCAATTCCCTGGGCACCTCCAGGGATGGGCACTCCAAACCTCCCTGGGCATTTCCAATCCCTGACCTCCCTTTCCATGGGGAAATTCCTGCTGCTGTCCCCCCTGAGCCTGCCCTGGCCCAGCCTGAGGCCGTTCCCTCTCCTCCTGTCCCTGTTCCCTGGAGCACAGCCCGACCCCCCCGGCTGTCCCCTCCTGTCAGGGACTTGTGCAGAGCCACAAGTTCCCCCCTGAGCCTGTTTTCTGCAGAAAAGAAGAAACTATTTGAGAACAAATGTGAGCCCTACTCGTGCCCAGGCAGCTCAGTTTCCTCTGCACTGCATTTTCCCACTCCTGCCTCCAATTCCCCACAGCAGCTCTGCTCAGCTTGGGGTGCATCACACCCTGCACCTTTCCCAGCTTTATTTCTTTTATCTTTCCCTAGTTCCCCATCACCAACCCACACATGGAACCCAACACCACTCCCTGCTCTTCCTGGCTTTATCCCCAACGGGCTCTCTCACAGGCATGCAGGAAGATTTTCCACAAGGAAAAACTTTTGGATTTATGGATTCTCTGTGTGGTTACAGTCGTGTGACAAACTGCACATCTGTGTGAAAATCTCTTAAAACCTTTTCATGCTGCTTTAAGGAATGGAATGGAATTCCCAGAGCAGTTGTGGCTGCCCCTGGATCCCCAGAAGTGTCCCAGGCCAGGTTGGACGGGGTTTGGAGCAGCCTAGGACAACAGAAGGTCCCATGGCAGGGGTGGCACTGGATGGGCTTTGAGGTCCCTCCCAACCCAAACCATCTCACGATTCTGTGACTAACAGCAGAAATTTCTCTTCCTGCAGTCTCAGTTGAGAATCCTGAAAATTTACTGACATTTCTGAAAATCTCTTTTCGGAATCCTGAAAATAAACTGATTTTCAGACATTGAATCCTGGTTTCCAGAAGATAATTAGCTGAGAACTCGAAAAAGACCCCACAGTAATCCCACACCATCCCTTTTCCAGGGTCACCTGGAAATCCTCCGAGTTCCACAGGGTGTCTTCCCAAGGCTGAACTTTGCCTTAATCTGCATTAAACAGAGCTGGAAAGCTTTGGAGCACCTGCTGCTGCCCTGGGGCCGTGGTCACCTCATTCACAAGCACATCCATGAATTGACAGGATGCTCTCCCGGGTCCAGCAGCTCTGGACCAGCCTCTCACGGAACAAATGAAATAAATGCTCCTCCAAAACACACTCGGAGAAATGACAGCCTTCCCTGCGTGGAATTGTGATGCTCAGGCCATTGGTTCTGGCTGGGATTCGGGCTCTGTACAATCACACTTCATTGTTTTCTAATGAAATGCATGATCGAGTTAAATGAACATGAATGGAAGCAACAGGGCTGCAGACAAGAAAGCAGGAGGGATCTATAATTAATGTGATCATCGGAAAAAAGCTGTGTGATACCATTCCATCAATTATCAGCCTCTAATAATTCTGTCACCGAGTAAATGAAAGCATTTTATCAATTAGTGCCAATCGTTTCCCCATAAAGAAAACTGAATGCTGCTGAAAACCAAATCATAACTGCAGCAATGGAAAATGCAAAGGGAATAAACACAGGATGAGTCTGGAGACAGCAATGACCCTGCCTGGCACTGGAGTCACTGAACCAGCTCCATCACAGGAACAGCATTCCCAGAAGGTCTGGGCTGATCCTGCCCCTGTGCCCAGCCCTGGGGCACATCTGGGCTGATCCTGCCCCTGTGTCCAGCCCTGGGGCACATCTGGGGTGCTGTGTCCAGCTCTGACCTCTGCAGTGAGCAGGGATGGGACCCAGGGAATGGCTCGAGCTGTGCCAGGGGAGGTTTAGGATGGATTTCAGGGAAAGGTTCTCACAGAGAGTTCTGGGCACTGCCCAGGCTCCCCAGGGAATGGGCACAGCCCCGAGGCTGCCAGAGCTCCAGGAGAGTTTGGACAGCGCTGCCAGGGATGCCCAGGGTGAGATTTTGGGGTGTCTGTGCAGGGACAGGGGCTGAATCAATGATCCTGTGGGTCCCTCGCAGCTCAGGATGTTCTGTGACTCTGAGATTCTGTGACTCTGTGGAGTTCTGTGACTCCTGCAGCAGCTGCAGCCATGCAGGGCTGTCTGGAGCTGCTGCTGCCCCTGCAGAGGCTCGGAGCCCTCGGTGGAGATGGCTGTGAGCACTCAGCAGGAAGCTGCATCTTCAGAGGGATTTTCTTTGCTCCTCTCAGGATGGGAGGCTGGTATTTGACTACATTATCTCCTAACTTAAAGTTCAGGCCATCTGGCATCCCAGTGTGCAAACAATCTTGTAAATTAAGGGGAAAAATATGGGCCTGATTCCCTTATGGCTACAGGCTATTAAATAGCTGGAGATGTGCAGGGTGTACTTGCAAAGAAACAAAGTTGGTTCTCAGCATCCCACGGCCAGCAGGTAAGGCAGCATTTTAGAAACAAAGCAACTGGGAATATGACTGACCTTGTTCCTTCCTGGCACGTTTTCCAGCACTGACTTTCCCATGGAATACTGATCCTCCTCCAGCTGATGCAGCAATGGGGCTCAGCCATGATTTATAGACCTTAGGGTTTTATGCCATCCCTTTGTTAGAATTCCCAGCAGGTTCACATTTTGCCTTAGCCCAGGAGCTGATTTTGCTTTGTGCTGAACCCACAAAACTTTTCTCACTTCTCTTTCTTTAACTAATCTGGAAAACTTTCTTCACAAACGCTTTTAAATTATCACGCTCTCACTCCTTTCTTCGAAAGCCTCCCTGGTATATTTGGTACATTTTTCACAAGGCTCCTATTTTATTTAAGGCCATTAGCAGTTTCAAAAGTTATATAAAGATGAAAGATCCTCCCATGTTTTAATGAACCTCAAAATGAGCTTTAGAACAATTTGATTAGAAAGCTCTCAAAACGTCAAGCGCTCCCTCGGGACTGAGCTGTAATGAAGGTAATAATTAGCAAGAACAAATTTTAAAATTACTTATTCCATAAATATATGTTTTACTCCTGGTGCTTGGAGCCAGAGCCAAGTAGGTAAAGGTCTGGAGAAGTGGAGCAAGGCTAAGAACATACAAAGACATGAAAGTACAGATGTCTGGCCTCCACAGGAGAAATCAAACGAGGTGGGAAGAGAGACAAGGAGAGCTCTGTGCCTGCCAAGGAAAGCAAGGTGGGACTGGGACGAGAGGGGAATCCAACCTGGGCAGGTGCTGGGGATGCAAACAGAGGTGGTGACCTGGCATCCCCACGATAAACACGAGGGCAGGGGCTGCACGTGGATTTTGTGGGGTTTTGTCCTGGGCTCAGCAACCACGTGCTTCTGACACAGGAATTTCTGGGCATTTTGAGTCCCCAGCAATGGGAAGCTGCACAGGAATCACCCTCAGGCCTGCAGGGTGGAGAGAGAACTCGTGCAGGGTTGGTTCTGCTGGCAATTAAATCCCAAAGATTTAATGCCCTGGATGTACA
The DNA here is from genome assembly GCF_052056855.1 of Sturnus vulgaris. NCBI lineage: Eukaryota > Metazoa > Chordata > Aves > Passeriformes > Sturnidae > Sturnus > Sturnus vulgaris. The sequence goes on from NC_142262.1 coordinate 10,471,869, forward strand.
GGATGCTGCTGCTGTGAGCTGCCCTTGCTGCAGAAGTGGATGGGAGCTTTTCCTCCCGGCAGAGCTGGGGGGCTGAGCAGGTGGGATAAACCTCAGGAAAGTCTCTGATTACCAAAGGAGGGATTCCTGGGTCTCGTGTTCCCATAGCAGGGCAGATCACTGCTCTGCTTTCCAGCCTGGCTCAGAATTAAGCCAGGCTTTGCCCACAGCCAGGACCAGCCCAGGCTCACACAAAGCTCCTCCAACCTTCCCACAGACTGCTGGCACTCCTGTTCTCCCCACACTTCCCAGGACTGTACCTGCCAGGGCAGAGTGCTCTGGGCTCCAGGTGTGGAGGAGCACGGCAGAACCTCGTGGGTTTATTGGAAACATTCTCCATTCACCCTTCTGCCATAATTGACCCCACACCCTGCAAGGTCCCTTTCTCCAAGCCACCGATGTTGGGTTGTTTTTCTTTAAGTTTGGCCTGGCTCTGAGGGCAGGTCTGTCCCCAGAGGGAGCTCAGCTCTGAGATATTCCCAGAGCTTCTCCTCCCTGGAGCTCTTGTGGCAATTCCCAGCCGTGAGGATCTGATCTGATCTGATCTGATCACTGTGGATGGGTCCTGAGCTCAGCTTTCAGAGGAAGGGCTTGCCTTTGGAGGCAAGCACAGAATTTTCACCCCTCATTCTTATCTTGTTCCTGATTTTGAACATTTCTCTGCCTGTTTTCATTGTTTCCTCGGCACTTCCCACCCTGCAGGAGCTGCTGGAGCCCTCTGTGTGCTGCTACGAATGCACAGAAATCTGCCCATCAATAATTCCCTTCTGCTGCACACAAAACCGGGAGGAATGGTCCTTAAAAAGATTTTTCCCTCTCTGTGAGCAAGTGGAGAGAAGGACAGGAGAAACAACATCAGGAGGGGTCTGGGAGAGCCACAGGGGCCAGACTGCAGGGCTGAGCCTCAGGCACCAATAGAAATGGAATCTCCAGGAATTAAAGTGAAGTTTGTGCTGCTCTGGAACTGGCTGGAAGGTCAGCCTGGCTATTGCTGCTCTGACCTTCTCAGAGCCTCCCAGGCTGTGCCCCTGCCTGATTCCAGCAAAGGGAGAATTTGGGGAATTTCCTCTTGGTGGCTCTGCCTTGAATTCTCAGTCCCTGTCCCTGTGGAGAGCCTGGCACCTGCACACACAACAAATGTGTGAGGGAATGGAAAAGGGAACAGCTCAGCTCCAGTGCTCCCTCACAGGGACAGCTTCGTGGAGACCAAAACCAAGCATTGTTTCAAAAATAGGATGATCCATTTTTGACATAAAAAAGTCTCCCTGCTCCATCTTGGGTTGTGCATAAAATTATCTTGGTTTTTTTTTTTTTTTTTCGCTATGTCTCCTCCTCATCAGAAAAAAATCTCACCCCAGGCTATTTTGAAGCTCCAGCGTGTTCCTTTTCATTCATATTTTTCAGTGTACTACAGGAACATTTGCACTTCTGAAATCTCCTCGCTGAAATGTGTGAACTGCTCTCCCCTGAAAGGGAAGCCTGAATTTCCGAGCATCATTTCCATTTGTCCTGTTTTGAGGTGAAGTGGTAAAAGGAGAATGCCCGAGGCATTCCCAACACGAGGAAATATCTCAGAAACAAGCGGTGGGTGTGAAAATCACAGCATCATTAAGGCTGCAAAAGACCTCCAGGAGCAGCCAGGACTGCTATGGGGGGATTTGCAGATGAAGAGAAATATGGCAAAGCTCTTGAGCCAGCCCCAGGAGCAGCCCGGGAGAGCACCGAGGGCTGGAGTGGGAGACAAAACTGAGGAGGGGAATTTGGGAGAGCTTTGGTGAGGTGACAGAAATGAGCAGTGAGATGCCAAGATCAAAGGTCCCAGTGACCAAAGTTTTCTGCCTGCCACTGGAGAGCTTGGCCAGCTCCCAGCAGCTCTCTGTTTTCTCCACCTAGTGCACTAAAAATCCTTTTCTTTTTAGTGATATAAAATACAGGACTATTTCTGTTCCAGTAACCACAGCCTAGAATGAGTAGTGCTGCAAGAGATTGCACAGATTTTAATCCATGTAATCATCCTTAACCTTTCCTGCCTGGTAAATTGGTTCATTTCCTTTCATTCATGTATCTCAATTGATTCGATGTAAATATATACTTTTCTTGGCTTCTTTGCATGCTTTTTTTTTTTTTTTTTTTTTTTTTTTTTTTTTTTTTTTGGTTTTATTTTGTTTAGAAACAGAAGCAGCAATTAAAGAATGATAAAGCCGTTACTAAGCAGACCACGTGGTGGTTTTCCTTTAGAAAGGAAAGTGTTCCCACTTTGTGATTCAGGAGACTTCAGCCACAATAACCCTGAGAGTGAATTTAATGTTTGGTAAGCTGCTTGTATTAAATTTCCTGAATCCCCTGCTAAATCCCAGGCACTCCAGCTTCAGGGAAGGGAGGAGGGTGAAAAGAAGGGAAAACAAGCCCAGGGTTGTGCTGGGAGCAGGGACAGAGCATTGGGAGCAGCAGGACTTTCAGTAAGAAAGAAAGAATTTGGGGACCTTCCCGATTCCCAGTAGCAGCCCCCATGGGATGGAGTGATTTAAAAACTGCTTTGCTTGGGAAGGGAAAAGCCAGAGAAGAAAAGGATGGGGAGAGCAGTGCCTGGGTTTGGGAAATGGGCGAGGGGAGGCTGCTGCAAACCCATGGGATCAGCACTGGAGGGGTCTGGTGTCCACATCCACACCTGGCAAAGGTGTCAGGATCCCTCCTTGGGATCCATCCTTGGGGGATGAGGATCTGGGGTCCCTCATGCCCTGCCCCGGGGCCTCACCATGCCTGGGTTGCTGCCAGCAGTTCCAGTGTGATGCTGCAGTCTGGTACAAGCTCCCAGACTGATTTCCTCATCCTTCCCCTCCAAAAGGGCTCCAGGAGCTCCCCCAGCCCCACAGGCAGCAGGACACGAGGTTTGGCCATCCCCACTGGGCTGGACACTGCAGCCAGGGCTGTGCCACATCCCCTGGAGTCCCCTGTCCCAGCACTGCTGACCTGCAGAGGACCAAGGCTCCCCCAGATACTCCTGCCCCTGATCCTGCTGCTCCTGGCAGTTCCCAGTGTGTGACTGAGGTTCCCTTTCAGCTGTGAGCACTCAGGACTGGGTAAGTCAATCCAGACACCTCCTTTGCCTTTCCCTCTGTCCATCATCAGAATTCTGGGCAGCTGCTGCCCCGTGGGTGAGGCCTGGGATGTCTCACAGGGAGGGACATCCCTGGCAGTGTCACCTTTGTGACACTCTTTGTGTCCATCCATGGCCCCAGGCTGGGCTGCTGTCCGACCTCCCAGCCTGTTGGGAAGGATGAATTAGGGAAACTTTATAAATACGAGTGCCTAGCAAAAGACTTTGAGAATATGGAAAATATAAGTGAAATAGAAATGATAGTAATTTTCGACTGTGTGGCTGAAAGCAACTGAATGCCTGAAGGCCCCTTGGTTTAGATAATGTTAAATGCTGCCAATACCAAGAAGCAAACAGACATCCTCCCTAGGCATGGCAGGAAGGGTCTCAGATAAAATTTAGAAAGAAGAAAAGCAGTAAAACATGGTAATAGAGTGATTCCTATAGGTTGCATGCAAATGTTAGAAAATTTGTATCTTGTATTAGATTAGTTAGTGAAAATTAGAATATTCAACATGGAAGAAGATTTATTGTATTGTAAACAGGAAAATCTCTCTCTTACACTCTTTCTCTCTTCATTCTTACTTTCTTAAGCTCTCTTACTCTGTTACACTCCTCTTCTCTCTTTGCTCTTCGTTCTAACTTTCTTAGGCTCTCTTCTCTCTTCACTTTTTACTCTTCTCTCTTACACTTTTACTGTCTTACTCTCTTACTCTCACTCTATCCCTCTCCGTCCTGCTCTGAGCTGTGGCTGCAGTTCCCAGCAGGGCCTTATATAAACCCACACCCTACGAAATAAATTACAAACTTCAAGACCAGAATACAGAGAACACCTGAGTTTGTCCCGACCGTCCCAAGGCATCGATTCCTACATCAGCCCTGCCCCAGCCCCACTTCATCTCACAGCTCAGCTCCTGCTCTGTCTGCTCCCCACAGCCCCCTGGCACTGGCAGGTGACAGGTGATGCTCTCCAGCTCCAAAGCTGTGATTTGTGGAGTTGATTGGGACGAGAAGTTCTGTGCACAGCCCGCCCTGGGGAGATGGAGCAGGGCTCTGGGATGGGAAGTGGCACAGGAGGCACTGAACACAGATTATTCACACTTTGGCACAGGCAGGCGTCAGAGGCCACCCCAGGCAGGGATGGCTCCCAGCACAAAAGGAAGCGTTTTCTCAAGCAATGCCTGATTAAACTGTGAAACTCACTGCCATGGAAAGGGGAAAAAAAATAAAGAAAGGCAAAAGAAGTGCAGGGAATTGCAAAGCGGATCAGACAGGCAAGTAATGAGAGTCCAGGTGCAATGGCAGGTGTGGGAATCTCTCAGTGCAGAGGGGAAGGAGGAGTGAGGAGAGGGAAAAGAGAATTCTGTGCTTTCCTGAGTCTCTCCTGTCCCAGAGGAGCTGCGGGGTGGGATGGGACAGGATGGGTCCATGGGAGTTTCCTGACCAAGGCAAAGCAGGGCCAGTAGGAAGTGGGGCACCCAGAGAGCTCCCAACAAGGGAAATGCTGTCTGCAATACCTCCGGAAAACCAGGTCTCTGGGTGGGTGGTTTGTGCTGACAGCAACAGATCTAAATTTGATGATAATCTCTAGAAAGAAATCACAGACCTAAAATTACCTTCTGCTCACATTCTGGCATATTTTTGATCCACACTGCAGTTGGGAGAGTCACTTACAGGGAGCTTGTAGAAATAGTAATGTGATGATTGTGCCTTGACACCCATTTGTGGGTTGACTGGAGACTTTTAGAGCTGAAAGTCACTGCTGAGGGACAGGAGAATCCCCTCCCCACAGCCCTCACCCCCCCTGCTCCCAGCTGGGACAGTGAGTGGCACAGGCAGGGACAAAGTGACATTTAGACAATGTTATCTGTCCCAAGCTTTGGTTTGGTCACTAAATCATCTCATCCAGGCATTGCTGGAGCAATAAAATCCTTCTGAGTGCTCTGGCCTCCTAACCAGACTGGAATTTGGAAGGACAAAATCCACTCAATCACAGCGTGGGGAAGCTGGATGTTATTCCAGAAGTGAGATTGTGGGAAGGTTGGTGGGGGCACTGGAGGGTGCTGGTCCCTGGGGACACCAGAACTTCCTCCAGTGGGGCTTGCAGGGTGTCCCACATCCCTGTCCTTTGTCAAACAGCCCTCCAGCCCCACAGGGTCCCTGTGTCCCCTCCAGCCCCACAGGGTCCCTGTGCCCCCTCCAGCCCCACAGGGTCCCTGTGTCTGCACAGCTCAAACTCCCCACATCCCCTCCAGCCCTACAAAATCCCCAGATCTCCTCCAGCCTGAGCTCCCCACATGCCTGCACTTGGTTTCCAGGCACAGGGCAGAGGGGTACCAGGGATAACTCTGCTGTCCCAAGCAGGCACAGCTGGATGATGTATGATCAGATATTTGCAACAAACAAATTTTGCTCTTCAATAGCTAAGCCAGAGCCACCTAATCAATACCTTAAAGAGCTGAAAGAGCTCGTCAGGCCTGGATTGTTGTTGTTGTTGCTGTTGCTGTTGTTCAGGCCGATGTGGCCGGTGTGGTTTTGGTAACAACAATCACAGAATGTGGATGAATTCCATGAGACACTCCACTAATGAACATCTGCAGGCTGCAAAGGAAATCACAGAGCAGAGAGACAGACAAGTGGATCTTTAAAAGAGTCCCCAAAGTCATTAGCAGGCTCTGAGCACCAAAAGAGCCCTTGGATGGATGGGGATGAGGAAAAGCAGCAGGTAATTTGGGGCTGGTGTGGGGAGACACAAGCAGGATCCAGTCCCTGGCCTGTCCCACTTTGGAATCATGGATTTTCATTGATTTTGCAGAGATTGGTGCAGATCAGGTTGACAGCTGGGGCTGAGAGCCCAGTCACACTTTGGGGCTGGACATCAGTGACCCAACCCAGAGTCCTGCCACAGTGACACCGTGAAGGAGCTGATTTCTGTTCCATGGGCTGGGTTTCCCAGGGGATTGGGAGCACAGGGAATGGCTGAGAGCCAAACACTCTCAATAACAGAACTGAAATCCATTTCCATTCCCACCTCCATCGGAGGGAACTGGGAGAGCTTTGCCCTGGCTGAAGAAAGGGAGGGAGAAAATCCCTGTGGCTGTAGAGACTCAGCAGGGATGGAGGTGGAACCAGGCTCTTCTCATCAGTGCTCAGTGAAAGGACACCAAACACTGACTACAAAACTGAAATGCAATTTAAATTCCATTTAGACACAGAAAAGCTTTTCTCTTGTCATATCCTAACCCCAGCTGGCCTCAGGCCTGGTCAGTCAGGGTAAGATCAGCCTGCCCTGAGCTGGTGGGACTGGGTGGTCTCCAGAGGGGTCTCTGTTCCCTGTGATGCTGAGCCTCTAGAACAGAATCCCAGAATAATTCAGGTTGGAAAAGACCTCCAAGATCATCAAGTCCAACCTTGTCAACCAAACCTGAGCACATCCAGTGGTGAAAATTCAAGTTCTGCCAGAAAAGCCACGTTCTGCTGTCCCATCACAGGAGCAGAGGGAAACTGCATTGTTACTGGGCTGGACTGGGATCAATCCCTCCCTTCCCTCTCATCTCCCAGTTCCCCCCTTTATCACCTGACAGCTGAGATCAGGGTATCTCACAGCAGTGATGCCACACAACAGAGCTGTGGAATTTTCCAAGCCCTACTTGGCAGCCCCTGGGGAGGGAATCCAGACAAACTGGATCACTCTGGGTTACTCCATACCCAGTTCTGCAATGGCTGTATGGAAAAAAAAATAGGAAAAAAAGGAAGAAAAGGGGGGAAAAGCCCCAGAGGAGGTGGAGGTGGGGTTATGGAAAGCTTCCCATGCTCACCGAGCTCAGCCCTTGCAGAGACTCTAACCTAAATTAATAGATCCTCTGGGGTGTGCAAAACTGGGCTAATATTTTGCAAGAATAGCTCTCCCCTGCCTCTTGCCCTCCAGTATGATGAAGACAAAATGCCTTCATTATTGCAGCATTTAACAGTGTGCAGTGTTTATGAAGAGGCTGGAAGATGTGAAGGAATCCAAACCAATTACATTAATCTCCCAGCAAATAAAGCTGCAAATATTTACCTTCACTACACTGCTTTATCTTATTGGACAAGCTCTGGAATTAATCTAAATCCAGTCCTTTAACCTTGCTGGATGGATTGTTCTCCCTGACACCAGGAGGTCACCCAGCCTGTACAGCTGGGCTCCACTGGCACACCCCAGCCCATCCATCCACTGCATTTTGGGCTTAGCAGCCCTGTTTAACTTCCTCCATCCCTTGCAGTGCTCCAAGAGAAGCTTTCCCTGCCTCCACGGAGTTGGTGGTGCTTCAGGAAGATGCTGCAGAGCAAGAGAAGTGCAGCACAACCCATGGCATGGTTAACAAACATTGCAGCAGTGTCAGATTTTATGCAAGACTGTTCCTGGAGTGATGGCAGCTCATCACCATGAAACCTTTCTTCCCAGGAATCCATTGATCCAGCTCCAGCTCTCCCTTTGCCTCAGGCAAGTCCCCATGTCTGCTACAAATTCTCTACCATTTCAACACTTTGGAAAACTAAACTTTTAAATTCCTGCACTGAACTCTGAGTCCTGTGTATATGAAATACAGCAAGGCCCTTTTACCCATCACAGTCTCTGAGTTGCCCTGTCTGTGATTTCAAACTCCCCAGATGTGTCCAGCTGTGTGCAGCAGTTCCTGGGATGGTCTTTCAGAGTCACAGAATGATTTGGGTGGGAAGGGACCTTAAAGACATCAAATTCCAGCCCCTACATGGGCAGGGACACCTCCCACTGTCCCAGTGATGCCTTGAGTTTTAGCTTTTATATTGTTCAGATTCTCTGCTGCTCAGTGTGTAACTCTGACACTTCACATTAGGTGTTAGTGAGTTCTCTTCACAGGACAGTGACAAAACAATCCTTTCCCAGCTGGAGAATCAAGGACAACTGGTACCCAAAAATCAGAAACAACAGTGAGGGGAAGGGTGAAGCCAGGGGGGTGAGACTTCATAGCCTGGGGCTGTGGTTAGATAATTGACCCCAATGTGTAAATGAACCAAAATTTATAAAAGTGTAAAAACTCGTGACCAGGATCCATCTTGGAATTGATTTGGGTGTAGCCCTGGCCAGGCTCTTGCACTGCTCAAGGTGAATCCTTTCAATAAATTCCTGTTTTATTCCTTTTGATCTATCTAGTCTCTGTTCCAGGTCAGCCTTTCCAGGTAACACCAGGGTGCTCCAAGCTCCATCCAGCCTGGCCTTTGGTGCCAAATCCTTGGGTACATTCTCAGGACAGCCTTTAAACACTCTTGTCTAAAGCCCATCAGCACAAGTTGTCCTGAAAAATGTTACCTGGGTGTTCTGGAATATCAGAGTTCCCTTAGCTCAGCTCTGCCAGGCTGTGCAAGTCAGCCCCTGGAGAGTTTTTGAGTTATTTTATGTAAACACTTTCAATCTCCAGATCTTGGCAATTGGTGCTTTATTTATTTAATGTCTCCTCCTTACACCTTGGAACAGCATTTTGCTTACACAAGTCCCAAAGTAGAAGAGGGGGAAATCATTCCAAAGGTGCTGTGTAACAACTCCTTCCTGTCCATTTAGGCAATTTATAGTGAGACCAGATAGCTTTGAGTAGACAAATCCATTCCTTCAGTAGTTTATATCCCATAATAGTTTCTTCCTCTCATAAATTTAACTTACATATGAGAAATCACACCAATTCTCCAAAACCCCTGTGAATTTCATTGATGGTAGAAGAGTGATTCGAGCACAATTCGGGAAGCTTCTTGAAATGAGAAAGAAGAGAAGAGAAGAGAAGAGAAGAGAAGAGAAGAGAAGAGAAGAGAAGAGAAGAGAAGAGAAGAGAAGAGAAGAGAAGAGAAGAGAAGAGAAGAGAAGAGAAGAGAAGAGAAGAGAAGCAGCAATGTTCTGCTCCATGCCTGTCCCTCCCTTGGCTGCAGCACAGCCCAACACATTCTGTTGGTGTGGAGGGGCACAGCCTGGTCTGAGAGCACCCCGTGGCCAGGAGGACACAATTCTGGTGAGAAATGGGAGCTGAATCACTGAATTTATCACAGCAGAAGGTTTTCTGTGAGATAAATGCAATCTGCACACTCCTACCCTCAGAGGAGAGCTTGGGAATTGGGATGTGGCTTTGTCAGCTTTTTCCTAAAGGCTGCCCAGAAAGAGGAGATGAACCTGGAGCAGACCTGTCCCTCCAGGGGTGGTGCAGATATGGGACCACAGAGCTCACCTTCATTTAAAAACTGTTCCTGCACTGAATTTCCTCTTCCCTGCAGATGATCAAACAATCCAAAACCCCCAAAAAAGAGCTTTTCAAAAATCTCTCTCTGGATTTTTTTCCATTCTTACTGGCTGGAAGTGTGAAATCATCATTGCTAAGGAGAAAATCCTGATTCATACTGGTGTGAGGATGATTCCCTCCCCTCTGCCACAGAAATGCTTGTTCAGCCCCACATCTGCCCCAGCTCATAATTCTCTGCTGATTTATGGGTGGGTGCAGCTCAAAACATGTCCTGCATGGCAAAGCCACTTCTCTTCCCATGGCACACAGGGAAACCTCATCCCTGAGACTCTTCCAAGTCACCAAGAAGGAGCTCTGAGAGATGGAAAAGGCACTGGATTTATGGAGTTGAGGAGCAGGAAGGAGGAAATGCATCTGGAATTGAAAAATCCCTAGGAATTGTCTTTGTTAAATGCAGTGGATCTGGGGTATTTGCAGCATTTTGCAAGTGCCTGTATTTTTTATTTAAAAAAATGGCAGAATCAAAACCATTTTATTAACTCATCTTCATTTTGCTGATCTGTTTAAGGCAAAGAAAAGCAAATAAGCGATTCCCTGCACTCCAGATGAAATGTTTCATATCAAGGTCCTTCAGGGGAAGTCATTTGTATTTTCATTCAGAGCTAGCTCATTATGAAACATCTTTCAATTGTCAGTTAAAGAAAAAACATGGAATTTGCAATGGAACACATTGTTAAATACACACCAAAAGTCTCCCAGCTGGAAGGGAGGAGTTGATTCCAGGCTGGAAGCCCAGCTCAGCCCTCAGCTCCTGCTCTGCACCCACATCCTGGGAAATGCAGTCCAGGGACAGCTCCTGAGTGCTGCAGCCCAGCAAGAACCACAGAGCTCACCTTGGGCCAGCATCCAGGCTGGAAGGAGGATCCAAGGAGGGGTTAAATCCCTCAGGGAATTGCACAGGGGATGAGCCAGGCCAGGGTTGTTCATTCCTCCTTGTCTGATTTCATTCGAAGGCTCTGCACAGACATTCTGCTGCTTTTTATTTTACTGGACCCCAAATTTCCCTGAGGTTCCCATTGCTGTTCACTCTAAAAAAGGCATTTTGGTGCCACATCCCCAGTGAGCTCCTCATTTCCCAAGGAGTGACAGGACCCAGGGAATGGCTTCAAACTGCCAGAGGGCAGGGTTAGGTGGGATTTTGGGGAGAAATTCTTCCCTAGGAGGGTGGGGAGGGGCTGGGATGGAATTCCCAGAGCAGCTGTGGCTGCCCCTGGATCCCTGGCAGTGCCCAAGGCCAGGTTGGACACTGGGGCTTGGAGCAGCCTGGGACAGTGGGGGAGGTGTCCCTGCCATGGCAGGGGTGGCACTGGGTGGGATTTGAGGTCCCTCTAAGCCAGACCAGTCTGGGATTCTGGGATTCTGAGGTTCCTCTCTGCCCCTTTTCAGCGTTTGGCCACATCCCCTTTGCTGTTCCCAGTGAGCCCCCCCAGGTGAACTCAGGCCAGGTAACCCCGAGCTCCCCAGGGAGCACAGACTCACTCAGGGACCAGGGGGAGAAATTCAATTCAAATTCAATCCCAATCCAATCCCAATCCAATCTCAAATTCCAAACAATTCTGCCACCAGTGCTCAAGATGAGCCCATGAGGAACTGATCACACCCAGCACCAGAGGCACAGGAGTATCTTTAATTGCAGTGTAAAAATGACTGAAATGCCACATTCTTCCCTCCAGCCCCCACTGCCATTCCCAACTGTGCCATTTGCTGCACTGAGCTTGACCAGCTCCAGAAACTCCAAGTTCACACACTTCAAAAAAAATAAACCAAAAAAAACCCCCATTCCTTTCAGAATGACCTTTACTTTTCAAATTGCCCAATATTTGCATTTTATGTACGAAAATGCAATTCATCCAGCCATAATAAATATCCAGGATTGTCCTGAGAGACCCCATACATTTGGATCCAGGCAGATCCAGGCAGTGAATCTCAGTTTAATATTGCAGGCCTATTTGTTTTGCTATTAATTCCAGCAAGGACAATTGATCAATTGTTTTAATTTGAAATCAGAGAGCTAATATCTGCCTTTGGCTTCCCCTGTGGTCATTCAGCTGCTGTCTCTGATTTGCAAAGATCCCTTTTGATTATTTTATTCGGTGGGTAATTCAGCCACCCCGTGTGAGGAGCATCAGCTGCCCTTTCCCCATCAGGATGGAGATGATGCAGCATTTCAGACCAGCTGAAGGATGCTGTGGATTTCCCAGGGGTGAGGTTTTGGAAGTTGTGAGACCTTTCCAGCAGCCCTGCCCTGCTCTCCCAGGCTCTCTGCAGGCCATGGCCAGCACTCAACCCTTTGCAGTAAAGATTTCCTGATCCCATGGCTCTGTTTTGTGGGATCATCTCCTGCTTTCTCTCCCCTCACCATTTTATGATCTTTCTCAAGATTCTCTTGCTGTCTGCCTTGCAGCTTTGCCCTTCCCCACCTCAGGGTTGGTGGAGCTCTGGAGCTCCCTCCATCTCCTTTCTCTTCTTCTCTTGCTCTTTTTTTCCACCTCAGTCTCTCAGAAACCAGACCCCACATTCAGCCCCTCAAGTCAAAGAATCCCAGACTGGTTTGGGTTGGAAGGGACCTTAAAACTCCTCTCACTCCACCCCTGCCATGGCAGGGACACCTCCCACTGTCCCAGGCTGCTCCAAGCCCCAATGTCCAACCTGGCCTTGGGCACTGCCAGGGATCCAGGGCAGCCACAGCTGCTCTGGGCACCCTGTGCCAGCCCTGCCCACCCTCACTGGGAAGAACCTCATGGACCTTTTGCCAGCTCCTCTACAAAGTCAAGGTCTTAGCTGAGGTCACACCATCACATTCTCCCCTCCCCATTTTTTTATGAAATGGAGTTTCCAAATGGTGATTTTTGAAAGCAAGAATGTTCTGCAGAAAGGAATTTGTTGGGCTTTGTTTGCTGAATTCCTCCTTTGGAATCAATTATTTTTGCAATTCTCGTTTGTTAGCAGATTCATGGCTTTGATTCCTCCCTGCATACTGATATCCCAATCCTGCTTCTCCAGGTACCTGGAACGGTGGCAAAATGCCTTTGGAATTCCTGGGGTTGAGGCTGCAGCTCTGGAATGCTGTGATTCCTTTTTAAGTTCTGCACATTTTAAGCTCAGCCTGCCCCTTCCCTGGACACTTTTGGCCTGGTGTAATTGCAGTCCCTGCAGCTTTGCTCAGTTCCATTGAAAAGCTCGTTTTCTGAGCTTCATTAACTGGATTCATTCTCTGTAGCTCATTCTGCAGCCAGAGCAAAGGGGGCTCTGCTGACCCTCCCCAGGCCAGGCTGGGATGGGCATCTCCACTCCAGGCTGGGACACTGGAGGTGACCACAGACAAATGGACAGGCTCCCAGGGGTCATTTCTGACCCCAGGGAATGGCTGGGGTTGGATTTTAGGGCAAGGTTCTTCCCCCAAAGGGTGCTGGGCACTGCCCAGGCTCCCCAGGGAATGGGCACAACCCCGAGGCTGCCAGAGCTCCAGGAGCTCCCAGGGATGGACAGGGATGGATTTTGGGATGTCTGTGCAGAGCCAGGAGCTGCACTGGGTGATCCTGGGGGTCCCTTCCAGCTCAGGACATTCTATAAATAACAAAATTATTCAGATTGGAAAAGCCCTTCAAGGTCATGGAGTCCCAGCTGTGCCTGATCCCCACCCTGTCCCCAGCCCAGTGCACTGGGTGCCATGTCCAGGTGAGGGATGGCCACACGTGTGGCCTTGCAAATACTGGAATGAAGGCTCTAATTAATCAGGAAAACGCCTCTGCCACCCTGCTGTCACCTCTGTCCCATCACCACTCCAACCACTGTCACTGCAGAAAGCTGGGTTAGATCTGAAGTATTAAAGTGACATAAACCCCAGTTCTAGAATGGTTTGCAGGATACACCCAAGGCAGTCACATCCATCCTGCTCCTGAAAATGCACTGGATACCTGGAGCAGGTGCCAGGCTCTCAGGACAAGGCACAGCAGCCTCCTGCCGTGGTACCAGCTCTGAGCAGGGCAGAGATGCTGCTGGGGGTGGCACTTTCTGTGCCCTGACCTCAGCTCTGACAGCTTCTTACAGAAATCTGAGTTTATTGAGACACAGGAAATGGGAAAGGAGCCCCAGGCAGGAGCTGGAGCGTTTGCTTTGCTCTCACTGCACTGTCCTGCAGGCTGGAGGGTGGGAGAGATGAGATCCCAGAGATGGATTGTTTCCTGAGCTCACTCCCTCTCTGTCATCAATCAGCTTCTCTCCTCAGATAATTCTTATAAAACTATAACTTAAAGCAAAACAAAGCCCGTGGAATGGTTTCTGCCCTCATGAATTTTTAATCCAAGCAGGACAGCAGATAATGTCTCTCAAAATGTTGCTGCTGGGCTTTACAGCAGTGGCCAATTAATTTCTGCAGGCTGGGGCGTTGGGGTCACTCATCTGTGCAATAAATCTGCTGTGTCCAGTGACAGAGAGCTCCCATTGCTCAGGGATAACACAGAGGGACAGCTGTGCCCTGGGAGGATGGCAGGGCCCAGCAGGGATGTCCTGTGCCAGGGGAACTCGGCCAGGCTCACAGGACAACAATTTCTGGGAGAAATTGAAGTTGTGTGACACTGGAGCTGTGTGTGACACTGGAGCTGTGTGTGACACTGGAGCTGTGTGTGTGACACTGGAGCTGTGTGTGTGACACTGGAGCTGTGTGTGTGACACTGGAGCTGTGTGTGTGTGACACTGGAGCTGTGTGTGTGTGACACTGGAGCTGTGTGTGACACTGGAGCCGTGTGTGTGACACTGGAGCTGTGTGTGTGTGACACTGGAGCTGTGTGTGTGTGACACTGGAGCTGTGTGTGTGACACTGGAGCTGTGTGTGTGTGACACTGGAGCTGTGTGTGTGTGACACTGGAGCTGTGTGTGACACTGGAGCCGTGTGTGTGACACTGGAGCTGTGTGTGTGTGACACTGGAGCTGTGTGTGTGTGACACTGGAGCTGTGTGTGACACTGGAGCTGTGTGTGACACTGGAGCTGTGTGTGTGACACTGGAGCTGTGTGTGTGTGACACTGGAGCTGTGTGTGTGTGACACTGGAGCTGTGTGTGACACTGGAGCTGTGTGTGACACAGGAGCTGTGTGTGACACTGGAGCTGTGTGTGTGTGACACTGGAGCTGTGTGTGTGTGACACTGGAGCTGTGTGTGTGACACTGGAGCTGTGTGTGACACTGGAGCTGTGTGTGTGTGGCACTGGAGCCGTGTGTGTGTGACACTGGAGCTGTGTGTGACACTGGAGCTGTGTGTGTGACACTGGAGCTGTGTGTGTGTGACACTGGAGCTGTGTGTGACACTGGAGCTGTGTGTGACACTGGAGCTGTGTGTGTGTGACACTGGAGCTGTGTGTGTGTGACACTGGAGCTGTGTGTGACACTGGAGCTGTGTGTGGCACTGCTGGCCCTGTCCAGCCTCCTGTGCTCAGAGACTCTGGAATTTGGTCCTTGGCACCCCTGGGACATTCCCTGCCCTGTCCCCAGAGGTGTCCCCTGTGCTGGATGAAAGCAGGGCCTGAGCTCAGTGTCAGGACAGGTTCCCTGTGCCCCAGACAAGGCACATTGGCTATGAGGCTTTAAAATTGACTTCCACCAGAGCCCTCAAAATATTGAGCCCATTCCTCAGTGTCCTGCACTAGGGCTGGCCACAGCTATTGATGTGCAACACCAACTCCATCACCAGCAGCCCTGGGTCAATAAACCTTCGACATTATCTCAACAGAAATTTAAATCTCGGGGTAGTTTCCCATCTGTTTATTTAATACCAATGCATTAAGAATGTTCTGCCCTTGGCAATCAATGAGACCAAGTCTGCCCTGGGGTTTGAGCTGAGTTCTGCCTTTTGAAGTAAAGTCAGGTACAGAAATCTGTTCTGCAGTTCCCTCTGTAACAGTTTGTTCTAGGAGGAAAAAAAAGAAAATAAAGTGTGAATGTTATGCTCTGATTCTGATACAGAATTCTCTCTAAACCTATTGTAGTCCAAAAAAAAAAAAAAGGCCCTTACAGCTGAGAGCAGTGCTCAGCTTGGGGATTTGGCAGGTTTTTGCTGCTGATACAAATGGGGATTAATGAACAACCTCCCCCTGCCCCCAGAGCCTCCTGGGTACCAGCCTGGTGTGGTGCCTCTGAAAATGTTCCAGAGCACTGCAGGCACTGGGAGCTGGGGCTCAGGGCTGGAGCTGCCCCAGGGAAGATGCCCATGGATAACAATCTGTACCAGCTGCACAATGCCCAGCCCTTTGGATGGATTCCATAAACCTGGAGCAGCTCTGGAGTGCTCAGAGCTCTGCACCCACTGTGCAAGGCAGAAAATTGCCAAGCACAGAGGTCAGGCCCATCAGTCTGCTCCAGATCTCTGTGAGGCACAGGCAAAGTGCCTGGGGGTCCTGACTCACTTCCAGCTGAGGAGAAGGGAATAATGAATGGGGAGAAACGAGATAATGATAATAAATCTTGTTCTGAAGTCTTTAATAACGAGGCTTTATTGTAAATCCATCACAAAGGAACATTAATATGGAGCTACCAAATAGGTCAGGTTAATTACATCATCTGGAGATGCTGTGGTACCTCCAGCCTGCATAAAAAAAAGGAATCAAATCCCCTGAGAGTGGGAGAGATGGCTTTTTTTTTAATTAGTTGAGTATTAAAACCTCTCTGCTAACATCTCCCAGTGTTCCTCTGGCTTAAGTGAGATGTTGCATTTTACCTCCCATTTGACAAAACCTGATATTTAGGGGTAAATAGGAATTAGGGCTGATGATCTGTGTGTATCCTGCACTGCTGGCCCATCCTGGAGTCATAGAAAAAGCTCCCAGGCCAGCCAGGCTTTGTGCCAGGAGACATTCCAGGGCCCTGGAGACAGAACCTTCCCTCCTTCTGCTCGGTGTGCAGCCTGTGCCCCATTCCTGTCCCGGGTGGGTTCACTGGAATGTGCCCCCAGCTCTTCCTTGGAGTTCCTGGCTGAGCACAGGGAAGGCTCTGAACTCTCCCTGCCCACGGTGTTGCCATTTCCCAGCTCCTCAAGGGCATTTTGACTCCCAAATTCACCCCAGTCCTGCATTTCTAGGAAAAATCCCCAGAGTTGCATGACCCCTGAGCTCCCCAGCTGCAGGAGAACGTGGTCCCTGTCCCAGGAGTGCCAAGCTGAGAGCACAGAACCAGGGATGCTGCAGAGGTGCAGCACCCAGCAGTTTCAGCATAAAAATGGGAATATTCCCACAACCAGCAGGGAACAGGAACTCTCCCAGCCCAGCTCCCCTTCCTGGGCACCTTTGCTTTTCCTTTCAGCCACAACCAGCTGGACAGGGCTGCCCAAAACCAGCGTTGGAGGGAAATAATCTTTTCAAAGGGAATAAATATTTCCCTTGAACAACTAAATTCCTTTTGAAACATCTTCCTGTTGGGTTCTGTGTTTTGAAAACTTGAAACATTTTTCAATTCTCAAAACACTTTTTTTTCCCTTCTCACTTTTCATCCAAAAATACACTTTCCCCAGGAACTGTTATTATATTATCACAATATATTATCCCTCCTGGTCTGTAAAATATCAGTGATGTATTACTGAGTTATATTAAAATCTCTATTTATACTTTTCTCACTTGAAGCCATGGCACTTATACCAAGCAGCAGTGACTCCAGCAGACCTGCACTCATTGGCAAGATGTCACTGAGGTTCCTGCACCCAAAAAAAGATTTGTTTAAAGCTTCAGGAATTGTTTTGAGCTAATAATTGCCAGGTGGGAGAGCTGTGAGTCACCAAAGCCCTGGAATCCCGTGACCTGCAGAGGAGGAGGCAAAGGTTATTGAAGAAAGCAATGTTTTCTCTCGCTGGTTAAATGCAATTTCTTTGTGTTGCCGTGCCAGTCACGGTGTAGCTGATGGAGGAGTGCAGAGTGTGACATGGGAAAGTGGTAGGTGTTGTTACTAAGCACATTACACTGACAAGAAAAACACCCAGGGCTCAGAGACAGCTGAAAGGCTCTGCTGAGGCTCCTCAAGAGAAACAAGTCCTGCCTGCCCCGAGGAACCTCCAGAGCTCAGGAGCACAGATCTAAAGGGTGGCTGCAGAGCAAGGCTGGACACCTGCCCAAAAGCCAGGCTTTGCCATGGTCAGGAAGGGCTTAAAGGGCTCTGTGGAGGAAAAAAAATCAAGAAAAGAAAAAAGAAAGAAAGAAAGTAAAAAAAAAAAAAAAAAAAGGCAAAGATTGCTTTCTATAAATAAATGTGGGCAGGCAAAGTGCTGGGGAGAGAGAAGATCTAACAGACAAACTTGGCACAAGAACAAAAAGTAGGCACTAGCCATGAATAAATTCCGAGTGGAAAACTGAAGGAAGTTTCCATCCAAGAAAGGAACAAAAGCCTGGAACGGGCTGGCCCAGGGAGAGGAGCTGAAGGGCAGGAGAAAGGCGTGGGGAGAGGAAGGAGCTGCTCAGTCAGCCTGGGACTCCTGCAGGGCACCCAGAGCTCTGGGGATGCTGCAGCAGCACCCTGCCCCAGGGGAGAGGGGTTTTGGGGCCCTGGATTTTGGGGTGCCCACAAGGAGCCATTGGGAATCTCCTCCCTGGACACTGCTGGGACATCTCCTCCCTCCTGCAGCTCCTGGCTCAGGAGCATCTGCCCAGGTCAGGCCATGCTGGGCTGTCCCTGTAAGCTCATTTTACTGCCCTGGGTGGGAAAGGCTTAGAGGTTTTATCAAAAAGAGGTTTCTCTGAGAAATCCCCATCCCTGGTTTCCAACAGGAGCCTTACCCAAAAGCTCTTTTTGTTCTCATTTATCCCATGGCCTGGGGCTCCTCTCTTCATAAGATAGTGGGGCAAGGGAAGAAGGATTTTTGAACTTTTTTTATCGTTGGGAAAAGCTCAGGACAAAATTAACTATAATAAAGTTATTTTGCAAGGATCTGAAACTTTTTTTGTAATATAAAACCAAAATAAAACTGTCTGGGATCAACTGAAACATTGATGGATTTTTCTGCTTCAAAAATTGAAATTAATTACCTGCCTTGCCCTGCCCTCAGCATTTAGATCATTAATGGAATGGTGATTACTGCTATTGCTGATTTTAATTTTTTTTTTAATGCAGCTGATTTATCTGATACTTGCAGCAACAACAAACGTGGAAACCTGGGAGACAAAAGATGTGGAAGGAGGGAGCAAATTATTTATTTTTCCTGTGGCTGTTCAGGATTCATCAGAAGAACACAGATAAAACCAAAATCAGCCATTCAGAGCTTAGATGGACATGGAACAGCACAGGTTCAGTCCTCTGCACTAAAGATTCATTTTCCATGGACTTGCAGCTGGGGATGCTGTGGAATGGCCTCTTAGATATAGAAACAACAGAACAAACCAAGCCTGGGCCTGAAAATGTTCCCAGATCAGAGAGGAAAAGAAGTTCCCCACCAAAAGAGTCTGGAGGTGTCTGATCTGTTCTGTTTGAGGTGAGAAGGATTTCACACCTGGCACCTGAAGACTCTTTGTTGTATCGAGCAGGTTTGGCTTTAAGACTGAAAACGAAATTGAAAATAAAAGATTTGGAACAAGAAGTGCAGAGAGCACTTCAGAAAAAGACAGAGGGAAATGTTTGTGGAACACTCAGCATGAAATGCCCTGAGCTTTTTCTCAGCCCCTCTGCTCTGCCTTGTGCAGAGCTCAGGGCTAGAGCCCCCCAAAATAACACCCCTCGTTCAGTGTGAGCCTGGAAAAATGTTCTGCTCTTCTGCAGGAGAAAAGCCTCGCCTTGAAATGCACAGGGAGTCTTCAGCTCCATTTCCTGATATAAATAGGGCAGCTCAGAGTCACAGTGAATACAGAAAATGTTTTCTTATATGCAAATGAGAGCTCACATTATTTCATAGAAGGAACTATAATAGTTGGAAATTAGCAAATGTTTCCAGATCCTTGTTAAAGGCAAAGGAAAAAAAAAAAAGCAGCTCATCTAATGTTCCCGGATAAAAATGACATTAATTGAAAGTTTGATTCTATTCCCTAATGAATTTTCCTGTTGCATTGTAATTAATAACTACTTACATCCAAAAGAACTCGATATCCCTTCAAATTAGGGCATTACTTATAAATATGGTAATGTTTTAAGAGCAGTTCGGAGAATGCCAGGCACTGCTCTTAGAATGGCTGTGAGGAACAGAACAAACCCTTAACAAACCCTTAACAAACCCTTCATGGGCTGCAGGACTGTTGGCAATCATTGCAGAGCCCAAATCCTTCCTTTCCCAGGGACCTGAATCCATCCTTTCCCAGAACCCCAAATCCATCCTCTCCTAGAACCCAAGTCCATTTTCTACCAGGGAACCCAAATTCATTCTCTCCCAGAACACGAATCCATCCTCTCCCAGAACCCCAAATCCATCCTCTACCAGAACTCGAATCCATCCTCCCCAGGACCCCAAATCCATCCTCTCCAAGAACCCAAATCCATCCTCTCCCAGAACCCAAATCCATCCCCTCCCAGAACCCAAATCCATCCTCTCCCAGTTCTCCACCCCAAGCCCTTGCAGTGCCTCAAACACACCGGCTCCTACAGCAAACCCCACAGGGGGGTTTCTACCCCGAGATTTGGGATTTGTCCAACACCTGCCATGGTTCATCATTCCAAGGCCAGGCAGGATGGACCATGGCAGCTGTACCTGTCCCTCTGGGATTCCCCTCTGGGCCACCTCTGAGACATCCCAGAGATAAGAGAATCACAGAATCATAAAATCATCACAGGCCTGGGCTGGAAGGGTCCTTAAACCCCATCTCATTCCAAGCTTCCACCCCTGCCATGGCAGGGACACCTCCCACTGTCCCAGGCTGCTCCAAGCCCCAATGTCCAACCTGGCCTTGGGCACTGCCAGGGATCCAGGGGCAGCCACAGCTGCTCTGGGCACCCTGTGCCAGGGCCTGCCCACCCTCACAGGGAACAATTCCTGCCCAATATCCCATCCAGCCCTGCCCTGTGTCAGTCTGAAGCCATTCCCTGTGTCCTGTCCCTCCATCCCTTGGCAATTGTCTCTCTCCATCTTTCCTGCAGCTCCTTCAGGTCCTGCAAGGTCACACTGAGCTCACCCCAAAGCTTCTCCTGTGCAGGTGAACAATGCCAGCTGTGCCAGCCTTTCCTCCCAGCAGAGCTGCTCCATCCTCTGCTCATCCTGGAGCCTCCTCTGCATCTCTCCAGCAGCTCCAGGTCCCTGCTGTGCTGGGTCCCTGGAAATGCTTTGGCCATACTTGACCCATAGACCTGCCCTTGAGGCTGCTGTTCAAGCATCACTGGGATGCTCGAGACACTTTCAAAGGGGCCTCAAGGATATTTTTTCCTTGTTCCTGGTAAAGAAGGAAAGGAGGGAAATGCAAGCACAGTGAGGAATGAGCTGACACGTGCAGGCTGTGCAGTGTCTGTGCCACTGTTCCTGCTAACACCACACACACCCACGGCCAGGATGGCTCTGCAGCTTCAGCCTCGTGTGCTGCAAGATCCAGGCCATTCCCATCCCAGGCAACATGATTATTTGGATTAACCCTATTTCCTTCCAGCTCCCAATTCTTTACTCCCTTTATTTCAGTAATTTATCTGAATGTGAATCAATGACCTCGACCATACCCCAACCTAAAGCTCCACCATGAAACACCAGGGGTTGGCCACCTTGACTTGAAATAATTCCTGTGTGAGGGGTGGAAAGAGAATTCCCACTCATCCTGCCTTGCTGGGGACCCTGGAACCACTCACATGCTGGGATTGTCACCTAACGAGGGTGACATTGTCCCTTGTTGCACTCAGCACAAGCAGTGGAGCTTTGTGGGAGTCAATCCTCGGTGAAACTGGTTTTAAGTTAATGAATGTTTTATTTTTTCTTTTTTTCTTTTTTATGATCACTTATTTTGGAACTACCTTCTAGCTGAAAACAGCATTATGATCACATTTTCCCTACTGTCAGGTACAGAAGGGTCACAGAATTGTATTTTTGTTTTTTTTTCTTTTTAACTGGCTGCTCCCCTGACCCAGGGAATTAAGATCTTTGCCAAAACACCTCCTTTTGTGAGCCTTGGTTTGCACCTAAAACTCGTCCTGTGTATCAGTACGTCTGGATTAGCCTTTCTCTCCCTCCACTGTCCAGAAACCTCCACAAATTTCCCTGCTCAGAAACGACGTCAGCTTTGCCTCCCATGGCAGCTCAGAAATGCAGGGAAGAGCTTTTTTGCAGAGCAGCTTGGGCTGAAATCCCTTATCCTGCCCCGGCACACGCACAGCCACACTCCTGTATTTCCAGATGAGGAATTCCCTGTAGGGCAGCAGCTCCACACTCAGCTCTCAGGGAGCCGGGATGGTCCCCCCAGAGCTCCTCCTGCTCACCAGGGCTGCAGAGCTGGCAGTGGGATATAAAAAGCTGGGCATGGATGTGTGCCAAGAGGTAGTAAACAAACTGGGAACTCTGTTTTTCCTCTGGCTTTCACTGCCGAGCCTTGTCTGTCTGTGCAGGAGAGTGCCCGGCTGCGCGGGGCGGGATTTTTGGGTTCTAAGCCCAGCTCTTTTTTGGGGGACCGACGAGGAGGGGCTGTCAGTAACCCCGCTCTGCAGAGGCCCAGGTGAGCAGCAGGAGGCTACCTGGGCTCTGCATTCAGGCCACAGACAGTGAATGACACGAGAGCAGGGTTCAGACGTGCCCTCCGCTCTCACTGCCACCCCGCACGCACGGAGCAGATGCACAGGATGGATGAAAAGCCAAACATCGATCACACCCAGCTGTTCTGGCAGCAGGCAGGGCTGTGCTGCACTCAGGCACGAGGGGACGAGCAGGGAGCGCAGGAGCTGCGACTGCCTTTGATTGCCGGGCAGCTCCGTGCGTGTCCCAAGCAGCAATGCTGCTCCCGGGGCCCGAGCTCCCCACGGTGCAGCTGTGGCTGCAACCTGCTGCACCTCTGCCTGCTGCACCTCTGCCTGCTGCACCTCTGCTGATGCGTTCTGCCGCCTGTGCAGTGTCCGTGCTGCAGCTCTGGCAGCCTGTGCAGTGTCCCTGCCGCCGGAACGCCGTGACAGCGCAGCGCCCCTGGCCCAGGGCCCCAAGGAGCCCGTGCCGGCAAGGTAAGGCACTGCTCCCTTAATTTGTGGCTGGGCAATGAGGCAGGAGGAGGAGGAGGAGGAGGAGGAGGAGGAGGAGGAGGAGGAGGCAGAGGCCTCTGCAGGCGCAGGCAGCTGCAGGAGGGAGGATGTGATGCTGCCGTGGGAGGGATGCAGGGATGCTGGAAGGAGAGGGGGGGATGCCGGGCAATCCATCCTCCTGCCGGCCTCCTGCCGCTGCTCCCGTCCCAGCGCCGGCTCCTCGGGCTCTGCTCGCTGCCTGCTCCCCTCCCTCCAGCTCTGACACCCTCGGGGATGCTTTCAAACCTCTGCCCCAGCTGTCTGCCTGCAGCAGGAGCCAGTTTCCCTGGCAGGGGAGATCGCGCCCCAAATCGGGCTCTCCATGTCCTGGGAACCCACCCAGGATCCCAGAGGGGACAGCAGGACACGGCCACTCCACTGCTCACCAGGACAGGGACCCTTTGTCACCCACAGCACCCAACCTCCCTCTCCCGTGTGCTGCAGCCCCACAGAGAAAGGGAACACAGGGACAGAGCTCCTGGAGGCTGCTTTTCCCATGGGACCCCCTTCCCAAAGCCCTGTTTTGCTTGTTCATTGGGAAATTGTACAGACTAAAGAAGGCAAAAGCAGCTCTTGGCTCCTCTGACAGTAGGGGTGTTCAGCTTTCCTTCAGAGGCACCAAAGTAGAGATAAAAATAGCCCAGGACAATGCAGAGGAGCTGTTTGTCCCTGTCTGAGGCTGGGGCCAAGCCCCTGCCCCTGCCTGTCCTCAGAGCTGCTTTTTTAGGGTTTCACATTCTCCTCCAGCTGCTCCCTTGACCTTCCATCTGCACATGCAGAGCTGTCCTCCAGGCTGCTCCTTGTCCTTTGGTCTGGTTCCCTCCTCACAGGGATGTTTTAGAGCTCTTATCCACATCCAGAGCCTGGCTGGAGCCTCCCCCATCCCCACGGCCGAGGAAGGGTTAAACCTCTGGCTCAGCCTCCTCCTGTTCTCTCTTGGTTTCAGATCTGGGGGAAATGTGTGTGCAGGCCCTGAGGCTCCTGTGCAGCTGCTGGAGAAGGCAGGTTTGACTTCCATGGGCACACAAAGCTCCAGGAAACAGGAGCCCTCATGTCCTCCTGCTGCTCTGGGCTCACTGTGCCTGGCAGATGTCTTTTCCAGCCGTGGTGCAAAGTTTGAAGGAGGATAACAACAGAGGCAGGGGCTGCAGGGACACAGTGATGGGGTCATGTCTGAGGAGCTGCTCTCAGAGCTGGAGCCTGTCTCCAGGCCAGATTCCTACGTGATGTGGGATGTATCCTCACCCTGTCACCACACAGTCACTTGTTTTCCCTTTTTTTCAGCTTTGGGCACCTGCAGAACCATTTGCAGAGCCTTTAGTCCTCCCAGCTCTGTTGTGTGAGGTTTTGTTCTCTCCCAAACTATTCCAGACCCAGGATGGGATGGATATTTTCCTTGGAGCTGCTGATTGTCCCCCTGAACCGTTCAGGCTGCTCCCCAGTCCAACAATTCCCTCCCTGCCAGCCAAGGCTGAGAGATGGATTGTCCCTGCTCTGCCACTTTGGGGATGGGGATTTTTCACTCACTCTGCTCTGCAACCTTATTGTCCTTTGCTGTCACTAAACGATTATCCCTTCAGTGCCAGGGATCTCCATCTCACAGAGAACAGTTCATTGAACGTCACAGAGCTCAAAAACCCTCCAGTCCAAGTCTACAAATAATGACATCAGCAAAAAAATCACCCCTGAACAGCCAAGAGCAAAACCAGCCAAGGAAACCCCAACCCTGAATGAAAACTGTGTTCAGCTCTGTGTCCAGAGCTGGGAGATTGTAAAAGCAACAAAACTGCAGAGAATTCTTGTGAGAGAATCTGGAATCATCATAGAATTGTGGAATGGGTTGGGTTGGAAGGGACCTTTCATCTCATCCCATTCCACCCCTCATGGGCAGGGACACCTTCCACAATCCCAGGGTGCTCCAACCTGGCCTTGGACATTCCAGGGATCCAGGGGCAGCCACAGCTGCTCTGGGCACCTTTGCCAGGACCTCATCACCCTCCCAGGGAACAATTCCTTCCCAAAATCCCATCCAGCCCTGCCCTCTGGCAGCTTGAAACCATTCCCTCTTGTTCTGTCCTTCCATCTCTTGAAATCTCCATCCTTCTTGTAGCTCCCTTCAGGCACTGGAATTAAGTAGAATCCCTTAAATTTAATCTCCTTTGTTCTATGTGTTTCGTCTACAGAATCCATCAATAATTATCAGTATTAATTAATTTCCCACAACATTTCACCATTCTAAATTTGCCCAGAAATGCTTCTCATCTATAGATGTGCAGGAAGGGACAGAAAGGAAAGAGCTAGAATGAATCCAAAGAGAAACAACACAAGAAGTTTAGCAAATGATGCTTTTAAAAATAAGACAGGGAATTAAGATTGAGGCTGTGCCTCAGCTCTATCCCCTGGTGCCTTAAGGGATGGTGGCTCATTATTTTGATCCATTTGTGATTTAATGTGCTGTGTAACACAGCTCCTACCATAAATCCCAGTTAATGTGTGGGGAATTACAGCATCCTACCTTGGATTTGCTTGGGATTCCACTGCTAAAAAAGCCCAAGAGGACAGGTCAGGCTGGAAAAAATCAATTCTTAGAGACTTTCAGAAGCCTCTAATGAGAGGGACAGTTTATCAAGGGCTATTTTTACTGAAGAGAAGCCCCATCTGGTACCTTTTGTAGGTTCAGTTCTCTGCAGAAGCATGGATAGATGTTGGATCTCTCCAAGACCTCAAGAGTAAAGGCTCCCAGAGCCTGATTTCATCCTCAGGATTCAGGACTGTGCAATAATCAGAAAATACCACGTGCAGTAACATCCCTATTGCACCAGAAAGAAGATTTCCATCATTAAAGGCAAACTGTGTCTCCAGTTCGCTGGCAGGGCTGGAAATGTCCAGCTAGGAAACTTTGAATCCTTCCTTCTCAGTAACCTGGGCTTCTTGGAGAGCTCTGAGGTGATGGGAGGACTTTGAACACCTGCTAGAGCTCCAGCAGGAAAAGCAGCTCTGGCACACGACTGTGGCTGTGCCAGATAAAAGCAGGAGGCAGGAGAGAGGATCAGAGGCTTGGGGTGAAGCCTCCCAGGGCTCTTCCTTCAATCTCACAAGTGTGGGGCTCCTCATGGACCTCAGGGGCTGAAAGGATTTTGGTGTGAGCTGCAAAGAAGGGATGGGAGGATCCCAAAGGTGTGGGATGTGCTTTATCCATGATTATGCTCCTTATCCCTGTGATTTGTGCAGACATGGAACACTGGAGGAGGCAACAGAATAAGCCATAAACTTCATTCTCTTTCATGCCTGTCCCCAGTAGGAACTGCTCAGTAAACAGGAACTGGGTCATTCCCTCTCTCCAGAGGAGTTGGTGTGAGAGAAACAGTTAAAAAATAATTATGCCACATGAGCCACTAGAAAATGCCTTTTCCCAGCAGCTTCTGAGGACACATGGGAACCTCTTTGGCTTTTCAAACTCAAAGGGACTTTGCTTAAGTTCCCTTCCAAAGGAAACTGCTTCAGCTCATTATTTGCAGACAGCATCTGTCACTTTTCTATGCCAGTGGCTGCTGATCGTCCTCAAAGAACATTGTACAAATGTGCAGACTGCTGTGTGCTGAGAAAGGACTGCTATTATATCAATTTTCCACTTGAAAGCAGCAATAACAGCAAATAAAGCTGGAGCCACATGACTCTGCTGGATCTGGGGCACTCACGGAGCCATTCACCCTCCCTGAGAGATGAGAGCCTCCCAGGGCCAGTCCCAGCACTGCTGGGGGCCAGGCACAGACTGGTTCTACTGGTGGGCACGGCAGAGCTGGGGGGCTCAGCCCTGTCCCCCTGGGGACCTGCCCAAGGAGCCTCTGCCAGCAGCAGGAGCACAGCCCCAGGGGACACCTGGCTTGCCTGCCCTGTCCTGGAGCCCAAAACCAAACCCAAAATGCAGCTCCTGGGGGATGTGGGTGTGATGGACACAGCCAAACCTTGCCCAGCCACCATGGGAGGTGTCCTGTCCTGTGGGATCAGCAGGAGCTGAACCCACAGCTCCTTTTCCAGGGCTGCATCCAAAGGAAGGACAAAATTGAATAATCTGCTTCTCTGGAAAAGTCAGCAACGGGGAAAGTCAAAGAAATTCTGGGTGAATTCTGCCCCTGTGACGCTCAGCACTGCCTGGCAGGTTTGTCAAATCCCCACATTCCCCAGAGTAAGATACAGATCCCTCAGAGTGATCTCTGCAATTCAGATCTCTGCTTTCCCCATGGAAGAAAAATTGGAGGAGACACTTCAATTTTCATCAGTTAAAAATCAGATTGTTGAAATAGTGGTGCTGCAGGAAGAGAAATGAACCTTTTCCCTGGGACTGCTGAGTGCAAACAAGGGACATCATCTCCTGCCTTCTGGTCAGGATCCCCAAACTGATTTTTCCTTGGATATGGGAAAATGATGGGACTGCATGAAATGCCCCCTTTGCAAGGAGCAGCTAAGAATGAGCAAAGTGTCAGAAACCCAAAACACGCAGCTGAAGGACATTTCTTGTTAGCCCAGCAACTGCTGAGCAGGGAAAGGACCTGCCATGGCACAGGGAGAGGGGTGAGCTCCTAAGGGGACACCCCCACACCTGCCCCAGGAGCAGCTCATCCCATCCTGCCCAGAAGGAGGGGAAGGGAGGAAGCTCAGGCCAATAAGATTTGCCAAGTTTTGATTTTGCAGGAGCGTGTTTCAGACACAGTGCACTGACTCTTTTAAAATGTTTGTGGAATGTTGTTTAAAAGGTTGGTTTACTTGGAATTTAAAAAGTGCATTTCAGTGTTTCCATACCAAATGGATTTCACACAACATCTCAAGTTCATTTAAAAGGCCTTAAATATCTGGATGTTTTTCAAAAGTTGAAAATTCCTGTTTCAATTCTGTCACAGCTCATCTTTTCCATTCATTATGTTTTGCTTAACCTTTTGGATAAAAACACCATCATTCTCCCAGGGCTTCTGCAGCATTTTAATAGAAAGTGGCAGATTTGGAGAATATGTATGGATTTCAGGGAACAGTAATTCCATCTGCATTGTGTTAAACTGCAAACGGCCACTCCACGTGCTGGACCTGCTCCAGAGGGATCCAGATTGAAAATGAGATGGTCCCTTCAGAAAATTCAGCCTCATTCTGCTCTTACTAAAACAGTTTCAGCTACACTGCTGGATTCAGCAGGGCAAAGATGGGATTGGTGGTCCCAGGATCTCCCACTGGAAGGATGTGCTGGAATATCCAGGAGTGTGGGCAGCAGGGCCAGGAGGGGATTCTGTCTCTGGGGAGACCCCACCTGGAACAGGGCCCAGTTCTGGTGTCCCCAACATAAAAGGGACAAGGAACTGTTGGAACAATTGCAGAGGAGAGCTGGAAGTTGATAAAGGGACTGGAGCAGCTCCCCCATGGAGCCAGGCTGGGAGAGCTGGGATTGTCCAGCCTGGAGAGGAGAAGGTTGTGTGGAGACCCCAGAGCCCCTTCCAGGGTCTGCAGGGGCTGCAGGGACCTGATCAGGAACTGAAGTGACAGGACAAGGGGGAATGGGTTCAGACTGACAGAGGGGAAATTCAGGTTGGGAATTTGGGAAGGAATTCCTCCCTTGGAGGGAGGGGGTGTCCAGGGAAGCTGTGGCTGCCCACACCACCAAGGTCACCACTAATCCATGTCCCCAAGTGCCACATCCACACGTTTTTTGAACGCTTCCAGGGATGGTGACTTCACCACCTCTCTGGGCAGCCCCTTCCATTGCTGACCACCCTTCCTGTGGAGAAATTTTCCCAACATCCAATCCAAGCCTGCCCTGGCCCAGCCTGAGGCCGTTCCCTCTCCTCCTGTCCCTGTTCCCTGGAGCACAGCCCGACCCCCCCGGCTGTCCCCTCCTGTCAGGGACTTGTGCAGAGCCACAAGGTCCCCCTGAGCCTCCTTTTCTCCAGCCTGAGCCCCTTCCCAGCTCCCTCAGCTGCTCCAGACCCTTCCCAGCTCCATTCCCTGCCCTGGACACGCTCCAGCCCCTCAATGTCTCTTATTCTCAACATCTTTCTTCTTCAGTCATTTATTTATAGCCTGAGATTTAAAAAAATTGCATTCAAGTGAAAGGACACCTGTCAGGGATAAATATAAGCAGGGTAAACACCTGCCTGGCTGTGTGTGTGCTTCAGGAGGCATGAGGGAAACAACACAGGGATCACAGGCACTGGCAATGTTGGGAGCCCTCCCAAATCTTTGAGAAATCTGGCAAAGTGACCTTGGATATCCTGAAGAGTGGGGGTTTGCTCCTGAAGCTGCTGGTAGATGAAGATGATGCTGGTCTGTCTGCTCTAATTAGGTTTTGAAGTGCTTGGGGGTGAGGACTGCCTTTTCACAGGGGATGTGGCAGCAAGCAGCACCAGGGAGCTCTGGAGCAAGGCAGAGCATCTGGCTTCGTTATCTGAATAATGGCCACAACAGAAACAGCATAATAAGGAGACAAAAACGCTGTGTTGGAACAAGAATAATGCCAGTAATGTGATAATAGCACTAATTACAGCCGTGGTGTTAATTGTGGTGATGTGGGGGTGCTCAGCAGGGCTGGGATCAGGAGGGGAGCACAGCCCAGCAGAACAGGTCCCACCTGCCCTCTGGGGCAGGAGGTGGTGGCTCTGGAGGCTGCAGTGTCCCCAGATGTGCCAGCAGCTGGATTGTTTGTGGGTGGGACAGGAGCCTCAGTGGGGTCACAGCTGGAGGGGCTGCCTGACCCTGCCCACCCCTCTGAGCACGAGCAGCCCCATCTAAACTGATAATTCCAGGGTTTTCTGTTGTAATGGAGGAAAAGGGGCCAGCTGCAATCCATGCCACCCTGAGCAGAGCCTGAACTCAGACTCCATGCCTGACTCTGGGGCCATTGCAGCTCCCACATGTTTAAATTGGATGTAAAAACACTTTTTGTGTCATCACCACTGACATGCTCAGCACTCTGGGGAGTGCACAACTCCCTGTCCTGAAGCCACACAGTGCAAATCAAAGCTCTGAGCTTACTGAGGTCCTACTGAAATTCCATTAGTCAATAATAATAATAATTACAAATGAATCAGAAAATCACAGAAAATCACAAATAACATGATTTGGGTTGGAAGGGACCTTAAAGATCACCCAGTGCCACCTCTGCCAAGGCAGGGACACCTCCCACTGTCCCAGGCTGCTCCAAACCCCAGTGTCCAACCTGGCCTTGGGCACTGCCAGGGATGGGAAAATCTTCTTTAGACAAGTCCTGAGCAATCCCAGTCTCTGGTTTCTGCAGCCAATCTGAGAGCCCTCAGCTGCACTTTATATCCACGTAATACATCAGAGGGCAGCTGCCACTGCATCCCACTCTGGATACAGCACTGACCCTGCAGAGAGGCAGGATCAGCCCAGATGTGCCCCAGAGCTGGGCACAGGGACAGGATCGGCCCAGATGTGCCCCCAGAGCTGGGCACAGGGACAGGATCGGCCCAGATGTGCCCCCAGGGCTGAGAGGATGGGATCTGCCATGGGGTCGGTGTGAGGGGTCCCTGAGCAGGGACTGGCACATCAATCCAGGGGACTGTAGCCCTTGCTGCCACTTCTGTCCCCCCAGAGCAGGCAGGGGCTCCTTTGGGGCTGGCTCCATCTCCTGACCCCAGGCAGAGCCCTGAGGGTGCAGAGCTCAGCCTCAGCCTGGCTCCCTCAGCTGCTTTTGCCTCAGGTGAACCCCACTGAGCTCAGACTGAGGCATCAAAACTCCCAGGGCTTTTTTGGAGACCATCAACAGAAGCTGTGCCGGTTATTCCTCCTTGGAATCAGGAGCTTGTGCTGTGGCTCTGGAACGTGGGCAGCTTTGGCAGCCTGGGAAATCAACTTTCTGATACAGGGAATAAAGTAGAAAGGCAATTTTTCCTCTGAACGAAAATGAAGACTTAGATAAAAGCCACACATTTTTTATGCAAATGATATTTTCAAGGAAAAAAAGTGGAAATTTTTTATTCTGAACTTGTTGCTATTTCCATGGTTTTATCCCACATGTCTTCTGGCTTGGTGTTTTTATTCAGAAAAGTGATTTGTGTGTGAGTGCACATGTGCATGCATGAATAATAGATGTTTTCTTAGTGGGATTGCTCATTACCCTCAACCTCCTTGGTAATCCTCTGATTTTGGCATTAATGTGTTTTCCCTCAATGCTTGATTGGTCTGACCCCAAATTAATACGGAGCAAGGGTAACTTGGGGACTGAACTGAGTGATGTCTGTGGAAATGGAGAATGTATTCGTTATGTGAGCAGGCACATTCCCTGACAGCAGCTTAAACCGAGCACTTAAGAAGCCTCTTCAGGGTTTTATTGTCTCTGATGAGATCATGATTCAGACTACTCGAGCAGTATCTCAGGAACAAAAGCCCTCGGGGAGTGGAGCTGGATCTGAGGGCAGGGTTTGATGCATGGGTTCGAAAGGAATCCGGGTTTAATTCACTCCAGCAGAAGGAAAAGTGTCAAATGAGCCCCCAGATGGGGATGGAGCCAGAGACAGCCTGGTCAGGGAGGAGCCTGGGGGACCTGGAGCATCCCTAGGACAGGCACAGCCCTAGGGAATCCAGTGTTACCTTCTAAAGAGTTTTATTGAGCAAGATTTGGATGTTTAGAGATTTTCTACTTGGTCTAAGACTAAAAGGTGGAGGAAAATAAGTTTTGGATGCTCAGAGCTTTTGCTCTTTGGTCTAAGACTAAAAAGTGGAAGAAAATATAGATACCCTGAGTGCCCCACCAAACCCTGCCTGGAAGCAATTAAATGGTTAATAAAATACAGGCAAATCCTTTCCTTGCTATTCCTTGCTGGGAAAAGGATGAATTTTTTTTTCCCCTGACTATTAAGAAAGTAAAAAGAGAGATTCAGCTTGAGAGATTCAGCAAGCATGGAAGGGTTCGGCCTAATTAATTCTGTTTTTCAAGTCATTATCACCTAGCAGCAGGTGAAGAGGAGCTGCCAGACAGACTGGTACTGAGGCTTTGGTGTTTAAACTGACCCTAAAGATGACTGAAATCTCCTCTGCAAGAGGAGAGCACACGGAGAAGGGATGCCAGAAGCAGGGGCAGGAGGAAATGATTTTGTGCCCTGGGTTGAATTCTGCACCGCAGCATTGCTGAGTCCATGGCACTGCAAATGTCACTGGAACTCCCCTTTCCAGATCTGCCTCATACAGGTGAAACACTTCCCTTGTTGCATGGATTTTTTTTTTTTTTTCCTTCCAGTACCTGAAGGAGCTGCAGGTAGACTGAGTGAGATTATTTACAAGGGATGGAGGGACAGGACAAGGGGGAAGGGCTTTACAGTGAAGGGAAGTAGATTGAGATGGGATATTGGGCAGGAATTGTTCCCTGGGAGGGTGGGCAGGCCCTGGCACAGGGTGCCCAGAGCAGCTGTGGCTGCCCCTGGATCCCTGGCAGTGCCCAAGGCCGGGCTGGACATTGGGGCTTGGAGCAGCCTGGGACAGTGGGAGGTGTCCCTGCCATGGCAGGGGTGGCACTGGGTGGGCTTTGAGGTCTCTTCCAACCCGAACCATTCTGGGATCCTGGGATTCTTTGGCTGCTGTGTCCCCAATGGACCCTGCTCTGTGCACCTTCCCTTCCCTGCCACAAGGTCCTGCTGCCTCCTGCACCCCCAACCTCACAGAAGCTCCGAGTTTGCTCAGAAACTCACTAAGCTCAGCTCTTGCAGCTCCTAATTTGTGGCATTGCACAGCTCAGGTTTGATTTCCATCCCCACAGCTCTGTGCATCCTCTGCAGCTCCCTGACTTTGAGCTGGGACCCCTCTAAAGGGCAATGGCTCCGTTATCCCTTGATGCCTGGAGAGTTTCCTGGAGCAGAGGCTGGGCAGTGCTGAAGGAATAAAGCAGGGATTTATTCCAAGCCCTTCCAAGGATTCACCTTGGGCACTGCAAGAGCCCGGCCGTGGCTCCAGCCAAGATGGAGCCAAGATGGATCCGAGTCACGAGTTCTCACACTTGGATCACTTTGGCTCCATTTCCATCTTGGCCTTCATTGTCCAATTGCAGCTCCAGCTTCTGCAGTGCCATCCTCCCACATTCTCTCCTCCAGTCGCTGCTCTTTGCACTTTTTGGGGCTGAAGCTGCAGCGCTGTCCTTGGTTGTGGGGCTGGCAAAGGATTGTTTTGTGTGCCTGAGCTGGGAGGAGAACTTGCTGACACTTTGGATGGAGTTCAGAGTCACACACCAATGCAGTGCAGAGTCTGGAAATAGGAAAGCTCAAACTGAAGGCATCACCTCTCCTGGCAGTGCCATCTCCAGCCAAGCCCCAAGCCCTGGATGTGCAATTCCAGCTGGAGCTGCTGTGTCCTGTGTGGCTGCAGGTTCTGGGCTTGGACTCATCACTCCCTCACAGAGCTGCTCTGGAATCCCATCAGGATGGGGCTTGTTCAGTCTCTCTGCTCTGCTGGGATAAATCCAGCCTAGAGTGAGCAGAGGCTGCTGCTGGGACACACCATAACCCCATCCCCATTCCAACAGGCTTTGTTAGCCTGAAGAGCTGCTCAGTCACTGGGACTTGTGTTGGGATCCTTTCTAAGTTGTTCATTTATTAGATGAGCTCCTGTGATTCCTGTGTGCAGCAGGTTTGCTATCTGAGACAATGCTGATAAGAGCACTGGGATACCAGGGATGGCAGCCCCCAGAGTGGGTGATCTCTGCTCTCCTGAGACAAGGGATTTGGCACTCCTACAATATTTATTCTTGAAAGCAAATCCCAAAGTTACAACATCAGTACTGCCCAATTCCTTTCCCTGCAGCAAAACAGGGCAGCCCTAAGAGTCCAGCTGGTCTCAGCTTAGCTGCAATTTGATAATTCCAGGGGGGTCTGGGGAACTCAAACCCCCTGAATGCATGGGGAGTACACAAAGATCTCCTGGAGTGGCATCCAGTGCCTCTGACACAACTTTCTGCAACCCAGAGTGATCAGCTGCAAAAAATAACCACATGGACCTGGAGTCAACATCCAGAAAAGATCGATTAAGGAAGAAGCCAAATACAAAGAGCACGGGGAGGGAGAAGGAAGGCGAGCCAGGAATTTGCATTCCCATGATTGAGGGGATTTATCTGCATTTCTAGTTAATAGAAGACATTAATTGATTCATGTTTTTTATGGCTGCACACTGAGCTATTTCTGTCTGGAAGGAGACACTCTTAAATGGAATGAGTCAGACCAGACCTGTTATGTCACCCTGGGACCCTGAAAGACTTGTTAATAGCTCTGAAGAAATCCAGTTGCTTCACAGGGCTATTTTCTCTTCAGACATCAAAAGCAGAGAGAAAGGAGAGGAGTTCTGAAGGCTGAAAACGATTTTTTACACGCTCCTTTGCATTTGACAAATAGCAACAGGATAATCAAAGAGCTTTGCTCTTCACAAGACACTTGCACAGACATCCCAGCAGGATTTATCCTTCCAGCAAACAGGAGCTCCTGGAACGTGGCTAAGGGAAGTCCTAGCAGGTCTCAGCTCCTCAATTCACTTCCTTCCAGATAAACTTTGCAAATCAAAAGAGAAGGAAAATGTGGTTCTCATTTTTAACATATTTAGAAAAACATAGGAAGGAATTCTTCCCTGTGAGGAATTCCCAGAATGGAATGGAATGAAATTCCATTCATGGAATTCTGGAATGGAATTCCCAGAGCAGCTGTGGCTGCCCCTGGATCCCTGGCAGTGTCCAAGGCCAGGCTGGGCAGGGCTTGGAGCAGCCTGGGATGGTGGAAATGTCCCTGCCCATGGCAAGGAGTGGAACTGGGTGATTTTTAGCTTCCCTTCCAATCCCAACCATCCTGGAATTCTGTGACATTCCTCCAACCACTTTTCCCTACAAAGGCATCTGTCCTCTAGATAGGAAGAAATAAGGCTCTTGATTATAAAGTAAAACTCTAGTGGCCTTCCAGATGCCACAAGTGCTGCTGTGACACGTCCTGGTGGCTCTGCCCAAGGAGAGGTGACAATTCCTGGGATGGAGTCAGTCCAGGAGCTGAGAGAAGACAGGTCCAAAGTGACAAAAATCCAACTATGCAAAGCCCCACCTGTGCCTTCAGCCCTCTGCCAGCATTCCCACCTTCACTTTGGGAAGGCAGTGAGGTAGTGTGGAACTCAAATCCACAAATGCTTTGTTTGTCACCATTAGGCCAAAAATATCAGTGGGAAATGTCAACAAATCAAAAGCATTTGTCATTTCTGCTTCTGTTTCCCTGGTGACAAAAATAATAAAAAAAATAATTTAAAAAAACCCCACACACCAAGAAACTACAACTCTCCTGGTTTTTCCAACCCTGCAGCTCATGGGCTTGTCCATCTTCTGCTGATGTTTGCCTTGCTCTCCTTGGTTCAAAGCAGCACAAGGGTGGCAGGAACCTGTGGAATGGGCTTGAACTCTTCTGGAAACCAAAGCCTCTTCACCAAAAAGAGCTGGAATCTCTTTGCCTCCCTCCAGGAAGGAAAGTGCTACCTGGCCCAGGTGTTCATGACACAATAAATGCCTGTTTGGCCTCATCCTATTTAGGCAGGGAGAGTTGTGCTTCATTTCCCCTGTGCCAGGCAGGAACCATCCCTCCCAGTGCTGACCATGGGACATCTGTTGTTTTCCCCAGCCTCTATTTTGGTGTTGCTGCCTTGAGCATTTTTGCAGCTTGTGGACATCAGAGGAGCCCATCACAGGCTCAGTTCTGCCTTGCAGGTATGCAAAGTGCAAAGCAGGATCCTGGGCTTCTCCTGAGCTCTGCTGGCACTGGGTGCTTGTCACCATCCTGTGTTTGTGATGCCCTGAGCAGCCCAAGCAGGATTTTGGGAGCTGGCCCAGAGTGGGGGGTGTAAAAGTGCAGGCACATAAAAATCCTTACAGTTCAGACAAATCTGCCTCCAGCCACATCCACGCTCTCACCTTTGCCAAGGAAAAAGCCTGAGAGAGGAAATTGTGCTGACTGAGCACCCCTGGAGCCTGGGGGGAGCACGGCCTGGGAGCCCTGATGGGCTGGGGGGGTTTAGTCAGACAATCCCAGAATCCCAGGATGGGTTGGGAAGGATGCTAAAGGTCAGCCAGTTCCACCCCCTGCCATGGGCAGGGACATTTTCCACTCCAAGCCTCAATGTCCAACCCAGCCTTGGGTACTGCCAGGGATCGAGGGGCAGGGACCTGCCCACCCTCACAGGGAAGGATTTTTTCCTGAT
Organism: Sturnus vulgaris; assembly: GCF_052056855.1. Lineage (NCBI taxonomy): Eukaryota > Metazoa > Chordata > Aves > Passeriformes > Sturnidae > Sturnus > Sturnus vulgaris. The sequence goes on from NC_142262.1 coordinate 10,507,647, forward strand.
AGCCAAAATCTAAATCCACCCTCCTTCAGCTTAAAGCCATTCCCTGTGTCCTGTCCCTCCATCCCTTGTCCCCAGTCCCTCTCCAGCTCTCCTGGAGCCCCTTCAGGCCCTGCCAGGGGCTCTGAGCTCTCCCTGGAGCCTTCTCCTCTCCAGCTGAGCACCCCCAGCTCTCCCAGCCTGGCTCCAGAGCAGAGGGTGAATACCAGGAAGGCTCAGGGGGTATTTTGGGGGTGTCTTCCCTCTGTGAGAGTCCCCTGTTGATCAATGCAGGCACAGAAACCTCACCCTGAGCACTCTGTCCCCAGCACCCTCCCAAACTCCATCTCTGGGGGCTGCAGCCTCCTGGCTCCCCAACACCAGCCCTGCAGCTGGCCCAGAGCACACGGAGCTCCTGCTGCCTGCTCCTCTGTGCCACTGCAGCCCTCCCAGGAACGGCTGCGGCAGAGCAGGGGTCAGCACAGGCAGGATAAGGGCAGGATAAAGGCAGGACAAAGGCAGGCTGTGCCAGCTGGGGCTCTGCAGCTCTGTGCCACAAACCTTGGGATGTGACACCATTACAGATCTGGGGATCCTCCTGTGCTGTGACTGCAGAGTGGGTGACCTTCAGCTCATGCTGGAGTTCACTCTCAGTTTGAGGAGCAGCGCTGCTGAAACAGCCACACCCCTCCTCCTCTTCCTCCTCTTCCTTCTCTTCCTCCTCTTCCTCCTCTTCTTCCTCCTCCTCCTCCTCCCTTGCCCTGTGCTGCTCCTCAGCACCTGTCCCCAGGCCAGCACAGAACCCCAGAATCCCAGGATCACTGAGGTCGGAAAAGACCTCCAGGATCATTCAATCCACCCTGTGCCCCATCCCCACCTTGTCCCCAGAGCTCTGAGTGCCACCTCCAGCAATTCCTTGGTCACCTCCAGGGATGGGCACTCCAAACCTCCCTGGGCATTTCCAATCCCTGACCTCCCTTTCCATGGGGAAATTCCTGCTGCTGTCCCCCCTGAGCCTGCCCTGGCCCAGCCTGAGGCCGTTCCCTCTCCTCCTGTCCCTGTTCCCTGGAGCACAGCCCGACCCCCCCGGCTGTCCCCTCCTGTCAGGGACTTGTGCAGAGCCACAAGTTCCCCCTGAGCCTCCTTTTCTCCAGGCTGAGCCCCTTCCCAGCTCCCTCAGCTGCTCCAGACCCTTCCCAGCTCCATTCCCTGCCCTGGACACGCTCCAGCCCCTCCATGTCCCTCCTGTCCTGAGTGTCCCAGAGCTGTCCCCAGCACTGGAGGTGTCCCAGCAGTGCCAGCACAGGGGATGGGCACTGCCCTGGGGCTGTGGCAAGCCCATGGCTGGGACAAGTCTTGTCCTTCTTGGCCACCAGAGCATCCATGAGGAGACTTGGGACTGATGTGGGTCCAGAGCAGCCTGGCCCTGGTTGCAGCCCTGGCTCGGGGTGTGGGCACAGCAGTGGCTCAGCAGGGACGATGCCCTGAGAGGTGCAGTGAGGGCACAGGGCTCATTCCCTCTCGTGCCTGCAGCTTTGGGGAGGTCATTTCAAACTGCACCCAAGCCCCCTGGTTTTAGCTGCAAACCTTGTACACAAATTCCAGTGTGTCCCCCGAGTTCTCATGCACAGCCAGGAACTCCCTTGTCTCAGGGTGAGCTGAACCACGGCAAAAACACCCACTGACCCTTTCCTGGAGAGCCAGGGTGACTAAAAGCCAAATGACTCAGATTAAGAGCCCCATTGTTAGATGCTAATTAACAAGAATCTCATCTATATGGGATTTATATGGCCAATGTCTGAGTTGTGAGCCTTGCAAGGGTCGGGATCACCTGGAGAAGGAGGAGGAGGATGCAGGGCAGGGAGCAGTCCCAGGTATGGGCTGCCCTCCTGTTTTCCCTGCCACGATTTTCTCCCCTCTCTGGAGAGCTCTGGAGTTTTGACGTTTGAGGCACAGGACCTACCTTGCAAGAAAAGCAGAGGGTTTAGAGGAGAGAAAAGCAATGGCCTGATCTGTTTATCTCTGAGTCAATCAATTCCTGCAGAACGAGGATGTGAACAGACACAGCTCAGGGAAGGGCTGAGCAGCTGGAAGCTGATGGACTCCGTGCTACTTCTTGAGGGATATTATTTGTGCTTTCAGAATAGAACTACAAAGGCACAAATAAATCCACCTTTTCTGGGAAATTGTGCTTTATTCTGCTCCCTGTCAGGCACTCGGGGTTGCTGGAGCAGTTTATTACAGCAACATTGTCCCTGCTGGGCTCCAGAGCTCCTCAGGGAGTGCCAGGGGAGGGAAAGGGACATGTCCTGCAAGCCTTGTGGCAGAGCTGCTGGGACAGTGTCCCTGTGGGGAATGACAGTGCCTGCTGCAGAACCTGCACTGAGGGGACACTGCTGGGGACATTCCCAGCTCACACCTGCACACCTCCCTCCCCAAAGCCATCCCTGGCCAAACTGCACAGCCCTGCCTTTGTGCTGGGGTTGTCCTTCCCTTTGTCTGTGACTTGGCCCCACACACCGATGCAGGATGATCCCACATCTCCCAGTCCCCTTCTCTGGGCCAAACAAGCTAAACTTTAGTTCCATCTTGTCCAGCAGGACAAGCCCTCCTCAGCAAATCCTCTTTGAAGCACAGTTCTGTGCCTGCTGCAGGATGAATTAATCTTCCTTGAATGGAGCAGAAGAAGAGAAACCTCTCAGTGGCTCCTGCCCCTCTTGTGAGTGATTCTTTATCCAGAGAGCACTAAAGATTTTTGTGCCTTCTCTCTGTTCCTGGTGGTTCATACCCATTCTCTGTCCCAGGGGATCTGATAAATGCATTTGTCTGGAGCTGGGGATCCTCCCTTGAGAGATCTCCCTTTGGGTCCCTCACCCTGGGAGCTGGTGGAGGAGTCAGCCGTGCTTGGGATGAGTCTCCTCTGGACTTCTCTGGGATGTGGGATGTCACAGCAGAGCCTCTGGCTCCTGAGGACACTGTGGAGCAAAGTCTCTGAGGTGTCACACTGTCCCTGCTTGGTCACTGCTGCTGTCTCACAGGGAAGGGAAGGGGGAACCACAAGACACTGGAGGGGGTTGGGAGCTGCTAAGCCCCTGCCAGGACCTGTCTTGCTCTGCTTTGCTTTCAGTGAGCAGACTGGGTTGGGTTGGAAGGGACCCCAAAGCCCACCCAGTGCCACCCCTGCCATGGCAGGGACACCTCCCACTGTCCCAGGCTGCTCCAAGCACCAATGTCCAACCTGGCCTTGGGCACTGCCAGGGATCCAGGGGCAGCCACAGCTGCTCTGGGCACCCTGTGCCAGGGCCTGCCCACCCTCAAGGGAACAATTCCTGCCCAATATCCCACCTCAATCTACTCCCTGTCAGTCTGAAGCCATTCCCTGTGTCCTGTCCCTCCATCCCTTGTCCAGAGGCAGGGATGGGAGGGGAGCAGCCCGTGAGGAATCTCCTTTGCAGTGGGCAGGGGTCAGAGCCTACACAGGATGTCACTGTGACAGAGGGAGCAGCAGTGTGGGTGCTGCACACACGGCTCTGGGGCTTTGTGTGCTCAGGTGTCCGTGTTCCTTCGGGCCCTGTGTGGCACTGCAGGGGGGTCACACTTTTATCTTTTCCCTCCTGCCCTGCTCAGACTCATTTCCTTGTGCAGCTGCTGGAGCCAATTCTCCATCACCTGGGGCCTGCAGGAAGCAAAACACTTCCCTGCCAAGCCACTGTGGCTACCAGGGACCACCACGGGCTCAGACAGGGCCACCTCAACGAGCTCTGAGCAGCCTGGCTCACTGTGCTCCGTGTCTGGGCTGGGAGCTCTCAGCAGCCAAAGCTCTGGGTTGTGTGGGGCACAGGACAAAGCTGGAGCTGCACCTCTGCTGCCTGGAGAGGCTCCCTGGAGCAGAGGCTGGGCAGTGCTGAAGGAATAAAGCAGGGATTTATTCCAAGCCCTTCCAAGGATTCACCTTGGGCACTGCAAGAGCCCGGCCGTGGCTCCAGCCAAGATGGAGCCAAGATGGATCCGAGTCACGAGTTCTCACACTTGGATCACTTTGGCTCCATTTCCATCTTGGCCTTCATTGTCCAATTGCAGCTCCAGCTTCTGCAGTGCCATCCTCCCACATTCTCTCCTCCAGTCGCTGCTCTTTGCACTTTTTGGGGCTGAAGCTGCAGCGCTGTCCTTGGTTGTGGGGCTGGCAAAGGATTGTTTTGTGTGCCTGAGCTGGGAGGAGAACTTGCTGACACTTTGGATGGAGTTCAGAGTCACACACCAATGCAGTGCAGAGTCTGGAAATAGGAAAGCTCAAACTCAAGGCATCACCTGAAGCCCAAGCCCCCTGAGCTGCAGAAATGTCCTGCAGGAAGCCCTGAGCAGGAAAAGGTGAGGGGTCACCAAGCTCGGCATCAAAGCTGTGTCCCCTCGGTGAGGGTGTCAGCTGTGTCCCCACCCTTGCACTGGGAGCTGGTTCAGGGTGACCCAACCCCTCCAGAGCAGCTCCTGCTCCCCTCAGGGTGTCCCAGTTTCCCCCAGCTCACAGCAAACTGGGGCGAGCTCAGGGTATTTCTGGCAGCCTGTGGGTGCAGAGCCCGAGCTGCTCCCTGGGAGCTGAGGGACAGCAGGAGCTCAGGGAGGTCCCTGCAGTCCCAGGAGCCTGCAGCACTTCACCCTCAGGGACATTGCCACGGCTTCCCTCCCTCCCTTCTCTGCTGGCTCTGGCCATGGCTCTGCCTGTCTCCTTCTCCACAAAGGCTCAGGACCTGTGTTCTGTGTCCTGCACCCTCCTGACCCCTCAGTGGGTGGCAGTGACACCCATGGGTGACACCCTGGGACAAAAGCACTGCCTGCTCTCCCTTCTGAACCCAGCATTTTTCCATCCATGCCTTCCACATCGAGAGAGGAGGAGCAGAACTCACCAAACCTCCTCTGGCCCAGACCTACGTCATGAACTCTTATCCACAGCTCCCTCCAACACAGACACTTCACCAGGCTCTTCTCAAGTCTTAATCCCCATTCTACCACCTAATCCAAACCCCAGGTTCTTCTCATCACCTATATTTGAACCGGTTCTATTTTTAGTTTCCTGCTTTAAAATGAAGATGAGGAGATGCCTTTTATAGACTGTGCACTCCTGCTATCTGAGCAGATCTGAAATTCATACCAGTTACTGGTACCTTGGAATAGAACCTGCTGTTACATCTGAAACAACAGAGGCAGTGTGATGACAGGACAAGAAAAGATAAGAGTAGAGCACCTGAAGGAAATGTTGAGGGGCTGAGTTTCCAAAGAACAATCCAGGAATTGTCAGCACAGGTCTGGTCACACACAGAGCTCAGCCCTGCCCAGAAATGGGCTTTGAAGGACTGTTGGACTGGGCAGATCTGCAGCTCCCTGGATGCACAAACACTTTCCTTATCACAGCTGGAAGGTGATCCCTGAGCTCACTCTGTTCCTGCACTGATCCCAGGGTGTGAACAAACTCCAGCAGCAAAATCCTGGGCTCAGGGAACAGTCACCACCCTGCATTTCTTCTGGGTACAGAAAGTAGGGGTGGAAGAAGGAGGAAGAGGGAAAGGGAAAGGAAAAGTGAAGAGAGAGAAGAGAAAAAAGAAAAAAGAAAAAAGAAAAAAGAAAAAAGAAAAAAGAAAAAAGAAAAAAGAAAAAAGAAAAAAGAAAAAAGAAAAAAAAGAAAAAAGAAAAAAGAAAAAAAAGAGAAGAGAAGAGAAGAGAAGAGAAGAGAAGAGAAGAGAAGAGAAGAGAAGAGAAGAGAAGAGAAGAGAAGAGAAGAGAAGAGAAGAGGACTTTAACATATCTTTAATCCATTGCTGGTTCAGAGGGGAACTGCAAACCCCCTTTTCAGCAGGGGCAGGTGTGCAGCAGCACTGTGGGCTGCTCTGCATTGCACACACGAGTTGATTTTCTGCAGCAGATCCAAGGCAGTGCCATTGAAATCCATCACAAACTCCAGCTCTTGGCAGGAAATGGGCTTGGACTCAGCTCTGTGGCTGAGGAGCTGGGCTGTGCTCCAGGGCTGTGTGGCACCACAGGAGTCCCTGGCAGCCTCCAGCTCTCTGCTCATTCCCTGGCTGGCAGGACTCTCCAAGAGGCACAAGTGCCATGAGAAGATCTGTGCCTGGCCAAACCCTGCTCCATGGATCCCTTTCCATGGCTGGAGTTGTGCTCTCATGGAGGAGAAGGAAAGAGCTGCCAGAGGGAATTTTCACTGCCAGACAGAAAATCTCAGGTTGAACCCAAGCCCCAAACTGCCACAGGTCGGGGTTGTGGCAGCTCTGCCCCATGGGAACACCTTGGCAGGCTCAAGGCACTGCCTGGCAGTGATGCTGGAAAGGCTTTGGAGAGCTGACCCTGACTGCCTTTATCTGAAATGAGACAAGACACCAGGGATGCATTTCCCAGGATGTGACAGCCACTTCTTGAGGGATTTCAAACTCCTGGGGAGTTTTAAAACCACTGCCTGAAGAGTGGGGATGATGGAATGGGCTTAGTCCTGTTCTGGGAAGAATGAAAGTGCTGGAGGAAGGAAGGAGCTGTCCCAGCTCCACCAGGAGCTGAGCAGGGGAAAGGCTCAGCCCTCTCCCATGCAGTGCCTTGGGCTGAGTGGAAATCCCACGACAGGACCCAACAGCCTCCTGAGAACCCCCAGGACCTCTCCATCAGCAGGGAAGTGACAGGTGAGGGCTGCACACTCCTCCTCTTCCTCAGTGCTGAGGGGTTTTGACTCAATGCCCACCCTCTGTGAGGGCAGCAGGAGCAATTCCTGCCCCAGGGCATGGATCCACTGCAGCCCCCAAGCCCTCACAAAGGATTTCATCCTGCTCCTGCCCTCCTCTCCTGCCTGCTCCTTGGGAATCCTGCACTTTGGTTCATGGAGGAGCAAATACTGCCCTGCACAGCTTCCCTCACCTCTGGCACAGACCTGCTCCAAGCTGGCTTCAGGCCCTGAACTCACTCCTGAGCTCTGGCACAGGGAATTGCCGAGCTCTGCCTCTCCCTGAGCACACAAAGAGCAGCTCAACAGCTGGGGAGAGATTCTGGGTAAAGCCAGTCCTTTCTGGATAATCCAGTCCTTCCCGTGCCAGAGAGAAGCTGCTCCTTCTTGGAGCAAAACCCACGGCTCTGCTTCCCGAGGCCCGGGCAAACTTCTGCTCCAGCATCTGCTGTGCCCACCGAGGACAGCAGAGCCTTGGCTCCTGAGGGCACAGAGCAGTGCAGGGATATCCTGACATTTCCTGGGCAGCGTGGTGACCCTGTGACATCAGGGGGGATCAAACAGAACCATGGAATCCCAGGATGGGTTGGGGCAGAAAGGACCTTAAAGCCCACCCAGTGCCACCCCTGCCATGGCAGGGACACCTTCCACTGTCCCAGGCTGCTCCAAGCCCCAGTGTCCAACCTGGCCTTGGGCACTGCCAGGGATCCAGGGGCAGCCACAGCTGCTCTGGGCACCCTGTGCCAGCCCTGCCCACCCTCCCAGGGAACAATTCCTGCCCAATATCCCATCCATCCCTGCCCTCTGGCAGTGGAAGCCATTCCCTGTGTCCTGTCCCTCCATCCCTTGTCCCCAGTCCCTCTCCAGCTCTCCTGCAGCCCCTTCAGGCCCTGGAAGGGGCTCTGAGCTCTCCCTGGATCCTGGAACCCAAACCATTCCACGATTCCATGATCCCACAGAAATCATGGTTCCCATCTTCAACCTCTGGCCTTCAGACACTGCTAAAATACAAACTGGTCACAGCAGGGCCCCACGTGCTGCCAGAGGTGAAGATAAATCTGTGCCAAAAATTAAAACCAATCAGGAATTTCACGTCTGGCTCTCCTGGACTGTCTGCAGTCACTGCTGTGGCATTTGCTGGGCACACCCCTGCAATGCCCAGTCTTATCCTGCCATGAAGGATGAACAGAAGCTCCTAAGACCAAATAATCCCCCTGGGAGTGAGCACCATCCATAGAAAGTCAGTCTGGAAGGCAAACCTGAGCCCTGTGTCTCCAAAAACCTCTTCTCTGATGATGAGTTCATCCCAAGGAGTTCCTCCCAAGGAGCTTGGGCAGATAAACTGTGCACAGCACACTGGCTTTGCTGTAGCAGTAGATTTTTGGGAGTGCTCAAGCTCTCCATCTGCCCAGCTCTGATCATGTTGTTGTGGAAGATCACAGATGCTTCAGAATTACAGATCCCTCTGCAAAGTCCCCTCTCTGCTGCCAGGAGTCTCCAGTTCTTTTCATAATATTTGAATTTCTTATTTACAACTGGCAAGCAGGATGAAGAGTGAAAGCAGCCCTGCCAAAGGCACATCAATCCAGCTCCAGGGTGAGCCTGCATTGAGGCTAAATTCCCTGTTTGGGGAGAGAACCAGCCTGAGATCCTCAGTGACACCATGGCAAGAAATCATAAAGGCTTTTTATATAAGAGTTCTTGATCATAAATAGAGAAAAACCCGTTCTTCAAAGAGGAGCTTGTGGCGAGCAGCTGCAGCTCCAGTTTCACAGACAGCTGGGCTGTACCTGCCAGCTCTTCCCCACTTCCAGCTCAGCTTTCAAAGGTATCTGCCAAAACATCTCTGGGAGCTGACAGCCTCCTGTGAAAGGGCAGCCAGGAACAGGCAGGGCTTCCTTCTTCTCCTCCCTGCCACTGTCATTTCTGTTGTTATCCTGTTATGGCACAGCAGAAAGAAAAGAGATCATCCTGGATTCCAGGTGATTGAAACCCCTCCACGGATCTCAGCAGAGGGCTGGATGCAGCTTGTGGGGCTGGGCAGCAGACGGGGAATCAGGGGAGTGAAGACTTGTGGGATTTACCTGGGCATGGGAACAGGAGGCCCTCAGCAGTGGGGAAGGCGAGCCCCAGACTCTGGGTCAGTCACAGACAAAGCCAGGGGTGCCCTGTGAGCTCCCAGATACCAAAACTGCCAGCTAATCCTGGGTGTGCACACCCAGAAAGACCCTGATGGCCTTTCCCTGCCTCAAACACAAGATTCTGATTTTTACTGTCTCGAAGAGAGAAAGAAGAGAGAAAGAAGAGAGAAAGAAGAGAGAAAGAAGAGAGAAAGAAGAGTCCTGTCCTTGTCCCCCAGGATGCCCCTTTGACCAGGCCAAGTTAAAAATGCCAAAAGCAATGGACAGGGCAGCAATGGGATCTCCAAGAGACAAGAAGTGGCGAGGCTGGGAGGGAAAGGCTCCCTTCCCATTTCCCAGCTGGCTCTGGAGCAGCCACAGGAATCTCCTGGGTCTCCAGCAGGGCTCCATGTGCCCTGTGCCCACTCGTGCCCATTTCCCTGCAGCTCCAAGGGACAGCCAGCTCGAGGGAGAGCTCAGAGCAGCTCCAGTCCTGGTGCTCATTGCTGACAGTGTGGGACACCCCAAAATCCTCTGTCCAGGTTTCTGCCCGGTCTGGGACAGAAGGACACGAGCCCCTCACCTCTGTTAGCTCCGTGCTCATTGCAGAAGGTGACACCAGGGACTGAGGGGGTTCTGCTGGTGTCCCCCCAGTCCTTCCCACAGCAGCTGCAGCCACTGGAATGTTTTCCATGGCCTCCTCCTCTCCTCCCACCTGGCTCTTCAAGGGCTATAAAAACCAGAGCTGTCCAAACCCTGCTGAGAAATGGAAGGGCCATGTCTGAGGGCGATTAAATAATTCAGAGTGGCTGGAAATGTCCTCTTGCGTCATGGAATCTTCCTGCACGGCTCCCAGCCCCTCCCCACATCCCAGCGATCCCATTCCCCAGCCAATACAATTAGGTGTCAGAATATGCAAGGCTTGGAATTAATCTGGAATCAGGATGAGGGTGATCTGCAGAGCACCCACTGCAAGACTCCACCAGAATTAGCCAGGATAAACACAAAGTGATTCATTGGGATGCAGCGGGCTCCAGCTCCAGCTCTCCATTGATGGGATGTCTAAGAAGTGTTTAATGAGCAAAAAGGACTCAGCACACCTAACCCTCAATTTTTGCAAATCTATTCATGGCAAGTTACAGGTGCAGGTGTGAAAAAATGATCTTCAAAGTTCTGCCTTTGCCTGTAATAATGAGTCTGCTGCAAGTGTGGATTACTAATGATGGGGGCAGGCAGTAAATTCCAGCTTGGAGCTGATTCACTGCGTGTTTTGTAGCTGTGCTGGGCCGAGGAAGTTGTGACAGATGTAATATAAGACCCCAAAATAACAAATTAAGGGTACAAACCAGCACTTTGGGAAAGAAACTGGAACACAGAGCTGCAAGCCAAGCAACAGGGAACCAGCCATGACAGCAGGGAACCAAGGCAGTGTTGGAAGGAGGAATCACAACTCTCAAACTGCTAATGAGGAGCAAATTAATAAATCTCTTCTCTCTCATTCATCTCTGAATCATATTTACATGCCAATGGAGCAGCAACACTGCTGGTCCCGAGTGGAGGGCTGTAAAGGGGCTGAGTTTGGGGTGTCCCAGGGGTGTAAAGGGGCTGAGTTTGGGGTGTCCCAGGGCAGTAGGGTGTCCCAGAGGGGCAGGGTGTGTGCAGGGGTGCAGGGGTGGCAGCCCCAGTGTCCCATCCTGCAGCAGTTCCATGCACACAGATGTGTCCGTGCTGATCACAGAGCCTGCCAGAGACTCAGCCTGCAGGAAAAGCAGCCCGGGATGTGCAGGTGAGGGAGCACAAAGGCTGGGGACATCAGAACATCTCAGGGAGGAAATCACCAGCTCCTGCTGCTGGCACAGGATGTCCCCAGCCCTGCTGAGCTGTTCTGAGAGCCACACAGACACAGCCTGAGCCCTGAGGCACTGACTCTGTGCTCCTGACTCCCCACCCAGAGGGAGCAGCAGGGCTGGGAAAACTCTGGAGCTTGCAGAGGAGGAAGGGGTGACACAGTGGAGCTGTCCCCCAGCCCAGCTGGAAACACCAAAGCAGAGCAGGAAGTTCTGATTGCCGAGTGTGGCCCAGAGCTGCCTTTGCCTTTGGAGCTTTCCTTGTGTCCAAGCCCAGGCTGAGCTGGCACACGGGGCTGGTGCTTCACCCCTGGCTTTACCTGCATGGCCCTGCTGACACCAGGGCCCCTCTGCCAGTCTGACATGAGGGATCTGTCTCACCTGGGGGATTTGTCTGTCTCACCTGGGGATCTGTCTGTCTCACCTGGGGATCTGTCTCACCTGGAGGATCTGTCTGTCTCACCCGGGGGACCTGTCTGTCTCACCTGGGGGATCTGTCTGTCTCACCTGGGGGACCTGTCTGTCTCACCTGGGGATCTGGCTGTCTCACCTGGGGGACCTGTCTGTCTCACCTGGGGGACCTGTCTGTCTCACCTGGAGGATCTGTCTGTCTCACCTGGGGGATCTGGCTGTCGAGGAGGCTGTAGGAGGGAGGGAGGGAGGTTGCCCGAGGTACCAGCTCAGATCTGGAGTGTTTCCCTCACAGCCCCTGGCACACAGGCAAGGGGAGAAGCCACAAGACTCAGCTGCCACCCTCGTGCCTTCCCACAAATTCCTGCAGCTCCAAAACCCTGAACCCACAAGGCAGCACCTTCCAGTGCTCTGGCTCCAGGAATACACGGTCTCTCTGCCCACACACCCAGGGAAAATTATCATTTTCTAAGGTAGATCGAGAACAATTTTCTCCTTCTGAATACAGACACACCAGGGAGGGGGATGCTCAGCAGGAGATGTCAGTGGTGGTTCTGGACCTGAGGACAGTATCTACCTGGGGGTAAGGTCCTGCTAAAGCACAAATACCCTGTTCCCACCCACCAAGCACAACTTTGTGCCCCCAAAGCTGTGCCTTGAGCCCTGTGCCCATGCCTGAGGTACAAGATGGGTGAGGGCAGAGGCCCAGCAGGCAGATCCCACATTTGGGCTGCAAATCTGCTGGATCTGCACAGCAAATCCAAGATCAAACGTGCTGGGGGCAGCTCCTGCTGCTCAGCCACCAGGCTGGCTCTGCCCTCAGGTTTGCACCTCGCCATGCTGAGGGTGATGGCAGCACCCTGCCCTGGCAGGTGGCTCAGCCCTTCCTCTCCTTCCTGCCTGCAGAACAGCCTCACAGCAAGTCTGAGCAAGGAAGGAGCCTCCTGCAGATGCCCCGACTCCGAGCACACCTGCCAGGCACTCCAGGCACGGCCCTGAACCAAGAGGTTCCATTTCTGGAAGTGTTCTTGGGCAGGCTCTGGGGATATTTGACTCCTCCTGAGTTTTCCACACAGCCCTGTCTCTGCAGCTCCTCCAGGATCTGGCACAAGCTTCCAGGGAACGAGCAGGTTGTAGGAACAGCTCTGTTTTCCCCTATGAAATGACCCTGCAGAAGAGTCAAACCTCCCTGTTCCTCCTGCCTCACTCCCCTGAGCCCTTGCACTCAGCTCAACCAGGAAGTTCTGCTTTTTCCAGAAAATAACTTCACTATTTTTCACACTCTTGCAGAGTTACCGGGAAAACAAAGAAGCTCTTGAGTGCTGAACAGAGATTTTGTCTGCTCTAAAGAATTCCTGCTGCTGTCCCAGACTGCTGAAACTCAAGGAGCTCAATTCCATTGGGAAACTATTTTCAAGGTCTGAGACTGAGAGTGGAAAAAAAAAAACAAACCACAAAAAAAACCCCAAAAACCTAAAATAAAAATCACATTTTTACTGGAAAACTCAGCAATATGATGTGGGGCAGGCAGTGTGGAGTGAATGTGTTCCCTCCCTGAGGTGTTTATCTTAAATCCCCTCCAGCCTGGGGCAGTGCCAGAGCTCTGGGGAGCACTGAGGGCACAGCCCAGGCCAGGGTGGGGCACAGACAGTGCCAGGGTGCTCGGAATAGGCTGGAGAAGCTGGGATTTAAATCAGGTTGGTGCACAGAGGGGTGAGCTGGCTCCTGTCTCCCAGGGTGTCCCCAGAGCACTGAACCCTCCCCACACCTCCAGGGCGCCAGGAGCTGCTCCCACCCAGGAATGTGGATCCATGCTCCCTCTCTGGGGGCTCACAGACCCCCCTGGGCTGCCCTGTGCCCACCCAGTGAGCTCCTCAGAGGTGCTGCTGTCCCCCAGCTGCCCCCACACAGAATTAAAAGCTGCTACCTCAGAACCAACCATCCAACTCCCTCCTACCTAGTGCTGGATGAGCTCAGCCCTGCCTGGTGCCTCACCATGGGGACCTGCATGGCCTGAAGAGGCAGGATTCAGCCCGGGATCATCCTGACACACTGCCAGCACAGTGAGTGCCCATGGTTTGAGGAACACACCTTGTGATGGCCCCAGAGCCTTTGGGTGGCAGGCAGTGCTGCATTGCCTGGTGGAATTCATGGAAAAGCCACAAATCCCCATCCTGCAGGAGCTGGGGATGTCAGACATGTGAATGATTTGGTATCCATGGTACTTTGGCATGTCTCACGTCTTTGTCTTCTGCCCAAAATAGATGAGCTCTTAAATATTACTCAGCACTTGGAGTTCTGCCACAGTACAGAAGACAGTTGAGAAAACACCAAAAATGTGTCTCCCAGTGCAGAGAAATATTGAGAGAAACTTCACTGGCTTTGTTCAGCCCAGGGGCAGAACCCTGTCCACAAGGCAGGGTGAGGTTATTTGGCTGAAGTGGAGGTTGTAGCACAAGGACTGGAAATGAAAAAGGACAGAACCTGCTCATCTCAACAGGAATAGGACAGAATAACAGAGAACCTGCTCATCTAAATAGGAATGGGATAAAACAGGGCAGAACCTGCTCATCTAAATAGGAATGGGACAAAAGAGCACAGAACCCTCCCATCTAAAGCCCTGGCTGAAGCTCTCACCTCTCTTTACAGGGTGGTCACTTCAAGCTGAACTCAAGAAATCTGTCACACAATATTTCCCCAAATCCAAGCATTTCAGGCACAGTCCCAAGGATAGAACCCCTCAGTCCTTTGTGACACCTCAAGTCCCCCTGTCACAGCACAAACAGACAATCAGGTCGTGTCACAGACAAAGACAAAGCCACACATGAGCACAAGCAGGTCCTGCAGCAGGTGTGAGGTGTTCATCACTCTCACCACTCAGCAGTGGGGGAATTTGCCATTAAGAAACTGGAAATGATCTTTGTAGCACTGTTCAAAAACCAGGTGAATTTACAGGCAGCTGAAAGGTAAATTCTAAGGCCAGTCCATTGTGATGTCTGCAAACAGCCACGATATTCATTTCTGCAGAGAACAGGAGCCTTTTATTCAGTTTGGAAAGCACCCCCTGTCTGATAAACAGGCTGCATTCCCACTGCCCACTGTCCCACCTTCCCAGGGACAGGAACGTGCTCTGGAAAAGGTGTGGAAACCCCTGGCCCACCTGCAGGAGAGCAGAGCCCCCGAGCCTTTGCAGCTAGAGAAGGAGAGGAGGTTTTGTTCTCACCTGGGAGCAGCCTTTGGTCCAGCAGACTGCTGGGAGGTGCCCAGGGGTGTCAGGTGAGGATAACTCACCTGTCTGGGACAAAGGGCTGCATTTACAGCCCTGCTCAGGGATCTCCATGGGCTAAGTGGAGGCTGTTGGGACACCCCACTCCATGGACCATCACTCCTGGGGTACCTTTGCTGCCTGACCCTAAATACACTCCTGATGTGGCAGGGCATCCTTTGGGATGGGGACACCTTGTGTGGAATGTCACCCATGGTCCTTCCTTGAACCATTGCAGCTCCCAGCCCACCTGAGGTTCCTCTGCTTCCCTTCCCTCGGTGCAGATCTGGGATTGCAGGGTATTGGTTTGTAGGGTATTGGATTACAGATCTGGGATTGCAGGGTGTTGGAATACAAATCTGGGATTGCAGGGTGTTGGAATACAAATCTGGGACTGCAGGGTGTTGGATGACAAATCTGGGATTATAAAGTATTGGATTACAGATCTGGGATTTCAGGGTATTGGATGACAAATCTGGGATTGCAGGGTTTTGGATTACAGATCAGGGATTGCAGGGTATTGGTTTGCAGGGTGTTGGAATCCAGCACTGGGTATTGGATGACAAGACTGGGATTTCAGAGTATTGGATTACAGGGCTGGAACTGAGGGTATTGCATTACAAAACTGGAATGTCAGGGTATTGGATTACAAATTTGGGATTGTAGGATATTGGATTACATATCTGAAATTTCAGGGTATTGTACTACAAGGCTGGAATTCCAGGGTATTGGATCACAAATCTGGAATTGCAGGGGATTGGATTACAAATGTGGACTTCAGGGCATTGGATTACAGAATACTGGATTACAGGACTGGGATTTCAGGGTATTGGATCACAAAAATGGAGTTTCAGGGTATTGGATTACAGGATACTGGATTACAGGACTGGGATTTCAGGGTATTGGATCACAAAAATGGAGTTTCAGGGTATTGGATTACAGGATACTGGATTACAGGACTGGGATTTCAGGGTATTGGATCACAAAACTGGAATTCAGGGTATTGGATTACAAGTCCCACGGGTGCTGCCTCAGCCTCAATAAACTTTATTTAAGCACACACAGACATACACAGACAATATACATATATTTGTTTCTTCTCTGACAGTTCTACAAGACCGACACTACTTTGGATGACACTCGTGGAGAACTGGAAAAAAGTGCAGGAAATGTAGAAAAATAAAATAAAATAAAATATCAAGGTCTTTTAATAATTTGTGAGTGACGGTCATCCACAGAAACAACACAGGAGCGTTCAACCAGGCGAGCACGAGGACACAGCTCCACGTACAGTACATTGGTCTAGAGAGGAATCTCCACATACATCGTGTCTACAGGGAGTACAGCAGTCTTGGGGACACACGAGGGGACAGCAATGGCACATGCACCCCCAGTGTCACAGCCAGGGCACTGGTGGCACTCGGGCAGGGCGGGGGGGACAGGAGGACACTCGGAACACGTCTCACTGTACACCAGAAAAACTCACCAAAAAAAAGGCAACAGCGTCATCAATGAGCATTGCCCGGGGCTGTGGTGTCACCAGCACACAGCTGTGGTGTCACCAGAACGCCCTGGAGATTTGGTTATTCGAGATAAAGCTGTCTCTCCACAGATATTTATATACAGTACATGTACACAGAACATACACAGAGCAGCATATGTATATTTTTTGTGTTTTCCTGTTTGTACATTATATCACAGATTATAGGAACACAGAAAATATAGGCTTCAGGAGCTAAAAAGAAATAATTTTATAAAATATTCATCATAACCCTTCACCCCCCCCAGTCAAAATAAATAAAGAAAGAAAGAAAATAAAAGCCCAGAAGTCAAAGAAAAGAATTCCAGACCCACAGTCTGGAAGTGGTCACTGCCTGCCCTGGGCCAGCTGGACATTCCTGCCCCCCTTTGGGAGCACCCATGCACCCAGGAAAACACAAAGCTGGAGGAACAGTCCCACTGCACAGGCAGATGGATCCCCCTGCCAGGACCCCCAGGTCCTGCACTGACCCTGCAGCCACATTTCCTGGGCTGACCCCGCTGCCAGCTCAGGGCACCCAGAGCCCAGCAGCCAGCTCCGAGCTTTGGATTTAAAACAATATTTTTATTTAGCAAAAAATGGTTTCCACTGTACCCTTCGTGTGTCCTCTTCCTAACGTGACAAACCCGGAGGAGATGAAATTATGGAGATCTGGCCCTCCACTGCGATAAATATCCTTTCCATAGTGACCTGCCAGGGAAAAGGAAACAAAACACCTTTGGTCAGTCTGTCTGTGTGGATGAACATGTATTTCTATATTTATATTTGTGCCATACAGCCATCCTCACACACATTGCACCATGAATGGCACCACGAGGGTGGCACAGAAAACCACGCCTGTAGCAACATCAAAGCCTGCATGCTCTGTTGGCAAAGATTTATGAAGAAGAACAACTGCACATTTTGGAAATTGCCCAGGAATGAACAGAACCTGAGAGGGGAAGCACCAAAGTGCCAAATCAAAGAGCCCAATCTTCAGGAAATTGGCTCATCCCTGGCTCAGAGCCACCTCTGCTCTCCCAAGGGCCTGGTCTCACTCAGACCTTCCAGATGAAAGAGAAAAGGAAATCAGAAGAGATTCCAGCCCTGAGAGCATGCTGGTGGCAGGGATTTTATCCCAAGGTGCCCAGGTCACCTCTGTCCCCATGAACAGCAGGACAGCAAACTTGGATTTTAGCTTTGATTTGCTCTGCTCCATGCATGGCATCCCTGGACAGTTCCTCAAGTGCAACAGCCTCCACAAAAGACTTCCTCAGAGCTTTCTCAGTCCCTGACAACAGAGCAGGTTCAAGAGACACCCAGCTTTTTAATATTTTAATACATTAATAAAGGGAAAAAAAAAAAAAAAGAAAGCATCCTGCTCCCTGTTACCATGCAAAGCTCTGAAATGAGGACACAGATGATTTTTCAGATACTTTTTATCCTCTCCTCCCTTTTTCATGTTATTAATTTTTCTGTTCCTATTATTTCAGGAAGAGGCAGAGATAAGATAGGTGCAGGGGGAGGGAACTGGGGGCTTGGAATGCAGCTCAATCCCTGGGAAATTCCACTTTTCCCAGATTTCCTGCACGAGCTGTGGCAGCAGAAGGTTCTGGGCTGGAGCAGAGCTGGGTCAGGCAGCTGTGGGCAGGACCAGGAGGGTCCAGCTGGGAACAGCCCTGTCCTGCCTGGCCCAAAGGGGTCCCACAGCCCTTCTCTGTTTTGTAAAGACTGACACCAAAAGCTGTTTGTTCCCACCCAATTTCAGGCTCTCTGGCAGCCCCGAGTGAATTAAGAGAGGCTTTGGACCCTTCCCTCTTTCCCTTGCAGCCAGCCACTGTCCCCCAGTGCCCCAGCAGTGCCAGCCCACACCTGCCCCTCAAGGTCCCCAAATGTCACAGAATCACTGAATGCTTTGGGCTGGAAGGGACCTTAAATCTCACCCAGTGCCACCCCTGCCATTGCAGGGACACCTCCCACTATCCCAGGCTGCTCCAAGCCCCAGTGTCCAACCTGGCCTTGGGCACTGCCAGGGATCCAGGGGCAGCCACAGCTGCTCTGGGCACCCTGTGCCAGAGCCTGCCCACCCTCCCAGGGAACAATTCCTGCCCAATATCCCATCCAGCCCTGCCCTGTGTCAGTCTGAAGCCATTCCCTGTGTCCTGTCCCTCCATCCCTTGGCAATTGTCTCTCTCCATCTTTCCTGCAGCTCCTTCAGGTCCTGCAAGGTCACACTGAGCTCACCCCAAAGCTTCTCCTGTCCAGGTGAACAATCCCAGCTGTGCCAGCCTTTCCTCCCAGCAGAGCTGCTCCATCCTCTGCTCATCCTGGAGCCTCCTCTGCATCTCTCCAGCAGCTCCAGGTCCCTGCTGTGCTGGGGCAGCTCTGCAGGTGGGGTCTCACCTGAGCCCCTCTGTTCTCCCCCATGGGTCAGAGCAGGCTCCAGCCCCGTCCCCAGCAGGTGCCAGGCCAGGAGAGGCTGGCACAGCTCTGCCAGCCCTGGGATGGAGCTGGGGAGCCCCAGAGGAGCCCACAGGGCAGGCAGGAGATGCTGACACTTCTGACAAATGTTTATTCCCATTTAATAGAGAAACCATCCCACTCCCTCCCCACATGGGTTTGTTCTGGTCAGGGTCAGCCAAGTGCTCCCTGCAAATGTCACCAAACACAGCCAGAGTGTTTCCACAGCTTTGGGAGAGCTGGCAGCTCCCAGTTTTCTTCTCCCAGCTGTGGCATTGGGAGGTGGTGGAAAAACCTCCAAGTGTGGAGACATCCCCTGGAAACTCCCTGAGAAGAGCGTCCAGAAAGAAGAAAGAAGGATTTTCTGCTTCCATGGCAAACATCATGGGTTCTCTCCCTTTTTTTTCTCCCTCCCTCCTGTAAGCTCTGGCTTCTGGATTCCTGGGAAAGGAGGCAGAGCTCTGGGTGCCTGGAATTGATGCCTTATTTCAATTATTTGTGCTGGTCCTGAGGAACCTCCAGAGATGCTCTGGGGCTGCAATGCCCAGCTGGATTTCCTTTTCTCTCTCACTCTTCTAAACCATTCTGCATCTTTGCTTTCCAATGAGCCAGTTTTTCCTCCTGTCCCAGGAATTTCTGTGCTCTCAGGGCCAGCCACTCTGGTAGATGCCACTCGAGCAGTGCCATAAATTCCCTGGTTTAACCCAGGATAACAGAGCCACACAAATATTGCTGCCACCTCCAGCTGAAATCAGCTGCCTTTTACAGGTCCCTTCAGAGAATCTGCTTAAGACAGATCAAGAAGGGGAAGTTTCTAAAAAAACAAACATTTGCTGGCAGATTGAGGATTGTTCATCAGCCATTTGCTCTCTGAACCTTGCTCTGCCCCTGCTTATGGAACATTGTAGTTCAATTAAAACATCCCTGTGATAACGAGCCATTAGCATTTGAACAGGAGTTACATTTTCCCAGGAGAAACTCAAATGTGCAGACTTCAAGCAGCATGACTTTTCCCTTTCCACAGATATATTATAGGATGCCACATTTGCCTCTTGGTTGTTTTTCTTTTTTATAATCCCTGCTCACTTGTGATCATTTCTTTAGGCCTTGGAAAATTCTGGGAGAATCCTGGAAATGTTTTTTTCCTTTCAGAGAGGCCTGGGGGCTGCTGGGGGGGGAAATCCAGATGTTGTTATTCAATTTATTTGGCACAATCCCATCTAGAGCAGGATGTTTCCCATGGAAGTGAAGGGTGCCTAGGAGCAATCCCAAATGCAGGTGCCCAGCAGAGCAGTGGGAGCACAGACAGGGCCATGCCAGACCAGGAAATTCCCCATTCCCTTCTCCACTGGGGCCCTTTTCCTCCTTTCTGTCCCCAGCTGTGCTCTCCCCGAGGTGCTGGGAGCCTTTCCAGAGCTGCCAGAGGGGGCTCAGCCATGAGCTGATGGAGCAGCCTATGCCAGGAAGGAGCTCCTGGAACTCATCCCAGATGTTCACCCTGACCAGGCTGAACCTTGGTGTTGCCCTCTGTCCTACAGTGAGAGAGCTAAAAAATGCCAAATTCCTTGAAAATCCAGTGTAGATGGTGTGATTTTCATTTTATTTCAGAATTCAGGGATTTTTCATAGAATCATGGAATGGTTTAGATTGGAATGGGACCCCAAAGCCCACCCAGTGCCACCCCTGCCATGGCAGGGACACCTCCCACTGTCCCAGGCTGCTCCAAGCCCCAATGTCCAACCTGGCCTTGGGCACTGCCAGGGATCCAGGGGCAGCCACAGCTGCTCTGGGCACCCTGTGCCAGGGCCTGCCCACCCTCCCAGAGAACAATTCCTGCCCAATATCCCATCCAGCCCTGGCCTGTTGCAGTCTGAAGCCATTCCCTGTGTCCTGTCCCTCCATCCCTTGGCAAATGTCTCTCTCCATCTTTCCTGCAGCTCCTTCAGGTCCTGCAAGGTCACACTGAGCTCACCCCAAAGTTTCTCCTGTCCAGGTGAACAATCCCAGCTGTGCCAGCCTTTCCTCCCAGCAGAGCTGCTCCATCCTCTGCTCATCCTGGAGCCTCCTCTGCATCTCTCCAGCAGCTCCAGGTCCCTCCTGTGCTGGGGCAGCTCTGCAGGTGGGGTCTCACCTGAGCACAGGGCACAGGGGCAGAATCCCCCTCCCCTCTCCTTCCTGCTGCCCAGCCAGGGCAGGGGGAGTTTCTGGTCCCAGGTCTCACCCAGAGCACCCCCAAATCCTTCTCCCAGGGCTGCTCCCTCTGCTCATCCCCAGCCCTGTCCCCTCCTGCCACCCCAGCTGGGCAGTGCAGCCGTGGCCCCTCCACGTGTCCTCGTTTGCCCAGGGCTCCCTGCCCGCACATTTGGAGGGTCTGGGAATGAACCCCCAGCCCCAGAGCTGCTCCTGAGGGCTCCCACAACACAAAGGGCTCCCAAAGCAAAGCAGCCCCTGCCTGACCCCACAGTGCTCCCTGTCCACACAGATTTTGCATCTCTGTTTCTCCTGGCTAGGATCAGATTTAAAGTGCTGCTTCAGAGCCCTGCGTTTGACCTTCTGGAAGAGACTTTTCCTGCTCTTCTGCTCTGGCTCAGGCTCAGCTCCATGTGCTCTAATGCCTGTGAGCCCCTGGACTCCACTCACTCCCCAGCTCTGGGGCTGGGGCAGAGCTGTGGCACAGGAAGATCAGCACTTACACAACTCCAAATCCCCAGCAGACACTGAAACAAGGTGGAATTTCACTTCTTCCCCCATTCTCCTCTGGTTACAAGAGAGCAGAGTGCTCTGCCTGCCACACAATAAAGGCAAATTCTTCAGGGCACGGCTGGGAGGGAACATTTCATTACAAAGGCATCCTACAGAACACACATATGGAACAACCTCGGCCACAAACTGCAATTACAACCCCGGCTCTGCTTTAACAGAATTATTAGAGCTGAACTAAAATGCTGTTATCCACCTCTTGGAAATGTTATTACTGAGCACAGATTACATCACCCTGAGAAGGGCAGACAGGGACTGGCATGGACAGACTTTTGCAAGAGGCACAGAGATCTGACCTCAGCCTCATCACAAACTGCCCTGAGGAAAAGAACCCTGCACCAGGGAGGAGCCCTCACATCCAACTCCTCAGCACAGACCTATTGTCAGACAAATCTCTGCAGGAAAGGAAGAAATCCTTTCATTTTTGGGGGGTGGCTGGAGGATCCACAGCCTGCCTGCTTCTGGTGCTGCTCATTTCTGCTGGAGTGATTCTTTTGGGGCAGTTTCCCACAAACCAGAGCTGCTGTGATCCCCTGGGAGCTGTTTGACACAGGAAACAGCCCCAGACCCAGGCCAGGAGCTGCCAAAAGGGCTGGGAGGTGTTTGCAGAGTGCTCTGCACCATCCCCTGTCCTGCCTCTCACGTTGGGGCATCTTGGAATGCAAGGGAGGCTCAACTCCAGACCCAAACCCATGAATTCCTGCCCCCACAGGTGCCCAGGGCAGCCAGAGACTCCCCACCCATCCCAGTTTGGGGAATTTTTGGGTGTCAGGCATGGCTGAAGTTTGAAGGAAGTGTTTGCAGCCACGTCAGGCATCTGGGGAGCTTCTCTTGGGGTGCAAATTAACAGAGGTGACAGAGAAAAGGGACATCCCAGGGATGCCACTGGGACTACAAATATCCCCATTTTCCTTCTCCAAACCATCCAAAAAGCAGGGGCCTGCTGGCACCTCTCACATTTGTCACAAACAGCTCAGTGAGGGCTCCACCACTGAGTTTTGCCTGTTTAACATCACCCTTCTGGCACTGCTGCCTGTCCAGGACACAAAAATGTGCCCAAAAAAGCAACTGGAAGGAGTTCAGTGCTACTTGGGGTGAGCTGTCAACCAGACATGGACGGGATATATTCCAAAGCAGGGCAGGGAATATCAGATTTTCCATGTCCTACAGATATTCTGTAGCTTAAATCACACTGGGTGGGCTAAGGAGAGCCAAGTTCCCTGTCCCAGGAATCAGAGAATCACAGGAATATCAGGGTTGGAAAAGACCTCTGAGATCACTGAGTCCAACCAGGCAAACCTCAAGTTCCACATCTGCATTTTTGAACCCCTGGGCAGCCAGTTCTGGGCTTTATAACCTTTCCATGGAGAAATTGTCCCTTTTATCCAGTCTTTACTTCCCCTGGCACAGCCTGATGTCTTCCTGCTGTCCTGCTGCTCCCTGGGAGCAGAGCCCCCCTGGCTGCACCGTCCTCTCAGGGGGTTTGGACAGCAGCAAATGTGACAACCCACCCATCATTTCACCATCTTCCAAAAGTATTTCTTCCTTTCTGCCCCTTTTCCTCCTGCCAGGCCTTTGGAGCATTCCTGCTCCATCCCAGGGTTTGGGATGCTCCTGCAGGAGCACAGGGGCAGAGCTGTGCCCCAGGGCTGGGTGGGCACCCCAAACACACAGAAAACAGGGAACAACTCAGGCCAGGATCAGGGAATTTGGGTTCAAAACAAAACAAGAGGACCATTCCAGCTTGGAATGATCCAATTTAATCCAATTTGATCCAAATTTCCAACTGGAAAATCGAGAGATCTTTACTCTTCCTTTTGATTCATTCCAGTGGGACTCCTGCATTATCAGCCTCAGGGAGGATTTACATCACTTCTTCCACCCTTCCCTGCAGCCAGGCCAGGTAAAAGCTCCCTGTTCACAAATCCTGGAACTTTCAAGTCAAATCATTGGTCAAGAGCTGGGCTCTGTGGAAAATTGTGCATCCTGGAAGAGTTCCTGAGACAAGAACAGGGAGCAGTTCCCTGGCACGGGGTTTGGAGCAGTCTAGAGGGGCAGCCCGGCCAAAACCCTGTCCCCTTCGAGCCCAGCAGAGCCAGCCAAAGCCAGAGCACTGAGCTGCACGGGCCCAGCTCGGGCTCCTGGATCTGCCTGGTGCTGGAAAAGCTGCAGAAAGTGAAGCTCAAAGCTGTGCTGGCTCCAGTGACCCAGGGAACATCTCCTTTGTTAATTGTTTACTCCATTAACTACAGCAGCTGTCCTTGACTTTGAAACCCCCTGTGAGCTGGAACAGGCTGGAAGAGGCTTCAGGAAACAGCACTTTTAGGTTCTGTTAACTTTAAAAAATGGCTCTGTGAAAGCAAAACCCAGGAGTGCAGCGCTCGAGGGTCTCAGCAGCAACGTGGGATGACAGAAATACAGTGATGAGCTCATGCTCTGCTCAGATAAAAGCACTTTCAAAAGGAGGGGATTAAATGGATAAGAAAATAAATCACAGCCCCTCTCCAGCTCTCCACAAGTACGTTCTGGGCAGCACAAAACCCACTGAAGGACTGGAACAGCCCTGCTCCTATGGGCTGCTTCTCCTCTCAGGGACACACACGTGGCTTGGAGCTCTGATGGTCCCCAAAGAGCAAACCTTAAAGTCCCTAAAGCCACCAAAGCCACCCCCCTGCTCTGCAGCACAGCACAGGAAGGGGCCCCATGGATGTTGCCCTTTACAGAATCATGGAATGGTTTGGGTTGGGAGGGACTTAAAGCTCACCCAGTGCCACCCCTGCCATGGCAGGGACACCTCCCACTGTCCCAGGCTGCTCCAAGCCCCAATGTCCAGCCTGGCCTTGGGCACTGCCAGGGATCCAGGGGCAGCCACAGCTGCTCTGGGCACCCTGTGCCAGGGCCTGCCCACCCTCACAGGGAGGAATCTTTTCCTTACACCTGCTCCAATCCTGCTCCCTGCCAGACCCTTTAGAGTTGCCAGGGTCATCCAAAAGCTCCCAGGGATGCCCAGGGTGGGATTCTTGGGGTGTCTGTGCAGGGTCAGGGGTTGGACTCTGATCCTTGTGGGTCTCTTCCAGCTTAGGAAATTCTGTGGGTCTGTAGAGATCTTTTATAGCCTTGATTTATTTGTGCTTTCACTTGTTTTATGTGATGGCCCTGGCACAGGGTGCCCAGAGCAGCTGTGGCTGCCCCTGGATCCCTGGCAGTGCCCAAGGCCAGGTTGGACACTGGGGCTTGGAGCAGCCTGGGACAGTGGGAGGTGTCCCTGCCATGGCAGGGGTGGAGTGAGAGAAGTTTTAAGATCCCTTCCAACCCAAACCAGTCTGGGATTCTGAGACTCAGGAGAAGGAGAAAAATTCTCCTTCTGGTTTCTTTCCCAGGCCCTGAGTTTGTTCTCTCAGCCCCAGCACTCCACACGTTGCTGAGCAGGCTCCCAGGCAGAGGCTGAGGATGCTCTGTCACCCTGCTGGGGGCAGGGGCAGCAGCAGTCACTGCAGGCTGCTCTCAGGAGCTGTGCACAGGGAACATCAGCGAGCACCGAGCGCTGCAGCTTTACAGCCCCGTGCACACGGCTTCCCCAGCTCGGTGCCATCACAGCCCGCAGGAAAATCTGCTTTAACTCCTTTCTGCCAGCTCAGGGCCACTGTCCCTCCTGGCACCAGGAGCACCAGGCTGGGGCTGCTCTGATCGCATTTGTCACCACAAAGGGAGTGTGACATATGTGGGGTGCCCTTGTCCCATATCCCCCAGTGCTGGCAGCTCTGAGGACCAGAGGGGTTTGGAATTCCAGAATTCCTTTATAATTCTCCCCATCCCTCCTGGGGAGGGACTGCACAGCTCTCAATCTCTGCTGAGCTGCTGGGAGCTTGGCCACCCTCCCTGCTCACTGAACAGCAGGGAAGGGAAAGGGACAGGAAAAAGGGGAAAAAAGAAAAGAAACACAGAGGAAAAAGAAAAGGAAAGGGGGGAAAAAAGGGCAGAGGCAGCAGTTCCCTGGCAGAAATCTCCAGGGAGCAGCTGCAGGGCTGTGACAGAGACACGGTGGGAGAGGAATCAGAGCAGCCACGGCCCCGGGGTGTCCCCACAGGGACAGGGCTGCTCTGGGTGCTGGGACAGCCTTGGCTGGCTCTGTCACTGCCCTGGGTGGCTCTGTCACTGCCCTGGGTGGCTCTGTCACTGCCCTGGGTGGCTCTGTCACTGCTCTGGGACTGCCCTGAGTGTCTCTGTCACTGCCCTGGGTGCTGGGACAGCGCTGGGTGTAGTCACTGCCCTGGGTGGCTCTGGGACAGCGCTGGGTGGCTCTGTGGCTCTGTCACTGCTCTGGGTGGCTCTGTCACTGCTCTGGGTGGCTCTGAGGCTCTGTCACTGCCCTGGGTGGCTCTGTCACTGCTCTGGGTGGCTCTGTCACTGCCCTGGGTGGCTCTGTCACTGCTCTGGGTGGCTCTGTCACTGCCCTGGGTGGCTCTGTCACTGCTCTGGGTGGCTCTGTGGCTCTGTCACTGCCCTGGGTGCTGTCACTGGCTCTGTGTCCCACCCCAGGCTGGCTCTGCTTGGGCACAGCTGGTGGCACCAGCCTGACAATGCCAGGCTGTCCCTGGTGCCACCGTGATGACCCAAAAAGGAAGAATGAGCCCAACTGCAGAGCCCTAGGGCGAGTAAATAAACTTTACAGCTCCATGTTAAGGGTGGAATAAATGAATCTTCCTGTACTCGTGTGAGCCATGAGCTCTGTGAACTGTTTCATTAAACATTAAAACAGGAAATAACCACAAACCCTCAGCTCCAGGGCTGAGGTGAGCCCTGCAGGAGCTGTGTCCATGAAGCCTGGCCAGAAATCTGCTTCCCTTCTCCCAGCCCTAATTCCCAGATCAGGAAGGAAGGAATTCAAAACTTTGCAGCCAGAGAAAACTCCAGCCTAGACACCCCTACAGCCTTCTGCCTGACACATTTAGAGAAATTAATTCATTAATTATCTCATGGCACTCCTGGCTGCCTTTCCCGTTGGATTCCTGGCTCCTGAGTCCAGGGGCTCCTTGCCCAAGGCAGCAGCAGGGGCTGATGCTTTCCCACACCTGAGCTTCCCACGGGAAATGGGGTCTGGGGAGTCCTGGCCCAGGGACACGGCCCCTGCTCTGCTCTGGGGTCACCAACGGGGGGGACACGGAGCCCCAGGGGACCTCGGGGGGCTCCAGGGGACCTTGGGGGGATCCAGGGGACCTCGGGGGGCTCCAGGCACCCCAGGGAACCTGGGAGCAGCCACGGCTCTGACATTTCGTTGTGGGAAGGGAAAGCTCCTCTCCAGACCTGCACCATTCTTATTTTGTCTTTTTTTTTCCTTTTTTTCAGGGTCCTGCTCTGAGCTGGGGCCATGCTCTTGAATTACAACAACAACAACAACAACAACAACAACAACAACAACAACAACAACAACAACAACAACAATTATAATAGGTATTATTATTATTATTTTAGCATCTCATCTGACCTGCAGTAGTATTATTATTACTAATATTAATATTAATATTAATATAAATCTTATAATATTGTTCCAGGGCCCTGTTCTGAGCTGAAGCCACTGCTCCTGCATCATTACTATTATTATTATCATTATTATTAATATTATTATTATTGTTGTTGTTGCTGTTATTTCTTCAGAGTTCTATTCTGACCTGCAGTATCATTACTATTACTATTACTATTACTATTACTATTACTATTACTATTACTATTACTATTACTATTACTATTACTGTTATTTATTGGTAATGATGATGGTGGTGATGATGATGTCGTGATTTAACCTGGATCCAGGGCTCCTCCATTACTATTATTATTGTTATTATTGTTTATTATTATTATTGTTGCTGTTGTTGTTGTTGTCTCTTCATTCCTACAATTTGATTTTCACTTTTCTTCTCTGGATTTTGGCTCTCTTCCAGTGGCCAGGGGACAACCAGGACAGAGCTGGATGCCCACTCACCACCGTGGGGTTTTTTCTTCATTTTAACTGGAGATTATTCCTCATTTTTCTCATTTTAACTGGAGATTATTCCTCATTTTAACTGGGAGATTCCAGTGGCACCTCCAGCCCCAGCTCTGCAGCCAAGGCCTCCCCAGCCTTCAGTGGGAACAGAATTTCCATGGAATTCTGTCCATAGAAAAGGCACTGAGGGAAGTTTTCTTTCCCCTGCTGTTGGGATTTTGTGAAAGTCCAGCCCTTAATTCCCAACCAGTGACATCTCCTGAGATAACTCAGGGAAGCTGCTTTATCCTGGCATCCTTAACTGCCTTTAAAGCAGCACTTGTAATTCCAGATGAAGATATTCATCCCAGAAGTGCTGAAAATTTCTAAATTCACATTCATCTTCTTGAAGAAAGAAGCTCCAAAGCCTCAGCTATGTTCCCCAAACACATCTGCCTCACAAAATGATGTCTCAACAAACAGAATTTTTAGGGATACCAGGTCCATGTCCATGAACTGCAGCCTGCAAGTTGTGGGATGACTTCCAATGGAAAGGGATGATGATGATTGAATTTTCCTTCTGGATAAGTGAGGAAAAGGGGATGGACCTGCTGCTGCCTCAGTGCACTGTGAAAGCACAGGAGCTCTCTGGAAAAGCAGGGATAAAAGGAGAGGAAATAACTGTGTGTGTGTCTGAGTCACCTTCTGAAGGGACTGATCCCACCACGAGGAGCAGGAAGGGCAGGGGATGGAAAAACAGCTTTGTCAATAAAAAATGAGATTTGGGTATTAATATTTGCACTCATTTTTTTCTGGTTCAGATGGGGGAAAACCTTCTTTTGGAAGGTACAACAGAATAGAACTTACTGAGGAAATGGAAACAGGAATTGGCGAGGGAGACAAAGTGGCTGAGCAGGTGATGGGAGGGATGCAGGAGGGGAGGGATGAAGGATGGGAGGGATGAAGGATGGGAGGGATGCAGGGTGGGAGGGATGCAGGATGGGAGGGATGCAGGATGGGAGGGATGCAGGGTGGGAGGGATGCAGGATGGGAGGGATGCAGGATGGGAGGGATGCAGGATGGGAGGAATGAAGGATGGGAGGAATGAAGGATGGGAGGGATGAAGGATGGGAGGGATGCAGGATGGGAGGGATGCAGGATGGGAGGGATGCAGGATGGGAGGAATGAAGGATGGGAGGAATGAAGGATGGGAGGGATGAAGGATGGGAGGGATGCAGGATGGGAGGGATGCAGGATGGGAGGGATGCAGGATGGGAGGGATGAAGAACTCCCCTCTTCCCAGGTGGATGAGGAAAGGGAAGGGCTCCAGGTGCTCTCTGCTCCTGTGCTGAGCCTGCTCTGCCAGGGCCAGGAACTGCCCCTCACAGGGTTTCTGCTCTCCAAACCCCACCCTGCTCTCCTTTTCAGAGCTGATTTTCTCAAATCGTCCTCACTGAGGTCAGAATGAGCCTCAGTCTGCTCCTGTCCTGTAGGGCCACACAGAGATCAACCCTTGACCTGTGCTGGATCTAAACCCAGCCTCTCCTCAGTGGAGCTCAGAAAAGCAGCCTGGGGAGAAGGAGATTACAAAGGAAATTACACACACAGACACCAGCCAGTTCCTGGGGGTTCCCAGCCTGGAATGGCTCTGAACTGGTCATGAAACTTCTGGCACTGTTGTTTTCCTTTCTGACAGAAGGTGAGGGAGGCACAGGATTCAAAACAGCGACCAGGAGCAGCTGCCTGTCTGTTCTCTGGATGTGTCAGGTGTCCTCCCAGCCAGAGGGGACACCTGGACATGTCTCCAGCCCAGGTTTCCCAGAGCAGGCAGGTGTGGCAGCTCCCCAGGGAGCAGTGAGGGGGTGGCAGAGCTGCAGGGGCAGCAGCACACAGACACTCCTGCCATGAGCCCCCAAAAGGGCTGCCAGGAGGGGTGCAGAGGTGTTGGGAAGGATAAGGATTGACAGGAAGGTGTCACAGATGTGTGTGTAACAGAAAGGTCTTAGAATGTAGAATCTGAAGAAGGAATAGAAATGATAGCAAGTTTTGATATAGAAGAAAAGAATTGATGAACCAGTTTTACTGGCTAACTAGAAGGCAAAGAGCAAGTGAGTTGGAAGGGGCTTTTATGGCTTAGAGCAAAGGAGAAATCCACCTCAAAGAAAAGATGTTTCTACCAAACAAAAGGATTTTCACAGACTAACAAGAAAGTCAATGTTGCAAGTAGAGAAAAGATCTCAGAATTTTCCACTGCAAGAAAACTGAAAAACAACTTCTAGCTTAAACTATAACATACTGACCTTTTGTGACTGGAAATAGTGACATGAATATGGTGCTGTTAGTAGTTAGGATAGGCTATAGGTAATAGTAAAGGCATGGATTGGTTGTCATGTATTAGGATGTTCTGTAAAGAAAAGTCTATAATGCATTGGAACCAGAACTAGAGAAGCTTCAGACAAACCCCCAGCTGTGGCTGACAGCTGTGGGCTGGGCTCTGGTCACCCACTACCCGTGAATTGCTGGATCATTTGGATGTAATAAACAGCATTTTAAAGAGCTGCCCTGCATCCCTCGTTTTTGGCTCTTACAGAGAGGGATTTTACAGGGGCTGTGACAGGATAAGGGGAATGGCCTTAAGCTGAAGGAGAACAGGGTTGGATTGGATATTGGGAAGGAATTCCTGGCTGTGAGGGTGGGCAGGGCTGGCACAGAGTGCCCAGAGAAGCTGTGGCTGCCCCTGGATCCTTGGAATGCTCAACATTCAAGCAACACTCACTTGTATTGGGGTGAGATTTGCAGGGCCAGGACAGGAGCCATTCCCAGAGCACACTGAAGGAATCTGCTGAAGGAATGTGACACAACAGCAGCAGTTCCCTGTGCCCTGCTCTGCATGAATCCCAGGAGTGGCTTCAGCAGGGGCTGCTCCAAGCCCTGTCCCCCCCGTGCTGTCCCTGAACACTCTGTACCCCTGGAACTGAGCTCAGGGGCTGAGCAGCACCTGAGCCAGTCAAGCTGTGCTGCTTCTGCTGGAATCTCATTTCGAGAGGGCCTAATATTCCCCTCCTAATTAATTTGTTCTGTTCGCCTGCGACCAAACTGGCTTTTGTTCTTCAGGAGCTCCTCAAAAATTAGCTGCAATCCCTGATGGAATTTAATTATATAGGCTAAGGAAAGTGATTAAGGGCAAAGGGAGAGCTGATCACACCTCCCAAGCTTCAAGGGTATCAGGAGAAGGGAGGCAGAACCTGCTCTTCTCAGGTGCAGGGAGAATATTGAGGAGTGACTGTCCCAGCAGGGATTTAAGACTGGAGACAAACATTCCCTGATATGAGAACACCTCTGGAGGGTCAGCTGTGCATGACTACAACTGCCCAGATGTGCCTCAGATACCATTGCAGGGAAATGAGGTCTGCACATCACCCCTGGCAGCTCTGGGTGCTCTGGTGCTCCTCAATCCCCTCGGGAGCTGAGTGCTGCAAGGACAGAACTCAGGGGATTGCTCCTGATCCCTGCCACGATGAGCTTGATCCAGAGTGGGACCACACATCCCAGCTCTCAGGGGGACAGCTGAGCTACCCAGGCTGCTGAACATGAGGGGATTCAGGAACTGGTGGTTCTTGGGCCTGATTTCAACAGGAATTCTTTAAAACCACACAGTTCCCACCTAAACATGAAGGAGATTCAGGAATTGGGGGTTTTTGGGTCAGACTTTGACAGGAATTCTGTAAAACTGCACAGTTCCCTGCTAAACACGAGGAGGATTCAGGAACTGGGGGCTCTTGTGCCTGACTTCAACAGGAAATCTGTTTACTGCATGTTTGCAGTAAAACTGCACAATTCCCATCTAAACATCGGGGAGATTCAGGAATTGGGGGTTCTTGGGTCAGACTTTGACAGGATTTCTGTACAACTGCACAATTCCAGCAGTGTCTCTGCCTGTGCTTCACTTTGAGAACTGGGAAATGGTGATAACACTGATTTTCTCAGCTGGGCCTTGGGAGCTTCCTTATAAATATTTATGAAATGCTCTGTTTGTAATTGTGAGTAAATAAATGGGTGTATGGAATTCACAGTCCAAGGATGCAAGTTGTTGTTTCACACCCTCAAACAGAGTCATTCATGGTTTCTGCTTTCCTCTGGAAGCAAAGGATTTGAGAAGAACAACTTCAAAAACTCCCATCTCAAAAGGGAGCTGCAATTAGGAAAGAAAAGCCAGGACTTGAGGGGCAAATCCTGCTGATGTTAGGAAAGACAGGGAAAAGCTCTTGTACTTCCTGTGCCTGAAGATGGAGGTGGTGCCTGTTGAAGTTTATAAAGTGCTGAAGTGTCCAGATCCTTTCTAAAATCGTTTTGAGAGGGGATATCACGCTCAGAGACTCAGAATCTTTTGGGATCTTACCCACTCGTTCTCCTGTGACACCTGTAGGGGGTTTTGGGGACCTTGTGGGAATCCTCCTGCTTGTTTTTCTGCATCTTCCTGCCCTCTTTGTCCTGAGCAGCAGCTGTCCATGGCCTTGTCCTTGACTTTGTCCCTGCCCTCATTCCCAACTCAGCAGCCAGATAAAAGTGCCCATTCCCAGTGAACCCACAGGGTGATGGCAGGGGAGCTGAAACTGGACAATCATTAAGTTCCCTTCCAAGCCAACCATTCTAGGATTCCATGAGCCTTTCCTGGACACCTGTCCCAGCAGTCAGGCCATGGTGGCCAGAGCTGGCCCTGCCCTGCAGCTCCTGCTGGCACACCCAGCCAGCCCAGCAGGGACTGCTCCAGGTACCCCCTGTCCCCCACATGGTGCCACCACCCTTTCCTTCACCTGAACGTGCAGCTGGGAAAAAAACAAAAAAGAAAAAAGTGTGACATTACCATGGGAATGCTTCCCTGCCTGTGCTGTCAGGAGGTGGCAAGGAGCTAAATTGCACCAGCCAGCCACTGATGGATGATGGCACCCAAAATTAACCAGAGGGATATTTATATTTTCCCTGCTGAGGCCTTGGAATGAGTCCCTGTGTGTTTGGCAGCACTCCCCCAGAGCTGCTGAGGGCTGAGGCAGATGCCTGCAGAAAGGGAGGGCTGGCTTTGTTTACGAGGGACTTACTCTCACAGGGAGGAACTCAGCCAGTTGCTTTCATCTTAAAGGTGACACCATTATTTTTGTGCCTCTCTTGAGGGGAAGCAAGCTCAGCCTTGGCCCCTTCTGCAGACAATTGCATTTGTCTGAGTCACAGAATCATGGAATCATGGAATTGTAGAATTGTGGAATTATGGAATCACAGAATCACAGTCACAGAATCATGGGATTGCAGAATTGTAAAAACATGGAATCATGAAATCAGAATCATAGAAACATAGAATCATAGAGTCACAGAATCATGGAATCATAGACTCAGTTAAATCATAGAATCATGAAATCATGGAATCATAGAATCATGAAATCATGGAATAATGGAATCACAGAGTCGCAGAATAATGGAATTGTAGAATCATAGAAACATAGAATCATAGAGTCACAGAATCATAGAATCATGGAATCACAGACTCATTTAAATCATAGAATCATGGAATCGTGGAATCAGAGTGATGGAATCATGGAATCCTGGAATCAAAGAATCATGAAATAATGGAATCATGGAATTGTAGAATCATAGAAACATAGAATCATAGAATCATAGAATCATGGAATCATGGAATCATAGACTCAGTTAAATCATAGAATCATGGAATCATGGAATCATAGAATCATGGAATCATAGAAACATGGAATCAAAATCATGGAATTGTAGAATCATAGAAACATGGAATCATAGAATCATGGAATCATGGAATCACAGACTTATGGAATTGTGGAATGATAGAATTATAGAATCATGGAATCACAGTTGTAGAATCATAGAATTGTAGAGTCATAGAAATATGGAATCACAGAATCATGGAATCATGGAAATATGGAGTCATAGAATCATAAAATCACAGATTCACAGAATCATGGAATGGTTTGGGTTGGAAGGGACCTTAAAGCCCACTCAGTGCCACCCCTGCCATGGCAGGGACACCTCCCACTGTCCCAGGCTGCTCCAAGCCCCAATGTCCAACCTGGCCTTGGGCACTGCCAGGGATCCAGGGGCAGCCACAGCTGCTCTGGGCACCCTGTGCCAGCCCTGCCCACCCTCACTGGGAGGAAGTCCTTCCTAACTGGGTGTCCTGGCAGGGATGTGACAGCCATGAGCCCAGCCCTTGTCAGCCAGGCTGGGAGGTGCCACTGCCACCCCTGAGCAGCTCCTTGCTCTCAGCCTGTTCCCTGGGAGTGAGGGCTGGAATTGCTTCTCTCCTGCTGCTCCAAACAAGAGCTCAGCAGATTTTCATTTGAACACCCACTGGAAGTGAGAGGGGTTTAACCCCTGAGTCTGCAGCTCTGTGACAAACTCACCAGCTGTGATGAACAGCACAAACCCCACACAGAGCTGGGACATGACCTGCAGGACCTGTGCCCCCATGGGCAGGGCAGTCATGTCCAGCTGTCCTCAGACCATCCCTCACTGCCCAAAGCTGTGTCCAGCTGTCCTCAGACCATCCCTCACTGCCCAAAGCTGTGTCCAGCTGCCCTCCAGGGCTGGTTTTTCTCCCCCCTCAGCAGCCAGCAAAGAGCCTTCAGGGCAGCCATCAGGCCACCTTGCTGTTTGGACTATTTTCTGTTTGGCTGGATTGCTAATGCCAAAGTAATTACTTAGGAAAATTCCTTAATCAAAATCACATTTGTGGAAGTAATGAGCAAATAGGTCAAGGAGAGCAAGGTGCCTTAGAAGCAGGAGCTGCTTCCCTGAGCATCTGCAGAGCTGTGGCCTGCAGGGGCCAGGGCTGTGCTCCAGGACCTGCTTGCAGTGCAGAGGTGCCTTGTCCTGGGGGGGATTCACATCCACAGCATTCACATCCTCTAGAGACAACATCCGGGCTTTGTCCTGTGTCTCTGCCCAGCCTGAGCTGAGCCAGCACCCCCCAAGTGGTGCCAAGGTGAAAGGAGTCATGCTCTGAATGCTGCTGCTGTCCCCAAACTGGATGCAGAGTCCCCAGCACCACACAGCCCGTGGCCACAGCACCACTGCAGGGCCACCGTGCCCTGAGCCTGTCCCTGGGGGGGTCAGTGCTGTGCCACCTCCTGCTCTGTGGCCAGGGGTGCCCTCAGGAGTTATTGCTAATTGCAAGTGCCCCAGCAAAGCCCTGATTGAAGGGGGCAGTGCAATTAAACCTCATAAACAATTCAGGAGCGTGCTGGCAGCAGCCAGTGAAACATTAATGGCCTGACAGCTGCTCCAAGGTAAATATTTCATCAGCTCCACCAAGTATCACTCTGACAATTATGTTAGAGGGATGTTCACAGGTGTCACCTGCCACTGAACACAGGGCTGGGAGCACATCTGTGCCAGCAGAGCAAATCCCAGGGAGTGACCAGGGCCTGGCAGCTCCTGAAGGGTGAGCCTGGACACTCGAGGAGGTGTGAGAGCAGCACCACAGCCCACAGGTGAGAGCAGGAGCTCAAGGAGCAGAATTTGTACTTGTGGGAAGAGTTCAGCACTCCCCAGACTGCCAGAGCATGTCTGAGCACCACAGGCAGCAAAGCAGCTCCTCAGGGGAGGTGGGACTGATGACCTTGGAGGTCTTTTCCAACCTTAATGATTCTGTGATTCACACTGAACTCAAGGCTGGGCATGGCAGGACCGAATGTCTCAAGATCTTTGGGCTCTCCTGCAGAGAAGGAACCAGAACCTTTGTCCTTCTGGCTGAACTGCACAGCTTGAAAGGAGGAGGGTTCTGATGTTTCCTTCAGTTCTCACTCCCCCAGATCACCACACTGGTCCCTGG
Organism: Sturnus vulgaris; assembly: GCF_052056855.1. Lineage (NCBI taxonomy): Eukaryota > Metazoa > Chordata > Aves > Passeriformes > Sturnidae > Sturnus > Sturnus vulgaris. The sequence continues at coordinate 10,542,537 of NC_142262.1, forward strand.
CACTGCTGCCCATGCCTTGTCCTGCCTGCCCTCCCCAGCCATGGGCACACAGAGCTCCTGTGCTTTTGTTCCAGTCCAGATCTTACAGCCTGGACCTGGGAATGATCCAGATCCAGATCCAGCCCCTGCCAGCTCCCCTGGGCAAAGTCCACGAGTTGTGTGCCAGGACAGGCGTGCTGGGGCTGCTCCTGAGGGCTGCTGGCACTGTCCTGGGTCACTGACAGCCTCCTGAGGGACAGGGTGACCTCACCTGTCACCCTGCTGTGATCCAGAATGTTCCACAGCAACCCAACTTGTCCAAGCCTCACTGCAGCTCTCCATTCCCTTCCACCAGCACTGGTTAGATCCCACTGATCCCCTCCTGAATCCTTTGATGGATAAACCCACTCAGAATCCTGTCAGGGACGTGGAGAGCTGAGTGGAGTCACCCATGCACCTCCGAGTGCTGCCCTGCCCCAGCACAGGGGACACAGAGCTAAGGACAGCACTGGAGCTGTGACAGGAAAGCTCCTCCAGCTGTGCCACACCTGGAGCCCTCCAGGTACCTGTCAGATGGTCACCAAGGAGGAGAAGCACACAGAGGGCAGCCTCAGAGAGAGAGGACAGCCCTGACTGTGCTGTTGGGGTGGGATGCAGAGAGGGCAGAGCTCCCCAGGGGCTGCAGCTCCTCCTGAGGACAGCTCCAATCTCTGCTCTGGGACAGGAGCCAGGGAACCGCTGGGGCTGGGCCAGGGGAGTTTCGGGATGGATTTCAGGGGAAGGTTCTTCCCCCAGAGGGTGCTGGGCACTGCCCAGGCTCCCCAGGGAATGGGCACAGCCCCGAGGCTGCCAGAGCTCCAGGAGCTGCCAGGGATGCTCAGGGTGGGATTTTGGAGTGACAGGGGCTGGACTGATGGACTGATGGACTGTGGATCAGGACATTCTCTGGTTCTGTGCATTCCTGCGGCTGGCAGACACTGGGTAGAAAACCACGTCCTGGAGATTTAATATTTACCTCAGTGCTTTTGGGAGGAGCCTCTCTGAGCCCTGGGGCAGTGCTTGGGACTGGCAGTGATGGAACATCTGTGGGGGTTCTTTTAGAGAGCAGCTCTTATCCACAGAAGTGATTTAACACCAGAGATAGAGGTGCTGGCACAGCTGACAAACCAGGGACAGATCTGGGGAGAGAGCTGCAAAAGGCCAGCCACATATTTTAGAATTATTTTCCTGAGGAGGATTTGATGAGATGTGAACTTCATTATTTGCTAATGTTGCAGCACAGAGCCTTGTCCAAAGCCCAGGAGAGTCAGAAGGAATCTTTCCATTAACTTTGCTGATTGTAAGTGAGATTGTGACAGATGTACTCCCTTTCCCTTCCTCCTCAAATATTTTAAATCAAACAGCACGAGCGGTTGGATGTGTCCTTTTCTGGAGGAGGGCATCATTCCTTCCTAGGGCTGCTCATATAAATAACCCTGGGGGAGCCTTTCAGGTGCCCATAACCATAGGTCTGAGGCTATTAAAGCTTCAGAGAAGGGGAAGTGAGGCAAGAACCATTCAATTCCCAACGTGGCTGAAGGGCCAGAAGGAAACAGAGCCAAGGATAAAAGTTGTTTGCAGACAACAATAAAATTGTCTTCAGCACGAGCCAAACCTTCCTGCTGTGTGTCAGCTTAGAGAAAACCTCCTCTGAAAGCCTCTAGAAAATATCCTTAGCATGTTCCAGAAGGAGGGAATGCCCTGGAGATATGGGCTGTGGAGAAGCTGCTTTGGATAGAGAAATTTGCTGCAGGAAAGGGGAAAGCAAAGTGTTGGCCTCAGCTCTTTGCTGTGGCTGAGCAGAGCCCGAGCCAAGGCAGGGAGAGGCACTGGCTGGGCCCTGTGGGATGTGGATGCTAAACCAGAAACTCATCAATCAGGATTTCAGAGGCCTCTGCAGTGTCTTGTGCTGGCAAACGTTCCCACTTCCCCTGGGCAAGGTCTGTGAGAGCTCCACACCTGAGGTCAGGTGAGGGACTTGTCACACACCCAGGGGCTGCCTCAGTGGAATTTAAGCAGGTCACTTCTCCAGCTCCACCTGCACTGTCACCCCTCTGGAAGCTGAGCTGGTTTTCCATGGCAAGGGTCACTCAGAGCCTTACAGAGCCCGTGGCCACTGCTCTCGTGAGGGTGCTCTGAACACCTCTGCACTTCACTGCTCCAGGTCACCATGCCAAGGATAAAGCAGAGAACCTTCCAGTTCATTTTTGTGTAGCTTAAAGTAAAAAAACAACAAACAGCTGGGAACTAAAGGAAGCTGATAGTGATGGAAGCAGAGAATAGATTGAGTTGCAATATCTGGGCAGGGGTCCAGCAAGAGGGGAGGGGAAGTTTACTGATTCTGGCACACTCTTAATGGAGCTTTGCTTCCAGCTCCTCACCTCTGTTTACACTTCCATGGAGTGTGATAGGATCAGCAATCAGGAACCAGGAGAACACAGAATGTGCTTATAAAGATTTCATTCTTCACTGTGTCAAAAAGCAACTTTCTGGAGGCCAATTTAATTGTTGTCAATACCAGTTGCAAATTGGCCTTAACATTTTAAATTGATGTTTTCTGTAAACTGCTTTGATTAATGGAAGAAAAAGATTGTGCTTCTGCCTTTCTCCTGAAGATCTAATGGAGGTAACAAACAATAATTGATCTGCTAAGACACGGAGAGGCAAACAGGGAGACTCAAACCTGCTACAGAAATGATTTTACAGAATGGCACAGCTGGTTATTTGCTTGGGTTTGCTCCCGGAGGAAACTCTGAGCAGCTTTAACTAAAGTACTTTAACTGCAGGTAGAAGAGTTTGGACTGTAAATTGCCACCATGGTGTCAAATGTGTGTCCTGGAAAATCCCAAACCTGCTGGCCTGAGCCACAGCCCACATCTCACAGTGCCTGGAGCCTTGAAGATGCTGAGAGACAATCCCAGTTGGACACCACGTTCCCAGAGCATCTAAACAAGGGTTCTCCCGTGGACTTTCTCACAAGAAACCTCTAAAACATCAACTCAAGTCTGAAGGACTCAGCTCTGTGGTACCAAACTGAACAGGGGATCCCTCTCAGCCCTGCTCCTGCCTGAACTCTGGCATTTCATCACTGCAGCTCCTGGTGAATGAGCTAAACCAGATGATGGAGGAATGTGAGAGCTTGGAGTCAGGAGAGAGGAGTGGACATGGCAGAGGTGTGAGGAGGACGAGATGGAGCTCTCAGTTCCACCAGCAGAAGGGACATTGGTCTGACTCTGGGAAACTGGAGCTTGAGAAGCATGGCAGGACAAGGGCATGGTCTGACCTTCCCCCTTTTTAGGTGTCATGGCCCAAATCTGCCTCTGTGTGCTTTGACATCAGCCCCTCTGTGCCATTGCCAATCCCACTGCACAGATCCAGGAACTGAAAAATCAGCCAGATGTACCAGGCTGGACCTTGTACACACACAGAGCCTCCATTGGCCTGAATTCCATCCCACTGCTCCTTGTCTGTGCTCTGCAACTCCTGCATCCCTCCATCCATCCATCATCCATCCATCATCCATCATCCATCCATCCATCATCCATCATCCATCCATCATCCATCATCCATCATCCATCCATCATCCATCATCCATCCATCATCCATCTATCATCCATCATCCATCATCCATCCATCATCCATCTATCATCCATCCATCCATCATCCATCCATCATCCATCATCCATCATCCATCCATCATCCATCCATCCATCATCCATCATCCATCCATCCATCATCCATCATCCATCCATCATCCATCCATCATCCATCCATCATCCATCATCCATCCATCATCCATCCATCCATCATCCATCATCCATCATCCATCATCCATCATCCATCCATCATCCATCCATCATCCATCCATCCCTCCATCCATCATCCATCCATCCATCATCCATCATCCATCCATCATCCATCCATCCATCATCCATCCATCCATCATCCATCCATCATCCATCCATCCATCATCCATCCATCATCCATCCATCCATCCATCCATCCATCATCCATCATCATCCATCCATCATCCATCCATCATCCATCCATCCATCATCCATCCATCATCCATCCATCCATCCATCCATCCATCATCCATCATCCATCATCCATCATCCATCCATCATCCATCCATCATCCATCCATCATCCATCCATCCATCATCCATCATCCATCATCATCCATCCATCATCCATCATCCATCATCATCCATCCATCATCCATCCATCCATCCATCCATCCATCCATCCATCCATCCATCCATCATCCATCATCCATCATCCATCATCCATCATCCATCCATCCCTCCCATTTCCCAGGATCCCACTATCCCATTAGCCCCAGGATTTGCTTCTAATCCCAGCAGGTATCACAAATCCCAGGCCGACAGTGGTAGGATGAGGGGAAATGATTTTAAACAAAAAGAGGAGAGATTGAGATTGAATGTCAGGATGAAATTCCTCCCTGTGAGGGTGGGCAGGCCCTGGCACAGGGTGCCCAGAGCAGCTGTGGCTGCCCCTGGATCCCTGGCAGTGCCCAAGGCCAGGTTGGACATTGGGGCTTGGAGCAGCCTGGGACAGTGGGAGGTGTCCCTGCCATGGCAGGGGTGGCACTGGGTGGGCTTTGGGGTCCCTTCCCACCCAGGCCATTCTGGGATGCTGTGATGCCAGGACCTGGCTCTGGGAATCAGGCCTGGTGCTCCCAGGGGAGTGCAGGGGGTGGGCTGGGAGCTGCTCTGGAGCAATTTCAGCATCACTCAGAGCATCCCTAGAGCCCCTCAGTCCCTCTAACGTGTTGGGTACAGCCTGCAGAGGATTCCCTGACTTTTCCACATCAATGCCTCTTCTCCACTGGAGCACTGTGCCAGGAAACCTTGCTTCAGTGCACTGCCACATTGTCCCTGTGTTTTGGTGTGGAGTTCTCAGCAGGCTGAGTTGCACAGGGAGGTTTTGTGTCAGAGTAAATCTATGGGTTTAGCCTTCTCTCCTGCTCACAACTTCCATTAGTCTGGATTAAAAAAATAATTTTAAATAAAGCAGTTGCCATAGTAACCCCCAGTTTGCAGATACCACCTGGCTGATAAGCACCGTGCTGGCCTTGTGGCTCTGGGCCTGCTCTCTGCCCAAGGAATGCTAAATTCCACCAAAACTCTTGGAGCAGGCACCTGGGGTTGGTCCCGTGGCTCTGGAAGCTGCTGCTGCTGCACTGTGGCTGTGTGGATGCTGCCAGTGTCATTATCCTCACTGTGTGCACACACTCACCCCCTCCACCTCCTCCTTTCTTTCCCCACAACAGCCAGACTTCCTGATTTCTTTTGTCAATCTTTTTTGGTTTTTTTCAGATTTGTCACTTGTTAGCTGCTTTAACACACAAACCCCTGGCATCAGTCACGGGGGATATTTGGGAATGAGACACATGAAATTACTGCAAATGGTGCTGCTTTTCAAACCCCACCAAGTTCACTGGCAAATAAATTTGTGCTGGGGATATTTTATTGTCTCCTGTGCCTTGTTAGTGGGGCAGAATTTCCCCAGAGCTTCTTTTACACAGATTACCCTAAAACTTTCCAGCTCAGTAAAAGGCTCAGGAGAGCAGAACAAACCAATATCCAGAGGCAGCAGGCAGTGGTGCCCTGGTGTGGCTGAGGGAAGGAGGAGGCTCTGGGACCACGGGCTGTGCTCCTGGGCAGCCAAACCTCTCACAGCTGAACATCCCCCAGCCTCTGGCAGCCGTGCAAGGGGGAGGTTGGATGTCCAGAGCAGCAAGGTTAAGAAAAAAATAAGCAAAGAAATATTTTTAGCAGTTAAACAGATCCATTTGGAACCAGGCAATTAAGCAATTTGCATTCCAGCTCCTTCTCCTGGCTTCCCAATCCCTTCTCCTGTGTTTCTGGGTTCCAGAGCTGGCTGGGACAACAGTCCCAACTTTCCAGTGAGCACTGGAAGCTGTTTTCCAAACTCAGGCTGGCTGAGGACACAGGATTGAAGGAGGCCATGGGGAGATGCAGGAGGAACATCCCTGTGCAGCCATGGTGGAAGTGAGGATCCTAAATCCTCCACCCCACAGAACAGAACAGCTGGTGTCCAAGGTGAGGATCCTAAATCCTCCACCCCACAGAACAGAACAGCTGGTGTCCAAGGTGAGGATCCTAAATCCTCCACCCCACAGAACAGAACAGCTGGTGTACTCTCAGCTCCCCCATCCAGCTCTCCCCACCCTGCTGGACTCATCCTCCCCTTGGCAATGATATTTCAAGTGCCAGGACACTGAGTAACTCTTCCCCTTGAAATGTTCTGAGAAAGAAACTCTGACATTTTCGGGTGGCTCAGAAAGTGCTTTGGGATCCGTTTGGGCTTTTCCTGGGAGGGAAGGCACTGGGGCTTTCTATAACATGGGATGTGCTGGCAGGAAAAGCAGATGGAGTGGCTCTGACTTGCCTCAGCTCCTACAAATCCTCAAAGTTCCAAAGCTGGTCCTGTTCCTTTCTTTTCAAATGTCAGGGAATGGCGAGAGGAGCATGGAGAAAAGAAAAGCTCCGTTCCTGGAACACTCTGGGTGTTTTCCAGGTGGTTTCCTTAATTCTTCACCCACCTGCACCTTAAGTAGTTTCTTACAACAAAGCGCAGGGGCTGGAAAACGACCGGGGGATCGTTTTACACCTGCTTTGTATTCCCCTGAACAGCTGTAAATGACAACACAAACTGCGAACAGCAGGGACTGGAACGCCTTCCACACACATCCCTGCACTGATCCTCGGCAAATTAATTCAAAGAGTTGCTGGGGATTTGGGGGAGAAGCTCGCTAATTCCGTGAATGGAGAAAGGAAGCAGTTTGAAGCAGAGCCCAGCTGATTTCGGGGAAGGGAGAGAGGAGAACGGGGGAAGGATGGATGAGAGAAAAGCATTGACAACCTGGAGGGAACCTGGATCCCCTGGGCTTCAGGGAAAGCATTGATAACCTGGGGGGAACCTGGATGCCCTGGGGCTTTAGGAAAGGGCCAGAGCCCTGCTGGGCCAGGGGCAGAGAGCCCCTTCCTCATGTGGTGCTCAGGGTGGAAGTGCTCCCCACGCTGCTCTGGGTTTGGCTGGAGATGTTTGCCACAATTTCCATGAAGATTAAAGGGCTCTCCTGCATTTGTTCACATTCAGAACGAGCTCAGAATGTGCCTCTGGGTGCGAGGCACTGCTGAAAGCAGCACTTTGAATGCATCCATCTCTGGAACACCCTGACTCCAAAGGCTTATTAAAAGCCTTCCCCAGATAGATCAGGCTAATCAGAGCACCAGCCTGTGTTGTTTGCTGCATTCCAAGTGGTGATCCTGGCAAGGAGCTCTTCTCCACACCTGCAGGTCCTGCTGTCCCCAGCACAGGTGAAGAGCAGATTTTAACTCTGGGAAAAGTCTCCCTGTGGTCAGCCCTTCCCTGGCACCTCTGGAGCTGGATCCAGACCAGTGCATCCCCTTGGAGAGGCAAGTGGATATTCTGAGAATGAAGAGGCCAACAGAATGTAAATCTAGGCCAGAGTCTTTCCTCCTACAAAAAAGTCTTGTCATTGCTCTGCCAGCCTCCTGCTCCTGGAGGAGGTCAGAGGTACCAGAATTCCAGGCACAGATTTTCCTCCCTGCCTCATGCTGGAGTAGGGGACACCTGGGGACCCTTCACTGCTGAAAGCATTTCATGGGGGTGACAGGGACATCCCTGTCCTGAATGGATTTGGCTTCCCACACCAGTCTGATGCTCCTGAATATCCCTTTTCTCCCAGGCTGGGATTGATACCAGGAAAGCTGTATTGGAAAAAAAGAGTCATTGTGGAAGAGCCAGGAGGAGACTGAGGATAAAGGAACACTTGAGACACATCCTGTGCTGGAGGATCAGAGATTTGTACCAGCTGTGGGGCAGGATTTGAGTCCCCTTGAGCCATAAGGAATTAGTAAACCCAGAACAGTGATTTACATCAGCCAGATGTTTCAAAGCCTTCCTTGGGGTAATCTGTGGTTTGTCCTTGGCTTGGAGAATGACCATGAGAGGACCCTGTCACCCCTCTGCTCCCAGGGCACTCAGAGAACTCCCATGGGTCCAGCTCTGTGCATCCTTCAGAGCTCTGCTTTGCCACATTTTGAGAAAAGCAAACCAACCCTTTGTATTTGAGTTCTAAAAGGCCCTCAGATATCCTTTGAAGGCCAGAAATATTTCAAGTATTTTGAAAGGCCTTCCAAAGCATTTTCAGGCTGGGAGAGCTGAGGGTGCTCAGCATGGAGAGGAGAAGCTTTGGGGTGACCTGACTGTGACCTTGAAGGGAGCTGCAGGAAAGATGGAGAGAGACTCTTTACAAGGGATGGGGGGACAGGACAAGAGGCAACGGTCTTGAGCTGAACGAGGGTAGATTTAGATCAGATACTTAAGGAAGGAATTCCTCCCTGGGAGGGTGGTGAGGCCACCAGAGTGCCCAGAGCAGCTGTGGCTGCCCCTGGATCCCTGGCAGTGCCCAAGGCCAGGTTGGATGGGGCTGGGAGCAGCCTGGGACAGTGGGAGGTGTCCCTGCCATGGCAGGGGTGGGACAGGAGGTTTGTATGATCCCTCTCAACCCAAACCAGTCTGGAATTCTGTCGCAGCAGCAGCTGGCAGTGGGAGATGGGCTCCTCCTCACCCTGCCCTGAGCAGAACCTGCCCAGGCTGCTCTGCTGGGGCTCTGCAGCCTCAGGCACAGCCCACCTCCATTTGTCACTGTCACCCACAATCATCCTGCTCACTGACACCCAGCCAGCCTGATGGAAAAATGAAGCCAAGGTTTATTTAGCAAGACTTAGGGGCACCCTTCCAATTATAAGTTTGGAAACAAAAGTTCCAAGTCAAACAAACACAAAACTCAATCAGCCAGTGTGCAACGAGGACAATCCTTTCTGGCTGCTTAACCTCTCCTCCTCTGGGCTCCTCAGACAAGCCACAACCACCAGACCTACTGCTTTCCAAAAAAACCCTACAGCTGTGGGCTCCTTGAGCCAATTTGCAGCACCAGTGAGCAGTGCCTTGCCTGATCCTGCTATTCCATATTACTGCCTCTTTTTCCTCCAGCTGTCCCTATTTCTTCTTTTCATTTTCTTTCCTTTTCTTCCCCTTCTCCCCAAAAAACAAGCATTGGTGATTTTCTGCTCCACACCAGGGCAGACCAGCTTTATTCTATTTAAGTTACAACACATACTTGCTCCTCAAGTTTTACTTCTTCCCAACTGAAAGATTTCAGCACCCACTTGTACAGTTTCCTAATCTCAACAATAATCTGAAGTTTAGCTCAGTAACTGAGCACAGACACCACAGAGCATTGCCTTGCTCTCACCATAAAACATTACAAGGAAACATTACAAGCAAACATTGCTGTAAAGCTGTTTTATGATCTCTGTAAGTGATCAGCTTTCTGTCTGCTGTGATCTATGAGGTGATGGTGGCCACAGCTGAGCCAGGAACAAGTTCTTTTGGGCCAGTTCTCCCTTCCAGCTCTGGCAGGGGCTGCTGAGGGCTCAGTCCAGCTGGCTGCCCCGAGGGAGCAGGGTCCAGTGCCCTGCAGCTGCCAGGGAGGGAGACTGTGCTGGGAGTGCTCTGCTTTGTGCCTTTGGGGATATTTTCTTTTACTGGACTCCTGCCTGTTCCAGCAGGACTGTGATGGCTTTTACCCCTCACACAGCCTGGGCAAACATCACCCAAGGCATCAGGAAAATCATACCTTGGGTTTAGCTTTTGTACTTTTCAGATTCTCTGCTGCTCAGTGTGTAACTCTGACACTTCACATTAGGTGTTAGTGAGTTCTCTTCACAGGGCAGTGACAAAACCATCCCTTCCCAGCTGGAGAATCAAGGACAACTGGTACCCAAAAATCAGAAACAACAGTGAGGGGAACGGGGCAAACCAGGGGGGTGAGACTTCATAGCCTGGGGCTGTGGGTGGATAATTGACCCCAATATGGAAACCGACCAAAATTTATAAAAGTGTAAAAACTCATGACCAGGATCCATCTTGGAATTGATTTGGGTGTAGCCCTCGCCAGGCTCTTGCACTGCCCAAGGTGAATCCTTTCAATAAATTCCTGTTTTATTCCTTTTGATCTATCTAGTCTCTGTTCCAGGTCAGCCTTTCCAGACATAAACCCAAGCAGAGGCTGGGCCTATTCACATCCTGCCTCTCCCTTCTGAGCATCTTTGCCTTGATCTCTTGTCCCAGTGCTCAGCAAGGACCAGCAGCTCCTGGCTGGATGCTGTCACTCTGCAATGTGGTGATTGGGTCACACTCTGTGCTCTGCTCCTGGCACCCTTCTGTGCCTCACTTCTGCACTAGGAAGTCTTAAAAACCTCTTGGAATCCTCAGCTCCCCACAGACAACAGGCAGGGGTTCTGCAGTCAGCAATTCCCCTCCAAAAATTCCCATTTCTCTCCTCTCAGATTTCCCAGTGCCTGAACACAACACCTAAGGCAGACTTCCAGACCCAGCTGGTCCCTTCAGCTGCTAGTAAAGAATTCCTTCTGCACCTTCTGCACCTTCCTCCTGGACCTGTGTGCCCTGAGTGAGCAATGGGAGCCAGTGGGAAGAGACAGAATGTCTCCAGAAGGTGTTAATGCCATAGGTTATTATTATCCTCAATTATCCCAGGATTATTGAGGCTGGAAAAAGCATCCAAGATGACCATTGAGTCCAATCTGTGCCTAATCCCCACCTTGTCCCCAGCCCAGAGCTCTGAGTGCCACCTCCAGCAATTCCTTGGGCACCTCCAGGGATGGGCACTCCAAACCTCCCTGGGCATTTCCAATCCCTGACCTCCCTTTCCATGGGGAAATTCCTGCTGCTGTCCCCCCTGAGCCTGCCCTGGCCCAGCCTGAGGCCGTTCCCTCTCCTCCTGTCCCTGTTCCCTGGAGCACAGCCCGACCCCCCCGGCTGTCCCCTCCTGTCAGGGACTTGTGCAGAGCCACAAGGTCCCCCTGAGCCTCCTTTTCTCCAGGCTGAGCCCCTTCCCAGCTCCCTCAGCCCTCAGGAGTTGTTCTCTGGACTCTTGTCACCCTAAGGGTGATGTCACAGCTGTCCCCTGATGGTCCCTGGTCACTGGCCATAATCCCTCATTCCTTGTGTTCCTACCCTGGGGCACAACCACAAATCCTCTCCAGAGCCAGTTCCAAGCCTCAGATATGCAGAGGCACCTCCGTGTTCCACACAGTTCACCTCAAGGCTGTTCTCCAGACCAAGGTTTTATCTCACAGATCCAAATTTACACACAGGATCACAGGGCTCCCTGGCTTCGGGCTGAAAAGGGGAAAGCAAAGGAATCCTTCTCAGTTCTCAGGGAGTGTTCTGTTCCCAACAGCAGGGGAGGCTTCAGAGGACGCTGTCACCTGTGTCCACAGGCTGAGGACATTGCACCAAAACCCTTCAAACAATCACAGACCAGCCCTGCCTGAGCCCACAGCTCCCACTGGATTCCTCCAGAACCTTCCCCAGCAGGAACCATGAGCACAGCTGGGTGACACAGGGCAGGAAATGCCACCAGAACCTTCCCTGTGCAGCTGAACAGCTCGTGAGGGGAGGAGAGTCCCACACATCCAGCCCAACAGTGATGGAGAACCTGCCACACCCCACTGAACAAAGACAATTACCCATCCATGGAGCATGAAATAAATCAGAGCAATGCCTGTAGCCAAGAGGCTGCAATCCCTGGGTCACTGGGGAAATCAAGGCAAAAAGAATTCAATTTTTTTTATGAAAAGAAGATGAAAACAACCCAACAGGTGCCTTAATTCCCAGTCCAGTGCTCTTGGAGCACCTCTTTGAGCTGCTGGGATCCCTCTGGGTCACCTTCTGCATCCCAGTGCATCCCTGCAGTTCACCTGCCTGAACAAGGCAGCCCCAGCCCTTTGGGATCCTCTCTCCTCAGCTGCTGGTGCAGGGAGCCCGGTAATGCCTTACAGCAGATGTGTTTTGTAGGAAACACACAGCTCAACACCATCTCCAGCTACAACCTGCATTCCAGCCTCAGCAGTCGTGAATTTTTAAAATGCCTGGAGAGAAGAACCACTCTGCTCAGCAGAAACCTGCAAGAATCATCACCACCCATCCCTGCCCTGCCTGCTGCCTTCCCGAGCCATTTGCCATCCTAATTTGAATTTTACAAAGCCTGCTGTCACACGGGGTGTTCTGCTGGCTCCTCACCCAGCTCTGAGGGCACAGAGAGAGCAGCACTTACCTGGGTTGCTCTTGGAGGTGCGCACTGGGGTGTAATGGTTTTTGGAAGAGGTCCTGACTGGGGTGTTTTCTTTGGGGGAGGTATCTATGGCCGAGATAGTCTCTCTTTCACAGTGTCCGATTGGGATTGGTCCCTGCTGCCTTAGGATGTCGGCCAGAGCCCTGGGGAGACAAGAAAAAAAGGGAAAAGATGTATTTCCACACAGCTAGAATTCAATATTTGTACTTGCACAGTCTGTGAATCCAGAAGTAGCTGGGTTTCTATCATAAACAGAGAAAAAAGGCAATGATAGCAATAATAATAAAATTTAAATATATGGCTTAAAAGGTCTGTTTCTTTCTGTGTATCTGCTGCAAGTATTTCCAGGCTTGCCTGGCTGTTGTTGGGTATCTCATCTGCTTTCTCTAATCCACTCCAGCCCAGGGTTATGGTCCCTCTCCATCATTTCCCAGAGCAGACAAACTGCTCCTGGCACTGCCTCCATCAGGAGCCACTGCTGCCCCCGGCCCTGGCACCTCCAAAAGGTGACTCCAAAACTGCCCTGCCCAAGCCAAACTCCTTTAAAACTGACTCAGATCAGGAGTGTGATCCCCACATCCTGAAATCTCTGGTTTTTCTGCACAAAGCTCAAACCCGAGCAGTGTTGGGAGGGTTTTTTAAAGGAGAGGCAGAAAAATGGATTAACCAGCTCCTAGGGGCTGATGTCAACACAGCTCTGAGCCTACCTTGAGCTCTGTGCCCATCAGGGCTTGCTTTAATGGCTGAGCTCTCCCTGCTATTCCCAGGAAAAAGCAATGTCACCCAGTCCAGCTGCAGCCAATGTTTTCCCTGTGGATGCTCCAAGATTTATTTCCCCCCTCTGTGAATATCATGCACACAGTGAAATAATTACTGTGTGAAGTGCCCTGATTTTCCTAGGGCAGCCCCAGGTACTCTCCTGAGCCTCAGGAAAAGCAGGAAAGGGGTGGCTTGTGTGGGCTGTAAAGGACAGGGGCACTTGAAAGGTGATGGAGTTTGAAAAGCTCTTTTCTCCCAGCACAAGGAACATGTGAGGAGTCACACATGTGACTCAGGTCCCAGGGAAGGTGTCAGGAGGAGATTTCCCCTCATTGCACATTAACAAGAGGGATGCTGGTGTTGCTCATATCCACTGGCATCCCTTAAATGCCACATTTCTGGCCTTTCATATGAGAAATAGTTTGGGACCTGGGTCTGTTCCATTTTCCAAATCATTTCCTCTCCAGACTCCTGTCCCTGTGCATAATGGATTGCAATACTAATGTGCTCCACAGAAGGAACTCTTGGAGGATCTCAGAGGCTCCTGAGGAGGATCACATTAGTTCAGCACCAGCCTGTACAGAATTAGGATATTTTTACCTTTTTTGATTATTTATTGGTTGTAGAGAGAGCAGACCTGCAGGCTATAACCAACCACTGCAGGGATATTTGTGTGTGCACACAGGCTGATCCTCATGGGGTGAAGGGATTGCTGTTTGCAAGGACAGGAGAGCACAGGCTGTGCTGAGCCAGGCCTAGATAGAGGAGAAGGTGGCAGCCATGAGAGGGGTGCTGAGCCTTGTGCCAGGCCAGGACTGCTCGTGTTTGCTCCTGAGGAAAGGAGGAGCTGGTGTTGGGTGAGGAACTGGTACTGAGGAACTGGTGCTGGGTGAGGAACTGGTGTTTGGTGTTGCCCCAAAGCTGCTGGATTCCTTCCCTCTGACTGACACAGAGCTGTGGGTGCTCCCCATCACACCCAGCCATGCCTGAGGTGTCCCTAACTGGTCCCCAACCTACAGGACACCTTTGACATTTGGGCTCCTTGCCCAAGGTCATGGAGAACAAGAGTGGCAGAATGAGGCTCCTGCCCTGTGTGACAGCACAGGAGGAGAGGATTCATTCCTCCCAGCAATCCTGGTGGCTTTTCCAGGCCAGGACCTCCCCACTGCACCCGAGCCTGCTGCCTGGGCAGGCTGGGGGAGCTCTGCCTGTTTGCACCACCCCAGCACACCCAGCTGGAGCCATCCCATTGCTCACAGGCAGCAGGTTGGCAGGTGGAGCCCTTGGTAGGAATCTCCAAGGTGTATTAAGCATCAGGTGACCATTTAATGGCATCTGCAGTACAGAAACCCTGAGAGTTTCAATCACACTCTGCATTAGCACCATTATTTACTGGCCCACAGTGACTTGGGCTCCTTTTGAACACTCGTCCAAGACACTCTGAGTGTGGACACTCAGAGAACTCAGAGAACACTAAAGCAGGGTGGATAACTCCCAAACACCTCATTCCAGTTGTTTTAATGGAAGCAGCCAAGGCAGGGACTCGGAGAGGGCAGGGTGGGATGGAGCACACACTGGGAGCTGGAGGAACTGGGGGTATGGAAATGGGAAAGAACAAACCAATTTTGCCCAAAATTGAGTGTGTTTAGCCTGAGCAGAAGAGGTTAAAGGAGACCCTGCACCCCAGTAGTGGGGACACAGCAGGGCTGTTCATGGACATGTCTGGCAAACGAGACAAAAGGCTCATGGACAGGAAAAATCACAGTGGGACAGCAAAATACTGGAACAGGGATCCAGGGAGGCTGAGGGGTCTCCATCCTTGGAGATGGAATTCAGCTGGAAAAGGCCCTGGACAATCCCCTCTCTTGAGGTTGGCCTTGTTTAAGCAGCAGGAGGGACCCCCACATGTCCCTCCCAACCTGATTTCTGCTCAGATTGAGTCTTGGACCACCTTGCACTGCAGGTCAGGCTGCTTCTCCTCATTCTGCTCCCTTCTCCTGGGATTGATTCTCTCTGAATGGGGTTTGATGCAGAACACCTTCTCTGCCTCAAGCATGGAGAGTTTATATCCCTTCACTAAAAATAACTGAGATCATCCAAGTGAACATTCCCTGGAACAACTGAAGCTGGTGAGAAGTGAGAGTCTGAGTCCTCGCAGACATTCCCTACTTAGAGCTGAACCCAAAGCCTGCTGCCCTCCACGAGGACAAAACCCTGAGTCCAGGACAACATTTCAGTCTTTGATCCTTGCCACAAAGAACTGCACAGCTGAGGTACCTGACAGAATGAATTTAAACCCGTTTTGGTTTTCTTCCTGAAGGGATGCTGCTCTTTGGGTTGGTTGATGGTCACAACAAGGAAATTATTTTGGGTGCCAGACACCTGCAAGGGAGGAGACCTTTACTCCCAGACATAGTGAAGAAATCCCAGAAAAGTGATGCCTGCCCTGTCAGACCACGCATGAGATAAACTGGACAGAAGAGTCCAAAGCAGCCCTGCCTGGTCTGTGTGACCAAAGCAATGTGAGCTCAGCAGTGCTGGAGGTGTCACCTCCTCATCCCCTAAACACCCCAGTGTGACTGTCCTGAGTGCTCACTCCTCACCCTCCTCACGTCCAACAGAGGGGAAAAAACTGTTCAAAAGCAGCAGAACAAAACATTAGAGGTGCAGAGGAGGAGAAAGCCCAACTTGGATGGAGCTGGTTCGTTCTGTGCCAATTCAATCACGGTGCTGTGTGGGATCCAGTTTATTTCCATAAAGCCCCGAGGTGCTGGGAGGTCAGTCCCACTTAAAAGAGGAAGGATTTGGTTGGTGACAGTCCCTTAGGTCCAGCTGGCTCACTGCCCACTGCAAAGCTCCAGAACAGACTCACTGGAATATCTGGGTCTCGTGCGTGTGCAGCCATTCGGGTACAATTAGTGCCACTGATGTCACCAGCATCCTAATCACCTGCACAAGGATATGAGACACTCCAGAACCCTTCCTGTGACGACACATCTCTTATCTGAGGAACACAAACCTCCCTGGCTGCAGCATGGCACCATCCCAGCAGAGATAAGGATTTGTGACACCTTTCCCTCATGTCACCCCCATGCCAACACTGAGGCTTCATTCCCCTGAACCCAGGGCAGCCACAGTGCAGCCAGAATGGACAGGGTGATGGACTGGGTGATGGACTGGGTGATGGGATGGGTGATGGGCTCAGTGATGGGCAGGGTGATGGGCTGGGTGATGGGCAGGATGATGGGTGATGGGCAGGGTGATGGGCTGGGTGATGGGATGGGTGCTGGGCTGGGTGATGGGATGGGTGATGGGCTGGGTGATGGGATGGGTGATGGGCTGGGTGATGGGATGGGTGGTGGGCTGGGTGATGGGCTGGGTGATGGGATGGGTGATGGGCAGGGTGATGGGATGGGTGATGGGATGGGTGATGGGCTGGGTGATGGGATGGGTGATGGGATGGGTGATGGGCTGGGTGATGGGATGGGTGATGGGCTGGGTGATGGGCTGGGTGATGGGATGGGTGATGGGCTGGGTGATGGGATGGGTGATGGGATGGGTGATGGGATGGGTGATGGGCTGGGTGATGGGATGGGTGATGGGCTGGGTGCTGGGCTGGGTGATGGGATGGGTGATGGGCTGGGTGATGGGATGGGTGATGGGATGGGTGATGGGATGGGTGATGGGATGGGTGCTGGGCTGGGTGATGGGCAGGGGGATCTACAGATGTGTCCTGTGCTGGACAGCCCAGGCCAGGTCCTGCTCCCAAGGATGGCTCTTGTGGCACTCTGGACAAACGAGGGACTTTGGGAAGAAACCCAGCAGGATGAACGCCAGGGCCACGATGCAAGGAAGGAGCTTTGGCCATTTTCAGAAGGAAAAATCAAAAGGATTTGGTGTAAATCCAAAGGAATCAAGGGGGTGGATGGAAGCAGTGGGGCAGCAAGGCTGGGCATCAGCTGGGCCTGGTGCTGGAAGGGGAAATGACAGATATTTATCCCAAAATGTGGCTTTGTAGCCAGGGAGAAGGTGAAACTGCAGGGTTGGGAGGGACCAGCTCACTGCAGCTCACCCTGCCCCTCTAACCCAGCCCAGAATCTGAATCTGCTCCCTAAATTTCCCACAGAGGAACAGCAGCTGGAGCATTGCTGTGCTCCCCACAGCCTTTTGGGGAAAGTATTGTCCCATCTCCCCCATACCCACAGACTCCCAACACTAATCAATAGTCTGAGTGTGCACACAGGTGTCCCTTCTGCTAAAGCCAAGGGGAGCTTTGGTGACATCTCCACCAGGCTGGGATGTGGCCTGAGGGAATTGAGATTGGACTGAGGGGTCTGTGGCTGCTGGGTGGGAAAGGCACTGCAAGAGCTGCCTATTTCCAGCAGTTCAGGGGGTACACACTCAAAACTTCACTGATTTGCCTTCTGAAAATCCCCTCTCGTGAAGACCTTAAAAATGGAGTGCTAGAAAACAGAATTTCCTGTTCTAATCCCTATGAATTTGGGGAAGAATGGAAGGACAATGACCAAATGGGTCTGGCAGAGCACAGTGAAAAGAGCAGTGCCTGGCTGAGCTGGAGCTGCTAAAAGCAGAACAGGGATGGAGCTGGTGGCAGAACTCCAATCACTTCAGCACAGCCAGGATTTCACTACAAGTTCTTCAAAAAAAAGCCAGGTTAAAGACTCCCCTATGCTCTGTTACTAACTCGGAAAGAAAGAGGCAGTTATTCCGGGAAATGGATTTATCCAGCCTGGAGCCAGCTCACCTGGAAGGGACAGCTCTCTCCCAGGGACAGCATTTCGGCCACCAGCCACTCTCACAGAGGGTGACCATGAATTATTCATGGCTTGGCTCCTGGCCCCACACCTGCTGTGAGCCTTGGGAAGCTCCAAACCCTGACCACACCTGAGGCTGGCCAATCCTGGGAGATTCCCACATTCCAGGTGCTGCCAGCAGGTCCTGTGTGCCCAGCCTGGCCAATCCTGGGAGATTCCCACATTCCAGGTGCTGCCAGCAGGTCCTGTGTGCCCAGCCTGGCCAGCCCTGGGAGGTTCCCACATTCCAGGTGCTGCCAGCCAGGTGCCCGTGGCATCCCCCTGTGTCACACAGCAGTTGGCAGGGCAGAGGTGGCATCAGTAATCCCCCCACTGCTGCCTGCTGGGCATCACCCTGACCATGCCCAGGTTTTATCTCCACATTAATTGATTAATTGGTCACAGGGACTGATCCATCAGGGAATTGCTGCTCCCCTCAGAGGCTGTGCTGAAGCAGAGATTTGTGGAAGTGCAGGGGGCTCAGCAGAGCCAGAGCTGGACCAGCCCCAGGTCAGCAAAAGGGAAATTTGGGCTCTGCATTGCCAGGAACAGCAGCAGCCATTCCTCAGAGCAGGAATTCTGGCAAGGAACACCGGGAATGGTTTTTCACCATGCCTGGATAGGAGTGTGGGGGGTGCCTGGCAGAGCTCAAAGAGCTCTCAGGGATGCACAGGGTGGCATTGTTGGGGTGTCTGTGCAGGGCCAGGAGCTGGACTGCATGATCCATGTAGATTCCTTCACCAAGAGATATTCCATCATTCTGTGATTCCATGCCTCTGTGTGTGTGTCCAAGGACAGGTGAATTCACACATGGAGTTAAGAAGGGAAAATACTAAACATTGGGATGTTTAGTAATAACAAATACACTAAATAATACTAAACGTTGGGATACCTTTCCATGACTGAAGCATTTGCACCTAGCCTAAGTGAATATTCATTCTTAAAAATACACATTGCAAGGAAAAATCAGGTATCTCCTGAGAAATCTTCATGCCAAATACCATTTGGGAAGCTCCTGGAATTTAATCCAGCTCTAAAGACAACCACACACCTCACACCAGTGTCCAAACTGACTAATCTCTGTGATGTGGGCAAGGAATTCAAGGAATTTCCAGCAGTGACTGAGCTCAAAATGGGTGACAGCAGTTCCTCTGAACACAGCAGGCCCAAAGAGAACAAAACTGTTACGTAAAGATTTGGTAATTAAAAGCTTAAAACTAACCTTTCCAAGGGATGTTTCTCTGCAGAGAGATGTCACCCTGAGCAGAAAGTGTCCTCAGCGAGGGCAGGACCTGCACCTGAGCCATGGGCAGTGGGGACAGTGAGTGGCAGCAGAAGATTGGTAGCCCCAGGTGGCACCGAGGCTGGGGTTGGCTGCAGGAGGGAGCAGCCCCTGTGACTCCCCTGCCCCAGCTCCCACCTGCACCCACCCAGCTCCAGCCCCTGCTCTTCCCAGAGCAACTGGGAGCCTCCCTGGAAAAGAGATGAACCCAGGAAAGGCATCAGGGGTGCTGGGGAGAGCAGGAAGCTGTGCAGGACAGAACAGAGCAGCAGCCCTGATCATGCAAAGGAGAGGAAATAAAACCAGCAGGTCCTGATGGGTGTGAAAGGCTGTGGGAATGATGCTGTGCTGGCCCAGCTCCTTCTCCTGCTCCTGTTCGTGCTGTGCATCCTCAGGCACACACACAGCCACAGAACCCCCTGCTCACGGGCTTTGGGAGCACAGGCTGCACGTGGGGAAGGCTCAAGCACAAGGACTCTGGTTTTACTCCAAATCCTCTGCTGTGAGCACAGTTAAGGGGCTTTGAACTCACTGAAGAAAGCTGCACTCTCTCTGAAGAGCCCTTGCAACAAAGGAGGTGGTGGTGAGAGCTGAAGCACAGCACAGCATTTACTGCAGAAGAATTCCGTGTTTATCCACCTGGGGAAGGAGATATCTGAGCCCTCCAAGCCATGCAGAGCACACAGATCTAAGGAAACCCAGCCAGCCCATGTGAGTGGGGGCAAAGGCAAGCAACAAATGCCCTGATCTCATCTTCCCAAGCAAGTTCAGATCTTATGTGAAACAGGAATTTTAAAAGGCATCTGATCTCCAAAGGCACAGAGATCAACTGCTAGTACTTAAGGATATAAGGGATTACAAAACTAAAAGAAGCAGAAGTTCAGAGCTACACTGGATTCCCTTGACACCGTATGATGGAGTTGGACTAACAGAAAAAGTTAATTAGCAAGCAGAAAAATATCAAATAAATGGGAATTAGAGACACTGAGATGATTTGGTGGAGGCAGAGTGGTTTCTGAGCCTGGCCTGTTGTAATGGGAGAAGTTCAAAAGGAAAGGAGAAGCCCAGAAGCATCCAGAGGAAGTCAGTGGCCAGGCAGCCTCTGTGCTCCCACAGAGCCAATCTCTTCATAAAATAGACTCAGAGAGGAAAACTCGTCAAAAAAACCCCAATTACCAAACTGCAAACCACAACCAGAGTGGAGCTTTCCCAGCGCATGGAAGTGAAACAAAAGGAAAAATGTTTTGTAGGGTACATGCACACAGATACACACCTGGCTTGGATTTGGGTCTGCATCTGGACAATTCACCCTGCAAACAGGACAAGATCCAGGAGTTCTCTCTGCTTAGGAGTTACCCCAAATGCAGCCAGGTGCAGGTTTGGTTTGAAACATAACTCGTTCTGAGTAAATTCTCTGAGGTCACAAGTGCAAGGTGACAATGGCAGGGGGTGGAATGAGATGATCTCTAAGGTTCCTTCCAACCCCATCCATTCTGGGATTCTGTGGTTTCTGGGATTCTGTCATTTTATGGCTGCACTTTTTTGGTTTTTCTTTGTTTTGTCTGACCTATGCTTGTGGCCCTGTATTCTGTGCCTGTGAGAGGGACAGGGCACTTCAGAGGAGACTCAGAAACCATCAGGATTAAACAACTCAAAGCAGGGCAAAGAGCAGCTGAAAGGCACCCGAGTGAGTCCGAGTGGAGTGAAAAAAGGCAGAGCACAAAAACACATCAGTGGAAAGAGACTGAAAGCAGGAACAGCATCCAAGGAAGAAAACCTTCTGTAGAGTCCCTGTGGCCAGGTGTGTTCACAGCACTGCCTCCCTGCCCTGGGGACGGATGGAGTTTGATTGTTTGGCTCCAGCAGCCCTCGGCAGAGAGAGCAGAGCTGAAGGAGCTGCCTGTGATCCCAGTCTCAAACACCAGGGCTGGAGCGAGGCACTGCTCATAACCTTCACACCTGAAAGCAGCTCCCTGCAGCAACCCCTCAGCAAGCACAGGGCCCCCGAGCTGCAGGGAGATGCAGCCTGCAGGAACACAAAGCCTGCTCTATTTCAAGTTAGGCTCACACAGACCAGCAGCCTCCTTGGAGCTGGGGGCAAACAGATCCATTGCCTCTGCTTCCTGCTGGAATTCAGAGCCACGGAGCAGAAAGGACCAGGAATGGATCAATGGAACTGTGGTCTCTACATGGGGAAAGGATGTTCATTTATAAAAGCTGTCAGTTATCACTCCCAGAGCAGGAGATGAAAAGAGGCTAAAGAGAAGAGGAGCACAGATATCTTCCCTCTTTGCAGCAGCACAGATGCTGTGGGAGGAGGGTGAAGTGAAGCACAACACAGAGCCTGTTTCCCTTCTCCCTTTCCCACCCCTCAGACACGCTCCATGCAAGGCCAGAAAAGGCCTTTTAGCAGCACATAGAGCTGGTTTGCTGGGAAAAATCCCTGTGCTACTTCCCCAGAGAGCAGCTGGGCTCCCACCAGTGCCCCAGGGCCAGCACTGCCACTGAGTCCCTCTGGCTCAGCTGACCAGTGGGATGCACTTGGGATATTTCAATCCCAAGCTGCTGACTCTATCCAGGTTCCAATCTGTGCATTCCCAGGTCAGCAGAGTGCAGTGGCTGATGCTGAGGCTAAGCAGGGGTCGTGGAGCAGTGCTACATCTGTGAATTATTTATATTCTGTAGCATGGGGATGCAGGGTCATGGCCATGGAATGAGAACATTCTGTGTCACCCCTTCTTCCTACAGGAAAACTCACTCAGCTTTGGAGAGAGCCAGCTGATATTCCCTGTTCAAACATTCCCTAACTCATTGCCATTCTGAAAGTAAAGCAAATACTTCTTAAATAGTGCTTAAGAAATGCTTGAGAAAAGAAAACAAGCCTGGCAATGAGACAAAAACAAACCGTCCTCAGCAATGCATGAGAGAGCATCAGCACACACAGCATTGTTGGGTGTAATTCTCAGAAACCAGCCCCAGCTTCTACCTGGAGCCCAGCAATAGCTCTGGCTGTGTAACCCCCAAAACAAGAGGCAGCTTTATATGGCCAGGCTGAAAGATCCTATAATTACAGAAAACCCCTTAGTTCCACTGAAAGCATTACAAGCATTTCTGTAAAATAGGAATATTTCAGCTCCTGGTTTTCAAAGCACTTCCATTTAACTGCTGTTAGAAAAGACTGTCTCAGTGAGTGCCACTGCTGAGCCCAGAATCACAGCAGTGCCTGTGCTTTAAAGGGACGTGGCAGTGCCTGGAAACAGGAGCTGGTTCCAGCTCAGAGCTGCACATGCACAGCCTGCCCTTCCTTCAGGGCACAGTGACAGCTCTCCTGTGAATCTGTAAACCCTCCTTCCATCAAAAGACATTATATGAGCCCTGCCTCCCTCAAAATGTTCTTTCTTAGTGAGTTCATAAGGATTTTCTGTAAAAGCTGGATGAGAAATGAGCAGAGGGATAACATCCACACATGGCACTGCTCGGTGAGCATTTACGAGGAAGTAAAATTTACAGTGTGTGATCCTGCCCGTGGTGAAGTGCAGGGAAGTTCTGATTGATCTTCCCTGCCTGTGGGATACCAGCCCAAGAGGCTTTTTCCAGCCCCCTGTAACAAGTTCTGTTCATGCTGCTGCTCTCCTCCTCCCAGAGGATGCACACTGAGGTTTAATGCACTCACCATCACTACAGAGAATTATTCTGGATGTTACACTTCACTCCAACTGACACGACCTCAAACAGACAGAAATATCTGAGCCCATCCTGTTTTCCTCCTTCCCTGTTACTCCCCAGCAGCTGTCAGAGACAAAGACAAACCATTCTCTCCTCGTATTTACATTCTGCTTAGAGCACTGAGAGCATTCAGCCCAGTGCAGGAGATGCACTTCACAGTATTTAAACCCTCGTGTGATGCTGATCAAGTTTAGGTAACACAGCTCTGAAAGGTATAATCTTTTACCAGCTACCATATTATAGAAGTCAATCACCTCCTTAAAATGCTCTGGAAGTCAAGCTTCCCGAGCACTCAATCTGCCATTCATACTTCTACACACAGGTGAATCATTTCACCAGAACTTATCTAAATAAAGCAAAGCAAGCATCAAAGAAATGAAAACATCAGGAAGAATCCAGACAAGTCTGGCAACACTGGCTCTGATTTCCAAGGGCGAAGGATCCAACCCTGCAGCAGGCTGGAGCTGGAGCAGAAGTAACATATGGACATCCAACCCAGATTTCCAAATTTAGTGTGAAGATAAGGCCCAGGCAAAGTTGCCTTGAAGCCAGAAGAGCTGGGCAGCTGGGGAACGGTCCCTTAGTTAACAAAAGACTTAAAAGAGCCGATTTTCTGGCTAAGCCACTTGCAGGACCCTTGCCTCTGCACAGCTGTGTGTAGTTTTTGACACTGTGAAGTTATATTCTTGCAGGGACCAGGGGCAGGTGGGATTTGGAATGGACTACGTGGGCCAGACCCTCAGCAAATGTAAACCAGCCTCACTGTTTGTCCTCGCTGCAGGGAGGAGTCTAAACAAAACACATCTTCCCAAATAAATAAAAACTGCGTCACTCATCTCTTTTTCCCTCACAAAAAAATAGTATTTCTCCCCCCCAGTCTCTGTTGATTGCAGCTGAAGTTCAGCCTTAAAAACACGGTCAATGATTTCAGGAGTTCTGATTTTAAAATCTTCATTAAAATAATTTTTAGGAGGCATTATCTGCTAGAGTTAAAGTATTTCCCCCTGATGCTCACCACTGTTCTTCTAAAGAAGCTTCTCACCAATATTTATGTTCAGACACAGGGAGCTCTCGGATTCGCGGCACGCAAGCAGCACTCATCATTTGGAGGGACTTTTTCATCATAAAATAAATATGAACTGAGAGAGAACACGCATTTATCCAAAAGGAGGATTGCTACGGACGCCCGAGCTTTTGCTTTGAAGCAGGATTTTCTGTGCCACGCCGAGCGCTCGCTGTCATTACAGCGCTGTGTGACACCGCTGCCGAGGGGACACCGAGCCGCCTCTCCGGCCGGCAAGGACAGGGTTTGGAGAGGGACTCGAATAAAAACGGGAATGTGCAGAGCTCTGTCTGCCACCAGCGCTTCCCCGCACAGCCCCACACGGTGAAGGCACCACCCAGGGTGCAGATCCATCCCCGCCACACTTCCAAAACTTCTCCCGGGCAGGGCAGGACCCGCAGGGTCCGAGCGGCTTGCTGTCCCCGGGGGAATGCAGGGGGAGGCTTGGAGAGGTTTGGGGGTTGCTGAGGATCCCGGGTGCAGGGAGGGAGTGCCAGGGGCAGGAGGGGGATACCAGGGGGCAGAAGGGGAGTACAGGGGTCCAAGGGGCAGGAGGGGAGTTCAGGGTGCAGGAGGGGGGTGACTGGGGGCAGGAAGGATGTGGCAGGGTCCCAGGGAAAGGAGGAGGGGTGCAGAGTGCAGGGGGGCAAGCCGGGATACTTGGGGAGACTCTGGGGGGCAGGAGGAGGGTGTCGGGGTGCCGGAGAACAAGAGGGAGCTCCGAAGGGTAAAAGGGGGTGCTGGGGTGCAGAGGGAGGCTTTGGGGGCCAGGAGAGGGGAGGCGGGATGCCAAGGGGCAAGGGCGACGTTCTGGGATGTAGAGGAGGGTGCCGATGGGGACAGAGGTGGGTGCCGGGGAACAGAGATGGGTGCCGGGTTGCAGACGGGGTGCCAGAGGCGGCTGCGCGTGGAGCTCCGGGACGGACTCGTGGCAGAGCGGGACAGCGGGGAGCTGTCCGGGAACAGTCCGGGAATTATCCGGGAATTACCCGGGAGCTGTCCCGGAGCTGTCCCGGAGCTGTCCGCGGAGCCGGTGCTGAAGGAACGGGGAGGCGACCACAAACGCGGCCGCGGGAGAAGAGGAACTGGGCACCAGGACAGGCCCCGAGGTGGGCACTGGGGTGGCCGGAGAGGTGCGGGTGCCCCTGGTTGGACCGTGAGAAGGAGGAACTCCTGGGCAGAGGACGGAAAGGGAAAATCCTTTGGTGGATGGTGCAAAGAGGGAACCCTTAGACAGCCATCGAAAGGGGGAAACTCTTGGATAAATGACTCAAGGGAGGACACCTGGAAGCAGCAGCACAATGGGAAATCGTTTGGACGGGTGGCACAGAATGGGAGCCATCAGAGAGTCATGGCACTGGGGAAACCCTTGGAAGGGTGGAGCTGGGGAAACTCATGGTGAGCCAGAGCAAAGCTTAGAGACTCGAGTGGGTGGTTCACAGGGAGACTCCTTGGGCAGAGAGTGCGGCGGGAGAACCCCTGGGCAGCGGTGTGAAAACTGAGCCCTGGGACAGCAAAGCTCCAAGGATTCCTTGGAGGAGCCATGCAAAGGGGAAACTCTCGGACAGGCTGCACAACTGGGAAACCCTCGGCCGGGCGCTTGAAAGGAGGACCCTTGGCTGGGCAGTGCGGTGACAAAACCCTCGAGCAGACTGTGCCGAGGGGGAACGCTCGATGAGGAGCCATCCCTGGGGACGAGGGGCTCTGGGAGCAGGGGAAGGAGCGCACCTGTGAATGTTCATCTCCCGGGGCGGGCGCCGCGCCTTGTCGTAGGCCACCTTGGCGAAGACGCCGGCGATGAGCACGAAGGCGATGGCCCCGCACGAGATGTAGACGGTGGCGTTGGTGCTGTCCTTGTCCGGGTCGTACTTGTTGGCGTCCCCATCGCCGCCGTCGCCGCCGTCGGCGGGCAGGGCGCCGCTGGCCGTGGTGGGGTGGGCCCACTCGGGGCTCTTGTAGTTGCGGCACAGGCTCTGGTTGAGCTTCTCGGCGCGCTTGTTGCAGCAGAAGCGGTAGAAGCAGGTGCCGCAGCAGTAGCGGAAGCCCGTGAGGCTGTTGTTGCACTCGAACTCCTTGTCCCACTGCCCGCTCACGTCGTAGTACCCCCAGCACGTCTCGTGGGCCGGGGCCGAGCTCCCGCCGCCGCCGCCCCCGCCTCCGGGGGCTGCCTTGCCGCCCCCCGCGCCCTTGCCGCGCCCGGGCAGCGCCGTGGGGGCGGCGGCCCCCGGGCCCGCCAGCGTCTGGTTCAGGAGCTCCTTGCCCGGCTTGGGGGTCCGCCGCGCCGCCGCCGCCCCCTGGGTCCGGTTGCCCTTGGCGCGGGGGGGCCCGGCCGCCTGCGCGGGCAGCGGCAGCAGCAGCAGGGCCAGGAGCTGCAGGGAGAGCAGGAGCAGCGGCAGCAGCAGGTGCCGCGGCCCCATGGCGAGGGGCGAGGCGCGGGGCGCAGCGCGGGGGGCGCGGCGCGGGGGGCGCGGCGGGCGGGGTGGGGGCTCAGCGGCCGCGGCGCTGCCCCATGGAGCGGGGCGGGGGCGGGGGGTGCGGCCGGGGGGTCCCGCTGCTGCTGCCGCCGCGCTGGCTCCTCAGCGGCGGCCGCCCCGCTTCATGCC
This sequence comes from Sturnus vulgaris, assembly GCF_052056855.1. Classification (NCBI taxonomy): domain Eukaryota; kingdom Metazoa; phylum Chordata; class Aves; order Passeriformes; family Sturnidae; genus Sturnus; species Sturnus vulgaris. The sequence goes on from NC_142262.1 coordinate 10,569,039, forward strand.
GGCGCGCAGCGAGCGGCGGAGCCCGGCGGAGCGCGGCTGGAGGCGGCGGGGTCCCGGCGCTGCTCCGGCGAGGGGCTGCGAGAGACGGGGAGAGGGTGAGAGCGCGCCGCGCCCCGGGCAGCCCGGCCCGCCCCCGCCCGCCCGCCCCATGCCCACGGCCTTACCATGCCGGAGCGGGACTGCAGCGGGGCCGCGGGGCTGCCCGCGCTCCTCGCCGAGCCGGGGGCGGAGCGGAGCGCCGCCGAGCCGGGCGCGGAGCAGGGGCGGGCGCCGAGCCGAGCCGGGAGCCGGGGAAGGACCGCCCACCGCTGCCGGTCCGCTCCTGACATCACCGGGACCGCGCCGCGCCGCCGAGCCGGCACCCGGCACCGTCGCCGGCCCGCCCGGGCAGCGCGACCCGCGGCGCGCCCGCAGCCCGAACCGGCCGGCCGGGGCGGCGCCGGCGCTCCGGGGGCTCCGGAGGGGCGCGGGGAAGGGTCCCGGGGCGGAGGGTACGTGTAGGTGTGTGCGGGGTGCGGACCTTGTGCGTGTCCGCCGGGATGTGGTCCTGGCAGGGACGTAGTGATGTACCTGTCCCTGGTGGTCTGAGGTGCTCCTGGTAGGCACGGACAGGGATGTGGTCCCTAAAGGTGTGTGGGGGGTGTGGACCCGTCCCTGGGGTGCGGTCCCTGCGGGGATCGGCAGGAATGTGGTCCCTGTACCTGTCCCAGGGCAGTGCCCGGTGCTGGGCACACGTTGTCCCCAGGGCTGTCCGGCCATGCTGTCCCCAGGCCGTGCTGCCCCCCCTGCGCTGCCAGCCCTGCACCCGGACAAGCCTCGCAGGCTTCCCAGGGATTGCTGCTCCCGCCCGGGGCTGTTGGCACCTCCCCGGGAAGCTGCACGGGGTGCGGCTGAGTCCCAGTTCCTGCTCCCTGATGTGCTCGGGGTGGAGAGAGAGCAGCACCCGCACTTCAGTCTGATACACTCTCCACTTCTTCCAACTGTCCCCCGTCCAGGAATGCTGCAGGGATGGACTGGCACTGCCCTGGGCTGCCCACTGACCCGGGCACAGCCACCACAGGTTTGTTCTGAGCAAGATCCCTTCAGGCAGAGAAGCTTTCGCTGCTCTGAGCCACAGCCACAGAGGGAAAATTTCCTCAAAGTCCTGGTGCTTCCCCCGTGTCCCACTGCAAACCCAACTAAAGCCTCTACAAACATTTCCTGAAGCCAGCCAAGGTGCTGCCAGCTGTAAGGACACACAGGACAGCAAGGAATTCCAGCAAGGAGGAGCACACGGAGATGGGAACTGAAGGGATTTCTGCAGCTGCAGGCAGGCAGTTTTCAGGAGAGCAGGAAATGCGGTGTAGGAGAAAGAGAGCAATGGAAAGAGAGAACAACCTGTAAAAACCCCCTGTCTTGCACCCTGTGAGAATCATTTCCTCAAGGAAAGGTCTGAGTGCCCTTTGAGCTCATTTGGTAATTCCCTTAGGACATCCCACGAACTGTGAGGTTGGCAAATAAAGCTTTAGCTCTGCTGTCTAAAGCTGCTCTGGTGCTGGGGAACACCTGGGGAAATCTAAAATCCCTTCATTCCTCACAGGAGGACAGGTATCCTTCCACGGCCACAGAGCTCTGGAGTTTGGGGACGTGCCCAGGTAAATCCACACCATGGGGTCCCCAGCCCTCAGCAGTACCTGACCCCAGGCTCAAACCTGAGGCAGGAGGAGGCAGCCTAAAGCCAGCGTGGCCACCCAGGGGCAGTCTGAGCTGGTTTAATGCACACCCACTTCTGAACCCCAATACCCTGAGCCAGCTCCTCTGGCCCCTCCTTGGGGATAATTCTGCTGAGTGACCACCAAACCCCGACACCGAAAGTTGTGAAGCAGATTTGACTGATGTAGGGAGGCCATCTCCAAACACTGGGGGCCTTCCTCATGTCCTCATCAAAGTCACCACAGAAAGCATCTGCAGCCCTGGGTTGCCTTGAAACTCCATCTCTGCTTCTCCAAGGCTTTGCAAAGTGTGGGAGGCACCCAGATGGAACAATGTGTGTCCTTCCCTCACCTGGCTGATTCCTGCCAGGAACTGAGGTCTCTGCAGTGCCTCTGCTCAGGGGAGAGGAGCTCAAAAACCACTCAAAAACCCAGTGACCTCTCCCAGATGAGCAAGGCTTCCTGCTGAAGGCAATCCTCGGGGAAAAGATCCAAGGTTTTTGAGACAGAAGCAATTGGCAATCTGTCCTTACACCAAACATTACAAAGGCACAGAGAATGCCTGGTGAAACACTGAGTGCCACGTTTTCTGTCCCACAGGATGTCTGGGGGCTGAGATTGTCTTTCCCTCCGTGTCTGCCCAGCCTCCAGAACTGACTGAACCTTGGACTCCATGTGCTCCTCTGATGCCACCACGGCTTTATCACACCAAGGTGATGATGAAACCCCACCAGATCCTCTGCCTCCTCCTGCTCAATTTATCAGGACAGAGCTTCCCTGGATCCCCGGTATAATCCCATTGCTTTGCCTGGAGCCAAAATACGGGAGAGAAAAAGCTGAAGCAAATGTGAGAAGAAGGAAAGAGTCCCTAAGGAGCAATGTTGGATTTCTGGGACTTTCCTGGGATTTGGAACCGTGTTGCTGGCTGTGGAAGGGAAGGACAGAGGCTGAGAGGGAGAAAATGCCTGAGCTGCACTCTCCCCGTGGCCGCGGAGCTGTGACAGTGACTGTGGCAGTGACTGTGACAGTGACTCTGTGACAGCTCCGCTCCCCAGCTCCATCCCCACCTGGAAGTCACTCCAAAACCTCCGGCACTTTCTCTTTTATCTCCCGTCCCATCCTCCCCAGGTTGTTTTTGGCAGCGTGACTGTTCCAGAGCTGTTTTCTTGTTTATCTTCTTTGCCGGGTGCTTTCATCTCCGTGCCGGAGCTGCCGCGGCTGCAGGCAGGGAAGGGAAGTGCAGGTTCAGAAACTCCCGAAATCCAATTTCTGCCCAGCATCTCTCCCCTTTTCCTGCCACCCCTCATCGGCCTCTGATGACTTTGTGAGGAGTTTCTAATGAGTCTGATGTGCTCAAAAGCTGATTCCTCCTCGTCAGGGGATTCAGTTGTGACCGTGAATCTTCATTAAAACGAGCACAGCACTCTGGACCTAATTTTTCTTCTAAAATTAATGTAGCTACAAAAAGCTCCTAATAGGAGTTTGGGTGATTATTTCTGTGGAGCTGGATTTCTTCTTGCTTGAGTAGGAATGGGTGGATCCCGGGTTTGTTCCAGGCAGGAAGCTGCTTGTTCCAGGTACCAAACAGGCTGAATAGAAAGCAGGGAAATGTGAGGGGAACGAGCAGGCACAGGGGTGGCAGGGCCTCACACAGGCAGGGCCAGATGTGCTCAGCTTCTCCTGCAGCTTCTGAGCAGCTGCCTCAAAGGACAGGAGCAGAAACCAGAGCAAAAGAGAAATATTTCACCAGCTTTTCATGGCTGGTTTGTTCTGTGCTGCCTGAGAGGGTTCTGTGGTTTGTATGGGTTTGTACAATTTGAGGAGCTGGGATTCTGTTCCCCATGGGAGCCTCTTGTTTCTCTCTCCCTGTTCCCATCCCCCAGCCCAGTGGCAGTGACTGTCACAGCTCTGTCCTGCAGCAGACAGGACAGGACAGGACAGGACAGGACTCTGTCCCTGTCTCCTGTTCTGTGTCAGGAGGCTGCCAGGCCAGAACAGAGGTGAGCTGTGCCCAGCTTTGCAGACAAGGTGCCCACCTGTGCAGAAAAGGTGCCACCAGCACTCCTGGGAGAGGTGCAGGGACTTCGCTGAGGTGTCCCCAGCACTGGCCAGGCACTTCAACAACACACTCCCTTCAAATGGGGCCATCTGCAAGTGGAACACAAAGAAACTTCTACAGCAAATGAGAAATTCCTCAGTATTTATCCAGCTCTGCTCATGGAGAAGTCTTTAGAAAGTGTTTTTACCACTGCAATTCTGCAAAACCCTAAATTTTCCTAATAGCCAATCTAAATTTTCCCTTTTTTTGTTTGGAGCCATTCCCCCTTGTCCTGTCGTTCCATCCTTTAAATCATCTCTCTCCATTTCTCTGGCAGGCTTCTTCCTGATATTAACAGAAAATCCAGCAGAAGGGAAACGCTCCAAGTATTCTGTGCAAACTGTGACATCCCCTGGGGATCCAGGCAGAAAGAAGGGAATGCAGAGACCTCAGTATGGGTTTCTCTTTCACTGCTCTCTCCTGTGTGATGGTTCCTCCAGGTCTGCCAGTCTGGGAAAGATAATTTGATCTGCTTTGGCTTCCTACCTTTGTCACTGCAAGTTTGGGGCTTCTCCAGGGTTCCTCAGCCCGTGGAGGGCAGCACACACCTGAGGGTGACACCTGGCTGTGCACAGCCCTGCCCACACTGCCTGGCAGGGCTTCATTCCCTTTATCCTGCTGCATGTGCACAGAAGGGAGAGCAGTGTGAGGCTTTTTTTCCGTGTCATTACAGTCCCTGTTGTCACTCCCATCAGCAGCATGGCACAGGCTGTCACTGCCACGAGGGCAGGCTTCTCTCCCAGCTCCATCAGTGTGCCACAGATCTGTTTTTTCGTGGGATCTGGCACACCCAGCAGACACTCTCCATCCAGATTGCCCTGCAGCTCCAGGCACTCAGCAGCAGCCAGCCTGAGGCAGGAGGAGCCATCCCAGCCAGCTGGAAGGAGCCAGGTTGAACATGCACACCTTGCACGGTCATTACCCAGCCAGGGCTGGGTGCAGGGATAACACCAGAGAGATGAGAGCAATTAGCACTGCTTTGATGCTGCCTCCAAATACAACAATGTGACACTCAGAGACTCCCAGGCTCTGCTCTCCCTGTGTCCATCCCACCTCAGCCAGGACACCACGGACAGCTCAGGCACAGGGGATGTGCACAGGCAGTTTCCTTTCCTCCAAACATCTCCTCCATTGTCTCTGTCTCCTTTATCTGGCTGTATGAATTTAGCAGCAGAGACTAGGCACTCAAAGCAGCACAGGAGTGCATTTGCAGCCTGCCAGAGCTTCGAAGATGTGTGATCCCAGATTTCATCTCCTCACAGCTCACCCAGGGCTGTCCCTCACTTCTGACTGGGCAGCCTAAGGGACATTGATGCCATCACTGCCTTGTGCTCCCTGGGGACAGCTCCTCCCTGGGACAGGGACAGGAGCCAGGGAACAGCTGGAGCTGGGCCAGGGGAGTTTTGGGATGGATTTCAGGGAAAGGTTCTTCCCCCAGAGGGTGCTGGGCACTGCCCAGGCTCCCCAGGGAATGGGCACAGCCCCGAGGCTGCCAGAGCTCCAGGAGAGCTTGGATAGCGCTGCCAGGGATGCCCAGGGTCGGATTTTGGGGTGTCTGTGCAGGGACAAGGGTTGGACTCATGATCCTTCTGGGTTCCTCCCAGCTCAGGAGATTCCTGGATTCCAAGTGCAGGGCTCACACCATGGTCTGATAAAGACACAGGAGTTTTCCAGGAGAGCTCCTGCCTGGTGCCAGCCCCTCCCTCTGCCCCCGTGCCAGGCAGGCAGATTTGTCCAGAAAGCAAATGAGTTCCTCAGGCACGACAGGGATTTCAGAGACAGTGACACATCTGCTCCCAGGCTCCCTGAATCCCTCTGTTTCTCTTTACAGGTGAATTTTATACCTTTCCTAAAATCCCCAGGGATGAGCCAGTTCTTCCCAGTCATTCATGGGCCAGGTGAGTGACTGGAAAATGGGAGGATCCAAAAGTCCTTTGAATAGAGCAGAGAGCTCTCTGAAATTAGGATATTTTTCAAGGCTGAGAGGGAGACCAAAGAAAGCTGAACCCCAGGCTTGCACAATTGAGGAAAGAGTGTGGGATGGGAGCACGGTGTGCACAGCAGGCCAGGGCAATCCTTGCCATGGGCACGAACAATCACAGATCCCGAGCAGGGGGCAGTGGGAGGAACAGCTCTGGTGCTGGAGGCAGGCACTGCTCAGGCAGGGTGTCCCTGCCTTAATGGGAATTATTTTCCTTAGATCTTTGTGCTGCTGCCAATTCACTCCTCTGAGCAGACAAAAGAGCACTTCAGGAGTTCAATTGCTGCTGCCTGCAGCCAGCACAGTGGCCCTGGAGCAGCCCAGGAGAGGAGGAAGGAACATCCCAACTGGGCAAGGAGCTGGTTCTGTCAGGACTTCTAGCCCTGTGGGCTTCAAAATTCTTCAGAAAACTGGGCAATTACAGGAGAAATTATCATACAATCATGGAATGGTTTAGGTGGGAAGGGACATTAAAGCCCATCCAGTGCCACTCCCTGCCATGGCAGGGACACCTCCCACTGTCCCAGGCTGCTCCCAGCCCCAATGTCCAACCTGGCCTTGGGCACTGCCAGGGATCCAGGGGCAGCCACAGCTGCTCTGGGCACCCTGTGCCAGGGCCTGCCCACCCTCCCAGGGAACAATTCCTGCCCAATATCCCATCCAGCCCTGCCCTCTGGCAGTCTGGAGCCATTCCCTGTGTCCTGTTCCTCCATCCCTTGCCCCAGTTTCCTCTCCAGCCTTCTTGTATGACCCCTCCAGGCACTGGAATCATATCTGAGAAGAAGCAGGAATGAAGGGAAAGCTGCGTTTGGAGTTTGGTCTGTGGGGAAGCTGCAGTTCAGGCTTAGCAGCTGGACTCAAAGTTCTTCTTTTTGCACTCAAAGTTCTCCTTCACTCCTTGCACCATCTGCAGGATGTGTGCCTGGAGAAGGGAGGACAAATGGCAGCCAAGGAGATGTGATGGTGTCTGCAGGGGATGTTCACATGGTCCAGGGGCATCTTGTGTCACTCAAAAGTGGCTCTGCAGCTGTGACCACTCACCCTGTTGGTGAAAAAATCTCGTGGGCACCATTCAGGGCTGCACCATGGCTGACACAATAAATTTGGGCTACATCTGAACCCACCTGGGCAGCTCCTAGAAGAGAGGGTTGAAGGAAAGAAACCTGATGGTGAGAAACCAGACCCTGTAATAACAGAAAACCTGGAAAGGTGAAGGATTCCTGAAAACATGGCCAACAACAAAGGATCCAGCACAGTGGTGAGGTTGTCTGGGATCTCCTGGAAACAGAACGAGTCCCAGCTTTGGTAGCAGGCAGAACTGGTTAAACTGTCTGGGACAGCACCCAGTGTTGGGTAAATCTCTGCCCTGCTGTGCTCTGCAGTCACCATGCACACAGGGGTGTGTTAAAAGCACAGTCACTGCTCCTGCCCTGCCCAGGGAGCTCCCTGGCCCCTCACTCACCATTTTTTCAACATTTGTAACTGAGGTTTGTGCTGGAGATCCTCCCCTGCCTGAATCCCCTGCTGCAGCTGCCCCTGAGGTGGAATAACCTGCACTGATTGATCCTGACTTGCTTTACAGAGCCAGGACAGCCCAGGAACCCTTCAGCACGGGGACATCTCTGTGGTGCCAGGCAAAGTTTGGCCCTCACTGGAGCAATTCCTGCTCTGGAGCCCTGGGCAGTCCATGGGCACATCCCACAAACAGCCCAGTGTGTACAGTGGGGGACACCAAGTGACATCCACAAATCCAGAGCTGGAGGGCCAGGACCTCACTGTGTAAAGGGGTTTTTTTGCAGAGCTGTGTGTAGATGGAATCACCACCGAATTCCAAGCACTCCTCACTCCAGCAGCTCCCTCATTCCCACTGCAAGGCCTTCCACAGCATTTCTGCTGTTTCTCCATGGAAGCAGGGAAGGAGGTGCTGGGACCACAGGCTGCTCTCCCTATGCCTGAGAAACGATTAGCAAATATGCCTGGATCTGAAACTTTCCCATTCGCTTTTTATTAATTCTCCCTTTGCAATAATCCTCAATATGCTTCGTTTACATTCAACGAGCAAGAGGGGAGCACTGCCTTAGTTAATTTAACTCCCACAAATTCCCATCTCTGCTGGGGAGAGATTGTGCTTCCTCGCAGATAAAGCAGCTTCTTCATATTTCAAAAGGTTAGAGATTAGATCTGCTTACTGCTATACTTTTATTAAAATTCCTATTTACATTTTTTTTCCACGTTGATACAATTACAGAAAAGGCAGAAAGAAAACGTTTGAGCCAGAGCAATCCCTGAATGCTGGAATATCCCTCAGCCTGTGCATCCATGGATATGGCAGGGCAGAGCCCTGTGTGCTGTCCCTGCAGATGAGCAGGAGGAGCTGCCTCCCTCCTCCTCCTCCTCCTTCTCCTCCTCCTCCTCCTCCTCCTCCTCCTCCTCCTCCTCCTCCTCCTCCTCCAGCTCCACGTGCTGAGTGCTCAGAAGTAGCACAAAACCTGATTGAATTCTTCAGACCTGGAGTAAGAGGGAAGTTGAACAAGAAGGCTCCAGAGTGACCTTATTGTGGCCTTCCAGGGCCTGAAGGGGCTCCAGGAGAACTGGAGAGGGACTGGGGACAAGGGATGGAGGGACAGGACACAGGGAATGGTTCCCACTGCCAGAGGGCAGGGCTGGATGGGATATTGGGCAGGAATTGTTCCCTGTGAGGGTGGGCAGGGCTGGCACAGGGTGCCCAGAGCAGCTGTGGCTGCCCCTGGATCCCTGGCAGTGCCCAAGGCCAGGTTGGACATTGGGGCTTGGAGCAGCCTGGGATAGTGGGAGGTGTCCCTGCCATGGCAGGGGGTGGCACTGGGTGGTTTTTAAGCTCCTTTCCAACCCAAACCAGTCAGAGATTCTGTGATTCAATGACTGAGAAGGAGCAGCAGTTTCAATCCCTGCTCCAGGGGCTCCATCCTCGGTCACCCCAAGGGCCCTGGGCAGATCCCTCAGCCCAGAGCACTCTGGCCAGGCAGAGGGAAAGCAGGGCTGGCTCCAGAGCTGCCCATGGCTGGGAATTCACTCCCTGGCCTGGAGGAGGAAGCCTTTAAAAATGCAGGAGCAGCTGGCCCAGGGGGCTGCAGAGCCCAGAGGCTGCAGGGTCCCCGGTGCTCCCCATGGCTTCACTCGAGGTGACACCCCCAGAGCTCAGGGTCAGCTGCTTGGTTGTGTCTTGGGGATGTGGAGATGCTGCTTTTGGGCTCTTGGGTGCCAGTGGCTTCCCTGGCTCCTCGTGGCTGTTCCTTTCAGCTGGGTGTCACCAGCCTCAGGATGACAGAGACTCTGGGACTGCAGGGACATCGCTGGGGACAAGGGGCTTCTCCTCCCCACTGGCCTCCCTTGGGGTCTTGCACAGAGCTCTGCCTCTCCCTGTGGCCTTTTGGCAGCACCCAAAGTGGCAAAGAGGGAATTTGGTGTTGTTTGTCCACTCCCTGTCTCCTCAGAACAAACAGCTGGAATGTTTTGAACGGCATGAAAACCATGAAATGTCCTGAGTTGGATGGATCCCACCAGCATCAAGGGAGGTGCGGCAGGGCTGGATTTTATCTTGGTGAACATGAGGATGGGCTACAGCTCCACAGTCTCCATCCTGTAATTCCCTTTTCACCTCCACAGCAGCTTTCTGTGGGAAAGCTTCCATGGGGGGACGAGTGCAGATCATTTTGTGCCTCATCAAATTTGTTCTGGGAAGGACAGAAATATCTGAGGACTCTGCTTGGGACACTGCACCGAGGACAGGAGAGAAGAACAACACCTTTAATTGACTCAAGGGGAGAGATTTAGGTCGGCAGATCTGTAATTACCTGTGCTGGAGGCTGGCCAGGACTTCGGGTTTAACACCCCTGCTTGGATGAATCTTGTGGAACTCGAGCAGGAAATCACAAAATAAGCCCCTGTTCTCCTTTGTAGGGTTTCAGAGACAATTTGGCTTCTGAGAAAAGGGGTCAAGATATCTTCCCAGTGCTCCTGGTTTCTATCAACAACAAAGAAACTCTTTGCTGTCTGCGAAGGAAAGATCTGAGCTCTCAGGAGCAGCACAAGCCTTCCAAGGCATTTTGATGTTTCCTAAACAAAGTGGGAGGAGGTGGATCTGTGGGAACTTTGCCTCTCACCAGTGTCACCCCACCTGGTATCACACATTTCTCCCAGAGAAATTCCTCTGGGAGTGGAGAGAGGAGAAATGAGGTTGGAACTGCAGCTGTGTGGAAGCTTCTGTAAACCAGGAACGCTGGGTGGAAGTCAGAGTAGTTTTGTTGAGGCTTTAGGACTGCAAATCAGGGGGTGATGACAGCCAAAAATCGAGGGAAATATTCAGATCAGGAATAGAGAAGGTTTAGAGTGGATGTTAGCAAGAAATTGTTCCCTGTGAGAGTGGGGAGGCCCTGGCACAGAGAAGCTGTGGCTGTCCCATCTATAGAAGTGTCCAACACCAGGCTGGAGCAGCCTGGGATGGTGGAAGGTGTCCTTGCCCATGGTAAGGGGTGGGATGAGATAAAATGAGATTGAGATTGAGATTGAGATTGAGATTGAGATTGAGATTGAGATTGAGGCTGAGATTGAGGCTGAGGCTGAGGCTGAGATTGAGATGGATGATGGATGATGTTCTGGAAGGGTGCTGCTGTCAGTGAGCAGTGAGATACCACCCCTGACTGTCCAACAGCAGCTCAGGTTTCTCCCCCCCACCCCTTAACCCCCAGGACCAAGGGAATCCATCAGGAGAAAAGTGAGTGCCTGGCACAGACATTTCCCGAGGTGTCCTGAGGTTTGCTCTGCCAGCAGGAAAACAAAACCCCCTGAGCATGGCAGGCTCCAAACGGGAGAATTTATTGAGCATTTATTGGGGAACCCATTGCCACTAGAAATATAGACAGGTTTAACAGGCTGTCAGACAAATCCAGCCCGAATAACAGCCCCAGGGCTCTCAGACACGAGTGCAGCTCCTGTCTGAGGAGGTCTCTGAAGCTCAGCCTGCCTGGAGCCTGCAGGCATGTGAGGAGCTGCAGATCCCTGCTTTCCTCCTTCTCCTTCCCTGAGAACTGCAGCTGGATTATGGAGAAATCTCCCAGGATTTTGTTGGGCCCAGGGCTCTCCAGGCCTCCCCAGTGCCAGGGAGAGGCACACCCAGGGGTTTGCAGGGCATCCTTTCCTCCCGTGACACAAAGGGACGTCGAGGCTTTGGAAGGGGCAGGAACCACCTGAAAGCTGAGTTGGGAGCCCTTTCCCAGGGAGATGGAGGTCTCACCCCTGCAGATCCTCACCCAGGGGTGCCCAGGCCTTTCTGCCCCGCTCTGGGCTCAGCTCAGTGGCTCTGGGCTCAGTCCCTGTGCCCTCCCTCTCTGAGCAGTGTTACCCCTCAGCCAGGCTCACAGGTTGCCAACACCTCATTTTCCTTGAGTTCTTTGGGGCAGGATTTCCTTGGGCTGGGAGTGCTCCTCAGTGAGAGCAGACAGGGGCTGGGGACAAGAGCCCCTCAGACAAAGCCTGGCCCAGGTAAGCTCAGCTTTGCACCTCAGGTGTCAGTGCCAGACAATTCCAGGCCTGACAAACCCCATGCCCCAGGACAGAGCAGCTAAAAAGCTTCTTCACCCCCAGGCCTGGCCATTTGTTTCCACTCTGTCGCCTGCAGGAATAAAAGCTTTGACCTGTGCTGACAAATCCTTTTTTCAGGGAGAACAGCAGAACTCCTGAGCTGTGCTGAGGGACGCTGCCCACTCCTCGAGTTACCAGCAAGCAGAACAAGACTGTTGGTAAATGTTATAAAACATAAAAGCTATTGGAGTAAATCTTTGCTGTGATGGAGTGATCAACTGTGGGATGAGTTCCAGGGACAAAATGCCATCAGCACAGGCAATGTGTTTCTGCTCTTCTCGCAAGAGCAAGCACGAAGCTCCCTTCCCACCCCCAAAAATAACCAGCTGGATTTTTCAGGATGCACAGGCAGTAGGTCTTTTCTAGCTTTACTAACCCCAGATAATGATGGTCTCTAGATCTTCATTTTTCTCCAGCAAAACAACCAAAATCATAGATGTTTAAAGTCCTCCCTTAAACTGCCAGGATGCTCTTTCTCCTCCACCCCTTCCCTACCAACCCCAGCCTCATTCCCTGCCCTCCTGCATTTATTTTCCTATTTATGTTTTAAGGAGACGCCTTAAATTGCCAGGGATTCTCTGGGGCACAGCAGAGGTAGTAATTTGATTTCTGAGATGCATTTGGAGGCAGTTGCGTGCCAGCAGCTCGTCCCCAGCGCTGTGTCCCAGCTGCTGCCCCTCTGGGCTGCAGGGACACATGGAGAGGGGCAGGACACGTGTGGGAGCACATCCACACTGCTGCTGCTGCTGCTGCTGCTGCTGCTGCCCAGCTGCCAGCAAAGATCCTGCTCCCAGCTCTGCTGCTGCATCCCACACAGGGTTGGGTGGGGCAAAGAGCACAGGGGAGACAATGCTGGGGAACAGAGCCCTCTTTTTACACTCTGCTCTGCTTTCAGCTCACGATCCTGCTGAGAAAGCCTCTCCAGGAATGTTGTCCACACGTGGCTGCTGCAGCTGCTGGACAAGGCTGAGGTCACAGTGAGCCACCTCTGCTGGAGTTTCACCAGGGCAAAATTTAGCTGAGGGAAAACCAAATGTGGCACTGTGTGCCCAGAGACAGCCCTGGGTCTCCTGGAAGTGGCTCCAAATCCTGCCACCAGCAGCTGCTCCCTTCTCCCAGAAGAAAGGAATGTCCAGGGACAGCTGAGAAGCAGCAACACTCCCCAGTAACACCAGAATGGTACTGGAACAACCTGAGCACTGCAAGCTGAGAGCTGGGAAACACCCGGAACAGCTAAATAAACAGATAAATCCAGCTCTGGCTGAGCACAGCACAGAACATCTTCATCTTGCAAGAACTGCATCCAGCCTGTGCACCCTGAGAGGCTGGGAGAGCTGGGAATGTCCAGCTTGGAGAGGAGAAGGTTGTGTGGAGACCCCAAAGCCCCTTCCAGGAGCAGGGTCTGGGGGGGCTGCAGGGAAATGGGAGAGGGACCCTTCGTGAAGAACTGTAGTGACAGGACAAGGGGGGGTATTTAGGGGACATTTAGGTTGGATATTGGGCAGGAATTGTTCCCTGTGAGGGTGGGCAGGGCTGGCACAGGGTGCCCAGAGCAGCTGTGGCTGCCCCTGGATCCCTGGCAGTGCCCAAGGCCAGGTTGGACACTGGGACTTGGAGCAGCCTGGGACAGTGGAAGTTGTCCCTGCCATGGCAGGGGTGGAACTAAATTAGTTTTAAGATCTCTTCCAGCCCAAACCACTCTGGAATTCTGAGATCCCCATGCACCCAGGGGAGGGTCATATGTGAGCACGAGCCCCTGCACAGCTCTGAGCAAGGGACAGCCAGGGCTGGGGGGGGACAGGTGACTTGTGCCCCTCTCTTCTGGTCTGTTCAGATGCAGAGCCAAAGCCTGGGTGGTAACTCAGGAGTCTGTGCCCTGTGGGATTTCCCCCTCACTGAGCTCTCTGGGTTAGGGATGCCCTGCAGAGCTCGCAGCCAGGTGGGTTTGACCCTCTCAGTGCCACCAGGCAGTCACAGCCCCCCCCTCTTGGCCCGGAGTGTCCCAGTCAGTGCCACCCATCAGGTGGGTGATTTGTAGGACGGTCACTGGGCTCTGTTAAAGCACAGCAGATTGTCACAGGGAAGGTGCCCCCGTGCCCAGGGACAGTGGGGACAAGGCAAGGTCCCCACATCCCCTGCTCTCATTGTCAGCGCTGGATATTCAGCCATTAATTAATCCTTTCCGTTATTATTTACTTATCAGCTCTTTATTAGTCACACACAGCCTCGTCCCCTCGACACTCGCTTTGTTCTTTTGTGAGATTAGATCAGCCTGTTTGTTCCCTTGTTTACAGACGAGTTGTAATCCCAACCGCCTCCCTTCAGTGTTTAATGAAGGTATTTACTCGGAATTGTTTGCCGGGATTTTCTTCTACAGTTGAGGGATAAGAAGGGTTTGGAGCACGGTTATTTCATTCCAATCGTTTGTATTAATTGCTATTTTAGATCAAATGGAAGAGACTTAACTGGCCTAAGTGGTTGTTACCTCTGAGTCAGTGGCTTCTCTTGGAGGAATGAAACGGATGAATTTTGTTACAGGCACTGACAGGGATGCTTTGAGCTCAAAAAACAAATCCTCAGTGCAGCCACAACAACGAGCACCAGGGAGATGGGAAGGAGCCCTTACACCCCTGCCATGGCCTGGAGATGGGAATGAGCTATTACAGCTTGGGAAAACCCACCCAGGGTGTCATTTCCAGCATTGAGAAACATGAAGAAAAGTTGCTGCCATCATGAAGCTCGGCTGCCAACAGCCAGTGCTGCTTCTTCAGCACGATCTGGGGACAGCAGGGCCCCACTCGTGGGGACACCCCAGCCCCTGGCAGGAGGGGCTGCCCCTGCTCAGGTGCCCCAGCTACCCCCCAGCCCTGCCTGAGGGCTCTGGCCCTGGGGACACTCCTGGGAGCAGCCCCAGCCCTGTGGGGGACACCAGCTCTCCCCTGGCTCTCAGCCGCTGTGCCATGGTGGCTGTCCCCAGGTGATGAGGTTGTGTCACAGTCCAGGAGCCCTCAGTAGCTCCTGGGAAATGGACCAGAAGCTGAACCACACTCAGTAAAAGAAGGATCAACCCCTGCTTCTCTGGGCTCCAAAGCAAAGCCAAACCACTCCCTAGGGCACAGCATCCCAAGGGGACTGTCCCCTCCCCTGAGCCAGGAGAGCTGCACCCTCCTCCCTGCACCCTGCAGCTCGTGGCTTCCCCAGCTCCAGAGAGAGCTGGACACCGCTGGACAGGTGTAACCACAGCTCCAGACACAGCTGGACACCTCTGGATAACGTCACCACAGGCTCCAGACAGGTGCCACCATAGGTTCCAGACACTTATGGACAGGTGCCACCACAGGCTCTGGACAGGTGTCACCACAGCTCAGAATAACGAGTGGATCCAGCCAAGTGACAAAACCCTTGCCAGGCCAGCCCCGAGCCAAGAGCAGGATTCCATGTGCTGCTGAGTAAATGCCTGTGCTAAGAATAGCTCCTTCCAGCCTTGCTGCTCACCCACCTTATCCTGCTCCAATTACCTGCCTTAATTTACTCCAGCTGTTCCTCCAGCGCTCCATGATCTATTTTCTACCCCCTCCTGGTTCCTGCTTGATTTCCCTGTATATTTTAACATTCGCCATTCGTTTCTGTCTGGAAGTGCCTCTCCTGACAGGAAGGCTGCTTCCAGCATCACTGTGTTCCCGGTCCTTCCCTTTCCCATCCGCTCTCAGCAGGCTCTGCAGCACATCCAGCTGCTGGCAGCACGCTGGATCCCTGCAGAATGCATTCATCCCAGGAAGCACTTGTTCCTGAATGAAACTTATTGTCCTGACCCATTCCCGTCTCTCTCTCTCTCTCGGCAGACAGGTTTGAGGAGGAAAATCGCAGTCTGAATTCCTGATGCTCCGCTGGAAACCTGCCTCAGCTGCTATTTCCCAAATAAGGGAAATTTCTCCTCTCCCAGTCCTGTCAGGGTGGGAATCCTTGTTCCCAGAGCAGGGCCATGGCACTGTGGCTGTCACTTGGAGGGGCAGGGACAACCAATGGTGCTGTTCCCTAATTTCCTCTTTGGAGAGGGAAAAAATGGTGATAGGGACAGATTTTGGTACAGCCAGAGCTGCGAAGCTGTTCTGCTCCGTGGATAAATCCCAGCATGGATCTGATCTTCCTTCCCTCTCCACAAACCTTTCACTGTCAGACCCGGGAACGGGAGGAAGTAAAACAATGCAGATTCCAGATGGGAGAGGCTGAGAGCAGGGTGGGATGGGATGGTAATATGGAATGGGATGGGATGGGATGGGATGGGATGGGATGGGATGGGATGGGATGGGATGGGATGGGAAGATGGGATGGGATGGGAATATGGGATGGGATTGGGTGGGAGCAGAGTGGAACATGTGAGAGCGGGATGGGATCAGGAGAAATTGTGCAGGAGTGGGAGGGATCGGGAAGCAGCAGCTGGCAGCAGGATGGGAGTGGGTGTGATTGGGTGAGATGGGAATGGGATTGGTTGGGATCAGAGTGGGATGGGACCGGGTGGAGTTAGTAGGGATGGGGCATGGGACTGGAGTGAGATAGGGTGGGATCAGGGATGATGGGTTGAGATCAGAGGTGATGGGCTGGGATCAGGAATAATGGGCTGGGATCGAGGGTGATGGGTTGGGATCAGGGATGGGATTGGTGGGATCAGGGATGATGGATCGAGATCGGGGATGGGATTAGTAGGATCAGGGATGATAGGTTGGGATCGGATGGGATCAGGGGTGGGATCGATGGGATCAGGGATGATGGGTTGGGATCGGGGATGGGATCAGGGGTGGGATCGATGGGATCAGGGATGATGGGTTGGGATCAGGGATGATGGGTTGGGATCGGGGATGGGATCAGGGGTGGGATCGATGGGATCAGGGATGATGGGTTGGGATCAGGGATGATGGGTTGGGATCAGGGGTGGGATCGGTGGGATCAGGGATGATGGGTTGGGATCAGGGATGGGATCCGCGGTCCTGGAGCAGCGCCCGGAGGCGGCGGCCAGCGGCCAGAACCGCTAGGGGGCAGTAACGCACCGCCCGCAGCACCGAACGGAACCGACCGGGACCGAACGGAACCGACCGGGACCGAACGGAACCGACCGGGACCGAACGGAACCGAACGGGGCCGAACGGAACCAAGCGGGACCGACCCGCAGTGACCGGCACCGGCAGCCACCGGCTCAGACCGACCGGAGCCGCCCTGCACGGCCCGGAAACTCCTGGCACCGGCCCGGCCCGGCTCACCACAGTCCCCGCCCCGTTTGGAGCATCCCGCTCCGCAGGGACCGGCCCGGGCATCCCGGGCTCAGCGTCCCGGGCCGGGCACGGAGCGGCCGGGGGTGACCCCGAGCAGCCGGCACCGACGGCGGCTCCGACCGCAGCGCTCCCGCCGCCCTCGGGGCACGGCGGGGACAGGGACACGCTCAACTCTGCCCTGCACACTCCCAGCGCACCCCGAATGCGGCACCGGGGATGCTCCTGGGGGCGGGGATGCTCCTGGGGACCGGGGATGTGACATAGGCAGCCCCTGCCACCCTTTTCCCACAGTGCTGTCGCTTCTTTGGTGTGACAACTCCCGCTGCTCTCCTCTGAGCCGCTCCCGAGGTGCCCCCGAGCAGGAAATGCTGTCCCTGGTGCCAGGAGATGTGTCAAGGACTTTATTTCCCTGCTCTGTAGTGGTTTTGCTAACAAGTCCCACCAGTATCCAAAGCTGGTAGAGACAGCAGGGTCTGCTCCTCTAAATGGGATTTTTTGTAGCCAGTTTGAGGGTGCTCAACCCCAATTCCCCCATCTTCCTGCACTCTAGAGCGTGCTCCATCCCAGGGTACCTGGGTAAGGCTCCACAGCCCTCACTGCAGATCCAGAAATATTTATTCATTTAAAGGAAGTTCCACCCCACAGCTCAACTCCCTGGGCAATGCAACAACTCTTCATCTACAAGGAGTGTCTGGGCTCCTGTTCTTCCAAAGGGCAGAGAAATGGGGATTTTCTGACAGAAACATGCTTATTTGGGACAATCCTATCCAACTCTGCAGGCTGGAGACATCACTTGCTGCAAAATTGGCAGCTCCCTGTCAAGCAGCCAAGGGATTACTGCTCCTCTTCCTGCTAAAACTCCCTGGTGTTTGTTCCCTCTCCATCCCTCCTATCTGGAGCTTCACACACTCTGTGCCTTTCATCTCCTGGTGCCAGGGTGATCCAGGTGTCCTGGAGTCTCTCCAGGCTCAGCAGGACAGCAGGATGGTGTTGGGCATGGGTCCCACCTCGGCAGGGGTTTCCTTGTCAGCTTTGGTCAGCCTGTCCTGCTGCACCCGCACAGGGAAACACATCCCTGGCCTGGTGGGGGACTGTTCCCCTTAGGAATCCCATTTTCCCCAGTGAGCAGCTGGATATCGTGTGCTCCCATCCTGTTCTGTGCCTGATGCTGTGGGAGATGCCCAGGAAGGCTCAGGAGGGAGCTTTGGGTTCCAAGCTGCAGGAAAGTCCTTCCAAACCCTCGCTCTCAGGGTGCTGCAAATGGAGCAAATCACCTTGGGTGGACGAGGACTCTGAACCAAAAGGGTCAAAAGTTCTCCTGGAGGCCCTGCCTGCAGCTTCCTGTTCAGGGACATCCTCACTGAGCCATCTGAGCAGGAGGCCAAGGATTAAAGCTCTTCAGAAGTCCTGAGCCAGAAGTTCAGTCCTGAGCCATGGCAGCAAAGCCAGCAGTGGTTTCCAGAACAGCCAGCCCTGCACTGACCTTCTCCCATGACCCTCATCCCTCCCATCTGCTCCCAGAACCCGCTTCCCACATAGAAAAGCAGAGGTGATGCTTTGTCACAACTCTTCCACAACTGGGAGAAGATGACGAGGGCCTGGTGACCCCTCAGCACCTGGATCTGCTTCTCATTGAAATCACAGCATGGAAGCAGAAACAGAGATTTTAACAAGCAAGAATTTCAATCTGAGGGAAAAGCGTAGGCAGCGGGGAGGGGAGGGGAGGGGGATTCTGCCCCTGTGCCCTGTGCTCAGGTGAGACCCCACCTGCAGAGCTGCCCCAGCACAGCAGGGACCTGGAGCTGCTGGAGAGATGCAGAGGAGGCTCCAGGATGAGCAGAGGATGGAGCAGCTCTGCTGGGAGGAAAGGCTGGCACAGCTGGGATTGTTCACCTGGACAGGAGAAGCTTTGGGGTGAGCTCAGTGTGACCTTGCAGGACCTGAAGGAGCTGCAGGAAAGATGGAGAGAGACAATTGCCAAAGGATGGAGGGACAGGACACAGGGAATGGCTTCAGACTGACACAGGGCAGGGCTGGATGGGATATTGGGCAGGAATTGTTCCCTGGGAGGGTGGGCAGGGCTGGCACAGGGTGCCCAGAGCAGCTGTGGCTGCCCCTGGATCCCTGGCAGTGCCCAAGGCCAGGCTGGACATTGGGGCTTGGAGCAGCCTGGGACAGTGGGAGGTGTCCCTGCCATAGCTTTAAGGACAACCTTTAATGTCCCTTCCCACCCAACCCATTCTGGGATTTCTGTTCTATGAAAAGCCCCACAGCAGCAGCTCAGAGTGGCCTCGTGTCCTTAGGGGAGGACCAGGGACCTGAGGGCTCCCTCCTGGTGCCCCTTGTTTGGGACATGCTCTGGCTGTGCATCACAAGGAGCTGCAGCCTGCACAGCCTTGGGAGCAAGCAAAGGAATCCCAGCCTGAGCTAATCCAGCCTCTGGTCAATATTGGAGTTTTGCTCACCAGGTATTTTACAACCCCACACTCCAAATATTCGCTTCCCAAACCTTAAAGACTCTAAAACGACATGAAAATGCACTTACTTGGGAAAAAGAACCATGAGAAAGGTCACTTGTGTTTAAAAGGCACCAGTGACTGTTTTGTTTAACTCTTAAAGGATCGTTTAAGAATACACAGGAGGAACCTGGATTTGCCAGAGCTTGTTTGCTAACACAAAGGATTTACTCTGAAATTCCACCAGCTGCACAGACTTTAACCTGTTCCTGGCTGGGTTGTGTTTGCCCAGGCTTCACCAAAGGCTCCACCCAGAGATTGACCCATTTTTCCTGGCTTTTCCAAGCACTGAGCACGATGATGGGTAGGAATTCTCAGTCCTGGAGAACAGATATTGTTTCTGGAAGGACACCAGAATCATGCTTGTGTCTCACTGGGATTAAAATGTGTGAATTTAACAATAATCCATGAAGAAAACACCCTTTTCAGACTTCTAGCTTTCCTGAATTTTCTAGATTTCCTGGATTTTTCTTTCTTTGCTCCTTTGGGTGCAGTGCCACTTTCCTGAAGCTCCTGTCATGTCCCAAGCAAAGAGGGTGGCTCCTGTCACTCCAAACCCTGAGGGTGCTCAGTGACAGCAGAGCTCCTGCAGGCACCACTCAGAGGTGCTGGCCACATCTGCCAGCCCCGTGCCTATGTGCCAGCCTGCCCTGGGCACTGTCACTCGTGGGTGACTGAATCCCTCCCCAGGCAGCAGGCAGAGCGTTTCCACATCAGCTCCTGCACTCCCAGCACATGGAGACCGAGTTCATGCCTTGTCTCGGCCCTTGAGGGACATTTCCTTCTCTTTGTGTGAGGACATTTCCTTTTTTTTCATGTGAGGACATTTCCAGTTCTTCGTGTGAGGGACATTTCCTTTTTTTGTGTGTAAGGAAATTTCCAGTTCTTCATGTGAGGGACATTTCCTGCTCTTTGTGTGAGGACATTTCCAGCTCTTCATGGAGAGCATATGAAGGCAATGCCTGGAGCAAGGGACACTTTCTTTCCCAACTTCCCAGCCCTCATTTCCAGGCTGTGTTTGCATCCCAAAGGGCTCGGGATAAAGGCTCAGCACATCGGGCAGCGCCCCACCTGGGACTGGTGTTTTGTGCCAGCTTTTAGCTCCTTTGTCATCCTTAGAAAAGTCTGGGAGGAACAGCAATCAGCTGCCCAGGAGAATTAGCAATGGGCTGGGCAGGACGAGGCAATTTCTGTTGGGATTCTGGGTTATAAATGGGAGCTCTCTCCAACGATTAAAGCACAATGGATGAAGAAATATCATTTCTCTTCCACTTTTCATTTGAGAGGCAGTATTTCCTCTCTATCAGCCCGGCCCCTGGGCAGGGCTGGGTGACAAATGCTCGGTGCAGAGGTGCTGGCAGCATGGCCAGCCCTCCTCCCAGCCCCCCTGGCATGTGGGATGCTGCAGGCTGAGTGCTCGGGGGCACTGCCCAGCTCCCTCCCTGGCACAGCACAGACTCCAGGCTGAGGATGCTGGTCCCTTGGGGATCCTGGTGACACTGGGAAGGGACACCCAGGGAATGATGGCTCATGGCCAGCCCTGTGCCAGGCTCAGTGGGGACTATAAAACCTGTGCTCTGTGTCCCTGGCTGCCGTGGAGTCGTGTAGAAGGGACATAGACAGTTTAGAGTTTAAGCAGTGTTAGCCTAATTTTTATTCAGATAGTTCATATTTCTAGCATGATTAGAAGGCACCGTGTATAATCTAATTGGTTGGTAATTTACTGAAATACACTTTATTGGTTAGTAGGTGTTCGTGTGCATACTTGCTAATGGCTTTTTTGTTTATATTTTTTCCACAGATTCTTACAGATACAGACTTCTTATTTTCACAGGTGCAAACTGTTTTTTCTCACAAGAAGAGATTTTTATGCGAACTGATTCTCATTTTTAAAGTTCTTTTTTTATGGGAACTTAACAGTCTAGCTATTAGCCTTGCCAAGTAACAAGATCTGATTTTACAAGGCCTTTCTTTTATAAGATTTTATTTATATGCAATACCTGTGTGTGTCAGGACAGGCTGCCTGTGAGGAGAAATGTGGCTGTTGCTGCTCAGGAGGGGAAACATCAGCAGGGAGGGATCACAGCTTCTGCCAGCGTGCCCTCAGCCTGGCCCTGCCCAGCTCTGTCCCAGCACTGGCTGGGAGGGCACCATTATCTAGGCTGTGCCCAGCAGTGTGTGCTCTATCCCAGCTGTTCACCCAGCTGTTGCAGTGTTCTTTATCTTTCCCACAGCCCTTCCTCCCTCCAGGAGATCTCTCCTGTTCATGGCCATGCAGTCCCAGGGCAGGGCTGATCAAATTCCATCATCCCATTGGGAGATGCTCCAGCCAGGGCAGGAGCCGAGCATTTCCTACCCAGATCAAAGGGGAGATTTGGAACAGCAGAGCAGCCTTTTCCCACTGGATCCCAGAGGAAAACCAGAGCCTTGCACATCATCCCTGCAGCTTTGGAGGAAAACTGCACCTTGTGCAGGAGCCCTGCTCCAGCAGAACCACATCTGTCACTGCAGGAGGATGCAGCCACCATGGAATGGGACTGCACCAACCCTGACTGACTGACGGGGGCACCTTGGATTCTCACTCTGTGTTTGGGTTGGGTTTTTTTTCTATTACTGTATTTTCCTTTTTAATTTTTTTTCCTAGTAAAGAACTGTTATTCCTATTCCCATATCTTTGCCTGAGAGCTCCTTAATTTCAAAATTATAGTAATTTGGAGGGAGGGGGTTTACACGGCCCATTTCAAGAGAGGCTCCTGCCTTTCTTAAACAAACACCTGTCTTTCAAACCAAGACAACTATCCAGGGAGCAGCAGAATCCTGTCCAAGGCACAGACGCCCTGGAGGTGACAGCCCTGCTGGGGAGGCTCATAGGGGACCAAAATCAGCCACGGGCAGGCCCAGGATCCATGGCACACGGGGACACGTGGGAATCTTCCTTTCCCTAAAATTCGGAGCTCTCCCATCCCTGGGTGCTGGCCAGCCCTGCCCCACCTGTGGCTTTCTGTCCTTTGCCACCAGACTGGCCTGGCTCCCCAAAAAAGGGGCTTTGTCTCCATGCGATCAGCACAAGGTGAGGGACAGTGCGGTGACATCCAGGGCTCAGAGTCTGGAAAATCTCCTGTGGAGCTGGGATTTGTCCTCCATCCTTGGCAAAGCATCACCCAGGGCTGGCCCCCACCCAGCAGAGGCCTCGAGCATGCACTGAACTGGAAATGTCAGTATTCCAAGGGACACCAGGAAGACTGGAAATTTCAGAGTTGCCATTGAGCAACTCTGCCCTCAGCTCCCTCCCCCTCTGCCAGACTTGGATCTTTGGGCTGAAATTTTCCACGTCAGGGTTCTGGCAGAGGCTGAAGCGTTCTGCTGTGCTTCATCCACACAACTCTGCTATTTCTGAGCCTGAGCTGGAGACAAAAGGCCTCATTTTGATAAGACAAGGAACACTGGAGACTCATTCTTTGAATAATTCCAGCTCTTCTGTGCTTTGGAGCAGGGGCTGGAAATTTCACAGAAAGCTGAAATCTCTTTCTTTCATTTTGTTTTCTGTGAGAGAAAGCGTTGACTTGAGTGTTCTCCGAGGAGCTGGACCTTCTCTGCCTGGAGGCAAACAGACACACCTCTGACAGTGCCCAGAATATTCCCTTCCCACTCCTCCCTGCATTCGTGCAGCACAACATTCCTGCCGTGGATGCAGGGCCTGGAGTTGGAGTGGATGATCCCTGTGGGTTTCTTCCATCTCCAACAGGAGATCATGTGGCTCTTTTCCCTGAATTTCTGTTGCCTGCTGCTCAGGGGTGCAGGAGCCCAAAAGGAAGGAGCAAATCCTAACCCTGGTAGGGAAGAGAGCAGATTTGGGGTTTTTAACCAAAACATAACCCAGGGAGTGAGGGCAGCAGGAGACAGGGAAGTTCTGACTCCAGCTCCTTTGCTGAGGGAGATGAGGGGCAGGATGAGGTGACAGAGTCAGGAGGAGCCCATGGTTTGTACTGACAGCTTGGGAGAGGCTTTGGGACCAGACTGAGGCGGGGGATGGAGCAGGAGCGAGGTGGGAAATCCAGTGGATTTACAGTGCTTGGCTCCAGGCTCCAGCTTTGCCCCTTCCCCAGGAGCTGGGGGGCTGCTCTGGGCTCAGGGCGACTCCAGAGCTTTTCAGGACATCTCTGAGGGGGACAGAATCGAGGCAGCAGCTCCTTCACAGCTCTGGGGAGGTGCAGATTCCCCAGAGTGTGGGGAACACGGCTGGATCTGCAGGGACTGAGGGTGTCCAGTGCCTGGGAAATGCACCGGAGCAAGGGGAGATTTCCTCAGGGATATCTGGTAGGAAATGCTCTCACATCCCTGGATTCCACACCCCTGATCCGTGCCCTGGGGCATCCTGGCTCTCTGCAGGCAGCAGAGGAGATCCCACCAGATCCCACCCCTCAGACTCTGATTCCTTGGGAAACTGTCCCTGATCCCAGCAGAGCTCCATGCTGCAAACAGCATTTCCCTGTCCCCATGCTGTCCTGGAACTGTCACCCTCCCTGTCCTGTCACTGTCCCTCAGTGCTGGCCTGGCTAATGATGGAGCAGCCTTTTCCCTCCCCATTCTGTCTCCCTGCAGGACAGGTCTTTAGCTGAAGGTTGCTGGAAATGCCTGTTTATTTTCATTAGTGGTGCCAGCCCCACTGCCCTTAATCCCCAGAGAGTGGCTTTTATTGCTTCATGATAAGGCCTGTCAAAATTTTGCCAACAAGAAAAGAAAAATTGGATTTTCAGCTGCATTTTTTTAGCAGATGCTGTCAGGTTTCTAAGAGGAAAAAAAATCAAACAATCTAGGGAAAACTCAAAGAAGCTTTTCTTTTTCTGAACATAACAAAAATACATTGAGCTATATAAAAATACGTGGCTGGATCCAGCTGAACTGTCAGATCCTAAAGGTCCATGATTTCCACTGGGGTGGGGATTAAAACTGGAGCCCACTCATCCCACACCTCTGTGATGAGCAAACACCACCTGGAGGAGGAATTTTGGGAGAAATCCTAAAGGCTGGTCATAGCAAAAGTGTGTGTGAGTGTTTGTGGAGGGGACAAAGGAGGAGGGAGCAGCGTGAGGAGGAGGGAGAGTGTGTGGGGGAGGAAATTGGGGTGGGAATGGTCATCCCAAAGCTGAGAGGGCAGCCAGGAGCCCTCACCCTGCCCATGTGCAGGAGGTGGCCGCAGTGAGAGCTCTGTGGCAGGCAGGGAGGGCACTGTCCCCAAGCCCCAGCACTGGCAGGGCTGTGGGCAGTGCTGCTCCTGCCTCTCCCTTTCCTCCTTTCCTGCGGAGGCAGGGCTGGAAGGAACAGGCTGCCAGCCCGGCTGGATGTCCTCAGGAAAGGGAGCACACACCAGCCACGACACAGGACAGGCCACCCTCGAGTGCCACAGGTGCTGGCACCCCCAGAGGGTTCTGCCCAGCTGTGCTCGAGGGGACCCCTGAAGCAGGGGATGCCCCATTCCACAGGAATGTGCCACATCCCACTGCTGGGCCAGCCCCAAAGGGCAGCAAACAGCCCAGGGTGGGGCTGGGGCTCTCTGCCTCCATCCCACAAACTCTGGAACTTCTGGAGAACCCAGACTCCAGTGGGGTCCCAAACCCTCACAGCCTGCATGGATCAGCCTTGTGCCTTGTGTGGGAGCAGAGCAGGAGGGAGGTGACCTCAGGGACCTGTGCAGAGCTGCTTGTGCCTGGAGAACAGTTTGTCTCCTGGCAAAGCCAAGGCCAGCAAGGCTTCTCCAGCTGCCTTCAGGAGGGGTTGTCCCTGAGTGCAGCAGGGAACACGTTATCATTCACCTGCTGGCAGAGCTGGGGGCTTTGTTTATTGAAAATAAAAACACACTCGCTGCTTAAAATGCTGTGCAAAGGTGAGGCTGGGGACGGGCAGAGCACTTTGCCTCTCCTTGATAAATTACCTTTCAGTAACACCTCTCTCCTGCAACAAGCACTTAATACCAGAGGTGCTGCAGCACTCTCGTTACTGGGGAAAAGGAGGAGAGACTTTTCAGAGCATCCAGCTCTCAGAGCTTCACTTTCTGGGCTCCTCTGACACAAATTATTAAAAGCATTTTTCATCCAAGCCGTGGCTCCGGCGACCTTCAGAGCCCTGGCTGCAAACAAAACCTGAGACACACTTGGCACAAGAAGCAAAAAGGAGAAGGGGGGTGGAAGGGAAATTAGAAACGTGGAAATGTAATAACTTTCCATTATGCAAATTTGATTTAATCAGAGATGAAGTTGAAGTGCAATAAAAACATACTTTCATTAAGTTTATGACTTTCAGACTCTATAATCCCCCAGAAATGTCAATTATAATGTTACCATAGTGATCCATGGCTCCAACATCCAAGGGATCAGCTTTCCCACCAGGAAGGCACAATGAAGATGGGCCAGGACCCGGTTTCTCAGCTCCTTAAACTACTGAGGGCCAGTTACAAATGTTTTTTTCAGCTTGGATAAGTCTTAAAAGTTAAGCCCAGCACAAATCATCTAAGGGAGTGATGGGTTCACCCTTCTGGCCATGGTGGATGTACGAGGCATGGATTTCAGTTCCTGCTGCTCGAGATCTGGTGTAGTTGTGCATTCCCTGAAAGGAGCAACCCAGGAGGGGCCTTTCTATGGGCAGAGCAGGGCGTGTCCGAGCTGCATCCTTGGCCACCAGGACCTGAAAGGGGCCACAAGGAAGATGGAGAAGGACTTTTCATCAGGAACTGGAGGGACAGGACAGCAGGAATGGCTTCAGACTGAAAGAAGGGAAATTCAGGTTGAATAGTAGGGAGAAATCCTTCCCTGTGAGGCTCTGGTGCCCAGAGCAGCTGTGGCTGCCCCTGGATCCCTGGCAGTGCCCAAGGCCAGGTTGGACATTGGGGCTTGGAGCAGCCTGGGACAGTGGGAGGTGTCTCTGCCATGACAGGGGTGGCACTGGATGGGCTTTAAGGTCCCTGCCCACCAAAGCTGTTCTGGGATTCTGGGATTCTCCAAACCCTGCCCCTGTGACAGGAACTTTCTGGTCCATCCCTGCAGGGTCCCTGGGGTTCAGTGAACACTGCATTTCCCCAGGCTCTGCAAAGGCTGTGATTTTGTACCGACAGAGGGAGCAGGGCATTGTCTGCTGGATTAAGGCCTTGATATTCCTAATCACACCCTGCCTCATCCTTTTGGAGTGCTCAGAGCCCTATTCAGTGTTATTCAGTGGCTTCTCTGGGTGCTATTTCAGATGCAGAATAATTAGCAACACGCAGGAAAAGCAACAAAGCCATGAATGGTATTTAGAGACAATTATCCCACCGAACCATTCCTTACTATTATAAATGGAGCTTATTAGCACTAAATTGTTTCCATAGGAAGCAGCATCAGCAATAAAAAGAATGGCTGCAGGCTGGCTCTGCAGCACGGGAGGCAGCACAAAGGAGCTGCCCATCTCCTCCTGCCTGCAGGGCACGTGCAGGGACAAACCCACGGGCCTGGCAAGGCTTGGGGAGCATCAGCTGGGCACTGGCACCCCCTGCCCCACCCCTGGCACGGCACAGAAATGCTGCTCCCTGTGCTGGAGAGGGCTGGCAGCACTGGAGTGAGCTGGTCTGCAGTGGGGATGGAGAGCTGGGTGTGTTCACTGGGAGAAGGGAAGGCTCAGGGAAAATTTAGAGTCTTCTTCAGGACTTAAAGGGGCTCCAAGAGATCTGGAGAGGGACTTCACTTGAGGACCTGGAGTGGCAGGACAACAGGAACGGGTCCAGACAGAAAGAGGAGAAATTTAGGTTGGATATTGGGCGGGAATTGTTCCCTGTGAGGGTGGGCAGGGCTGGCACAGGGTGCCCAGAGCAGCTGTGGCTGCCCCTGGATCCCTGGCAGTGCCCAAGGCCAGGTTGGACATTGGGGCTTGGAGCAGCCTGGGACAGTGGGAGGTGTCCCTGCCATGGCAGGGGTGGCACTGGATGGGCTTTGGGGTCCCTCCCAATCCAAACCATTCTGAGATTCTGTGATTCTGTATTCAAGCTCAGAAAATCGTTTGCCTCACTACATTTAATTCACAGGGAACCCCAAATGTTAAGTAGGGCATCTGGGGCATTTCTCTGCTTTGATGTGATCTTCAGGCCTGGATGACTAAATCCTTCCTATACCATAACTACTCATTTGTGCACTGGATTTCCCCTAAATCCTGAAAGATGAGATGGTCTCTCAGAGCTGCTGGGGGTCTGTGGGCGTGGGGTTGCCCGGATTAGCCCATCCAGGGCTCCTCCAGCCCCTGATCCTGTTCCATGAGTGCTCCCTCCATGGCACAAGGAGTCTGAGATCTGTGACGTGGCCCAGGTTAACATATGAGCAGGTCAGCAAACCATACTAAATATAATCCCAAACCTAACACTGACATTAATCCTAACCCTAACACAAACCATAATCCTAAACCTAACCCGCCTCTGAATGTAATTCTGGGCCTAAAATTCCACCAATACCAAACCCAACCATAACCCCAGCTTTAAAACTAACTATAATCCTAACTCCAAAACTAGACCTAATCCTAACCCAAATTCTAACCCTAAAACTCAACCTAACCAACCCTCTCACCCTAGCCCTAACCCAAATTCTAACCTTAGCACTCAACCTGATCAACCCTAACACTAACCTGAACCTTAACCCTACCTTAATCTCAATCCTAACCTTAATCCAAACGCTGCTCAGCAGTTGAGAGGCCAGCACGGCTCCTCCAGCTGAGCTTTGCGTGAGGTTCTGGCCCCTCCCTGGCTGGCCAGGCTCTGCAGGGTCCTGGAGCTGGAATCCCGCAGTTTCTCAGGGAGATTTAAAGCCCCAGCCCCAGCAATGGCCTCACAAGTCACTCAGGCACAGCCCCCCATGTAGGGGAGTGTGACAGCCCCTTGGATTTGTGACAGCCTTGGCTCCACACACCCCTCCTCCTCCTCCTCCCCCCCCACTGATTTACTGAGTGCTTCTTCATCCACCGCTCACAGTTTGTGGGGAATTCCCTCCCCCTGCCCATAAAACAGCACAGATGCCATTTATGAACACACACTTGTGAGAGGCCACAGGCACAGCAGTAAAATCAGCGCTGCTGGCACTGCTGGGGAGCTCAGGTGTCTGTACAGGAGAACATTCATTTCCCTTCATTGGAAATTTGATTTCCCTGCTCTTTATCAGGACGTGATAATGGCACTGAGCACTGCAGAGAGCTCGAAAGGCTCGGGATGAAGTTCCCCCTTTGGCTTCCCAGGTTTGGGATTCTCTGCGGGGCTGCCCTGTGCCATGAGGGATTTCCCTGTCAGCCCCACTGGGGTGTGCAAAGTGCTCGGGACTGCTCTGCTCTGATGTGTTCAGCAATCAGGGACATTCATGAGTGACAATTTTTGGCCATTTCTGTGGCAGATCAGGGGGTGTGACCCCGTGTCCCTCGCTGGTGGCCGCTGCCTGACCGAGCTCATGGATCAGCAACTTCCTGGAGGAAATTCTCTGCTCCATCAATTGCACATTAACATTTGCTATCCCTTCAAGCTCTGCAGATGAAGAAACATCTTGGGGAAGGGGCAGAGGGAGCCAGGCCAATTACTGGAGCCTCGGTGAGTGAAGGAGGAGCAGCTCCACGGGTGGCCAAGGCTCCCCCAGCGATGGAGCAGAGCCCGCCTGAGCAGCAAAGAACTAATTAGCGCTAAAGAGCAGCAGCCAGAGAAACTCCAGGAGTAAATGTCATCCCCAAAGTAGGGCACGGAGGTAACTGTGGACTAATTACCCATCTTCACTGCAGGAAAAGGACACGACTGCCAGTGCAGCCTCCTGTGGGCACCTCAGGCAAGGCCACCAAAGGTTAACGTGGGCTGAGACGAGCAGGAATCGCTGCTGTCTCGCAGGAACAGCTCCTCATCATTGCAGAGGAGCCGTGCTGGTGACAAAGCACAGCACAGAGCCCTGCACATCTGTCACACGTGCTGTCTCCTCGTGGCTGTGCAGGGCTGCTGTAAATAATGCTCATAAGCACCGTAGCCAAGTGAATGTTTCCGTCGGCCTCCTGCTATCTGTTACTGTGCCCAGGTGAAGCTGTGCTGAGGAGTCGGAGCTGTTTGTGCCCTGGCACAGGACAGGCAGCCCCAGAGCTGTGCCAGGCTGGGGGTGCAGCCTGGCAGGGGCTCTGTGGCATTTGGGATCTGTTTGTCCCCAGGACCCTCCTGGCTCAGCACGTGGGAGGTTTTCCCACGAGAAATCTGTGCAGAGGATTCCTTCCAAATGGAGCTGGCAGGAAGGGCCCACGGGCAGAGAACACTCACTGGCATGGCCACAGGGCTCCTCCAGGCAGGAATGTCCCATATCCCTGCCCAGTGTCCCTTCAGCTGCCTGGGCTGGGCTCAGGGACAATCTGGGAAAGCAGCAGTGTCCCCTCATCCTGCCAGAGCTCCTCTTCTCCCTGCTGCCACCTCTGAGCGCTGGGGGCTCACAGGGACACGGAGGCAGCTGCTCCTCAGGGCAGGGCACCGGGGGACAGCCAGGCAGGGCCGTGTCCTCACCATGGAGGGGACAGTGCCATGGTGCCCTCACAGGCAGGGGACAGGGACAGGAGCCAGCCAAGAGCCCAGAGAAGTCCATAGGCATAGAGCAGGGCAAGTGTGAGTCCAGGTGAGCAGGATGGGCATTGCTGGATGCCCAGGAACAACGAGGCCTCAGCTGGGCCCCACTGCAATGGGGAGCACCCCTGGGGCTGCTCTCAGGGAGCTCCCAGGACTCCTTTCCCAAAGCCTGGATCCACTTTGTGCACCATAAAACAGAGCTGGCTGTGAGGAGGGTGGGCAGAGCCCTGAGAGGGAGCACCAGAGTTTATCCAGACACCTGAGTGGCCCCCCGTAGATAAACCACAGATAACCCATAAATAAACCATAGATAAACCATAAATAACCTATAGAGAAACCAGAGATAAACCAGATGAACCATAGAAAAAGCATAAATAAACCACAAGTAAGCCATAGATAAACCATAGATTACCCATAAATAAACCAGAGACAAACCAGATAAACCATAGGAAAACCAGAAATAAACCAGAGATAAACCAGAGATAAACCATAAATAACCTATAGATAAACTGGATAAACTGTAGAAACACCATAGACAAACCATAGATGAACCACAGGTAATCCATCATTTTCTGCAGTGCCAGTCTCCTGCTCTGCACAGTCCTGGAATATTCTGGGTTGAAGAGACCCACAAAGATCATCGAGACCAGCCCTGGAAGGGAATGGCCCCCATAGGCACAACCCCCCAGCCCTGGCATTATTGACACCACGCTCTGAGCTCTCCTCAGTGGCTGCTCTGG
Source organism: Sturnus vulgaris (assembly GCF_052056855.1). NCBI lineage: Eukaryota > Metazoa > Chordata > Aves > Passeriformes > Sturnidae > Sturnus > Sturnus vulgaris. Next base: position 10,599,536 of record NC_142262.1, read on the forward strand.
GCATTTCTGTCCCACCCAGTGGTGCCCACAGAGATGACCCCAGTGGTGCCCAGGGACGCTCTGTCTTTGTGGAGCTCCTGTGCCAACATCCCTTGGCTTCTCAGCTCACCCCTCTCTCCCTCTTCTCCCTGTCTGTCAGCTTTATTTTATTTTAAGATTTCAACCTTGCTTTGTTTGACCTGAATCCCCAACATCATTTCCCCCTCTGCTCCTCCTTCAATGACCCCTGGCTGCTTCTGCTGTGCCTGCTGGGGATCAGGGAACTGAAACGTGGGAGCACAGTGACAAATCAGTGTTTTCTACTTCTCCTCCTCCTTTCTGGATCATTTATCACATTCTGGGGATTTTTGGCCCATTGCAGAGCCCTGAGCTGCCTGTCCTTGGGGTAAGAGATAATTCCAAGGACTCTGGGAAGTGAGTCCTGCTTTTCCCCCAGCATCTCTTTGAATTCCAAACACTACTTCCCTGCACAGTCATTCCCTACAATTAGATCCTTGTCCAGTAAATTCTCTTTGCTATTCCCATGAATAATAAAGTGTCTGCAGACCACAGCCCTTCATGGCACAGTCCCTTCTCCAGATCCCTCATGAATATTCTGAACAGTCCAAGTCCCTGGGACCTCCATTCATTTATTCCAGCCCATTGCTTCCTCTTCTAATGAGTTTTTAGTCCATGCAAGGGATTTCCCTCTTATCCCACTGCTTCACTGGAGCTGCTTGTTAAAAATTCCTTCAAAATTCCAGTCGTGGTTCGATTATTCATTGATTCCTGCAAAATCCCCCAGTGGATTTCTCTGCACCACTGGATCACGTTTATCAGTTCTTCTAATTCTGTTCCTCGTTATCACCTCTCTGCCTGCCTGCAGCCCATGTGCCCTCAGCAGCATTTTCTCATGCCTGGGCCTTATAATTTTTAAAGGAATTATAGAGTGCTTATTCCTGATTTTTTCCTCAGTTTTTCTCTGCTGTCAGGATGGGTGAGCACAGCCCTGAGTGCCTTCACTGCTGAGCCTTCCCTTTCCAGATGCCTCAGTGGGACATTATCTGAGATGTTCTGTTCTGTATGAATTAAAAGGGATTTATCAGCAGTTTAGGGTGCCTTTGGAAAGTTATTCTTCCAGGTGGGTTTTTTGGCTCTTACACTTCCTGGTCTTTGAACACCTCTCTCCAAAGGGAGCTGGAGAAGGATTCTGTATCACATCTGAGCTTGGCTGAGGGGCACAGAAACCACGGACAGCCAGAGATGGACCATAGGTAAACCAGCATAAAACCATAATAAAACCACAGGTAACAATAGACAGCCATAATAAACCACAGATAAATCATAAACTATAGATGATCCATAAATAAACGATAAACCATAGATAAACCACAGATAATCCATAAATAAACCACAGAGAATCTATAAATAAACCACAGATGAACCATAGCTAAACCATAGATAAAGTATAGATATACCATAGATAAACCACAGCTAAACCATAGATAAACCATAAATGAACTAAAGATAAACCATAGATAAACCATAAATAAACCACAGAAAGCCATAAATAATCCATAATTTTCTGCTGAGGGATTTCCTGTCAGACATTTTTCCAGGGAGTGATGTGATTCCAAAACCTGTTTTCACTTTTCTGAAAAGACACTCCGTTTTCCCTTGGGCTCATGGGGGAATATTTGACCTATATCAGATGATTTCATTTCTTTATTCAGACTGAAGTGCTTTGGATCAAATTAATTCAGAATCCTGTCAAACAGAATTTCTCTGCTGCTCAATGTCTGACAGGAGCTGCTCTGTGCCGAGTCCCAGCTCCTCCTCTGAGGATACTGATGGGGTTTTCAGGAGAAAGGGAAAAGGTTTGCAGCCCCCATGAAATAGGAATTTACTTGAAGCTAATGAAATTATCTTTTCCATGGGCAAGGGTGACATTTTCCAACTTTAGGAGTGACCCAATTCTCATCTGGCAAAGGATGCTCTGGCATTGTCAGGGTCTGGATAGGTGATAATTAATAGACAGAAAAATAGCAGGAGGTTGTCCTGAGCATGGATATCAGTGAGAACCAACACAGGAATCTCAGGCTGCCTTAGGAAGGGAATTGGAGCTGTAATCTTTCCCAGTGTGGAGTCTGAAATCTTTTCTCCTGGCAGGTTTGTGAAGGTCTTTGGGCAAATCTCCCAGGCATCAGTGAAAATGCAGCTTTTCCTTCTGTTTGAGAGGCTAAAAAGCAGCTGGGACCCAGGAAGCCAAACGTGGGGCTGCTGTGGGCAGTGGTTTGTGCTGTACCCTGAGCAGCCCAGGCTGGGCTGTCCTGGATCCCTCACTCTGATCCTTCCCTGAGGGTGACACGGATGCAGCAGAGCACTCAGAGCCAGCAGGGCAAAGCTCAGCCTCCTGCAGGTGCCCTCTGGGATGTTCTCCCTTTATTTGAGATGGTGAAATGGGACCCAGCTCTCCTCCCAGGCACAAAACCATTTCTGTGGTGCACGTCCCACATACCTGGGCAAGAGCCCAGCACACCCAGCAGCTCATCAGGTGTTGGGATTTTGTGTTGGAGTCAGGTTTAACCCTGGACTTGCACTGCCAAATCAAACTTTGGTGCTGTGCTCACCTCATGCATTACACACAGCTGGAACTTACTGCAATAAAAGACCTGAAACTCTTGGGGTCCTGCACCCTCCTTTGCAAACTGGTCCTTGAAGCTCCAGATGAAATTTCATGATGTCAGAGCCCCCCATGATGATTCCCAGGATTGATTTCCTGGCTTTGATTTTCAGAGATGGATGGAGCAGCATCCAGGTGGGTTTTTTTCTGTTTGATTTAATGTCACTGTGTCAGGAACTGATCCCAGCTGAATTATAATCAAACAGAAAGGAGGGTGTCTAGACAGGGGTTTGCATAATTGAACAACACAACTTCACCTAATTGGATGCTGGTTTGAGCACAGACCCCCAAGGAAGGACAGGCACAAGCAGCCCCTTCCTGCAGGAGTGACACAGAGCAAAAACCCTGGAGAGGGAGCAGAACCTCAGGAAAGGTGAGGGAGGGACAGCAGGGAGCTGGAAAAGTGACACGAGCTGTGACACTGCAGGGTGTCACATGAAACACGGGGACTTTGTGTCCTGGCCTCTGGCATGGCCCCCTGCCCATCCCTGCTCCAAGGAGGACACAGCTCCTTGCTTTCCTCCTCCCTCACATGGGGAGGGAGGGGACAGGGCCTAGACAGGCAGAGAAATAAACCCCACACACATTTAACAGTGTAAAACCAACCTCAGCTGCCAGAGGAGCCTGCTAATTAGCTTAACGAGATTTCTTGGAATGAGAAAATATTACTTATTTCATTAGCTGCATGATAATTGTGCTTCGGAATGAATCAAGAGATGAATCTGAGAATTAAGATGCAAAAAAAATTAAAAATAAAAAATAACCACTGCCAGAAAAATGTTTTAACCCAGCAGCCAGGTTAGGTTTAATACCCAGGAGTATTGTAGGGAAGGAATGGCATGGAGCACCTGGAATGGGATTTTTTGCTTCCATGGCAAATGTGGAGATCTTGTCCCCCATGTCCCTGGGAGTCACAGGAGCAAGGATTTCTCCTGTCAGAACTGGACCCTGAGCTGGGCAACCCAAAATGTGGGAGCACGTGGAGCAGAATTCCCGGGATTTTCAGCAGCACTGGTGAGCACAGAGCTGAGCACACACCTTTGGCAGGGCTGTCCCAACACAGCCCTCGGGACCTGAGATCCCAGAGGGGTGTCCAGAGGGTCACACCCTTCCATGGGGGGATTTGTGGGATCATTTTTTGGACACTGTAGAGCAGCAGGAGCTGCCAGGTTTGGGATGCAGCTGGTGGACTGGCAGAATGTGGTGAATAATGGGAGAATTACTCCATGAATAATGGGCATGTTGGATGAATAATCCCTTGGCAAATAATCTGGGATCTGCTGGAGCTGTCAGCAAGGGCCTGGTGCTGCCTGCATGTGCTGGGGAAGGGCTGAGGAGTCTGCAGCTCCAGATCCAAGCTTTGCTCAACAAAGCCTAACAAAGCCCAGATGGTTTGTGACTAGAAAAGGTTTTCATCCTGTGGAAGAAATGCAAACGTGGAATCGATGGTTCTGCTGAGCTGGGGGTGGGAAAGGGAGTGAAAATAAACCCAAAAATCTGAGTTCACTCTGCAGCAGGGCCAAAAGGAAAAATGAAAATGAACAAGGTCAGGAGCAGCTCTGGGATCAAGCAGAAGGTGCAGAACATCAGCAGAGCTCCCTGCACCTCCAAAATCAGGGGAACAGTGATGATCTGTCCCTCTGTGCCACACCTGTCCTGCTGGGTTTTTAACCCTTTCCCAGGTTCCTCTGAGTTGCCCCAAGCCAGGCTGAGGAAAATTTTATTCTGCCTGGGACCAAAGGAAGCAGGATCTGTGCTGGAAAGGCATCTCCACCGTGGTGCTGCCCTCCTGAAGTGGCTCTGTGTTTGAGGGGTGGTCAAACTGGTTTCCATGCCAAAATAAAAGCCAAATTCTGGTGGTTGTTTTTTGTTGTTGTTTGGTTGGTTAGTTTCTTGTTGGTTTTTTTTGTTTGGTTTTTTTTGTTTTTCTTTTTTGGGGGGGGGGGGGTTGTGTTGGTTTTTGTTGTTTGTTTGTTTGGTTTGGTTTTGGTTTTTTTTCCCAGGCAACACCTCAGTCTGGGGGTGACATCAGGGGACATGAGCTGATTTCTGTCCCCATCTCCTCCCTCAATCTCCTTCTGCTAAGTTTATTTCCATTCTGAATCTTCCTTTCTGGATGTGTCTCCAGCACAACCCCTGTGCAAGCTCTGAGCTCCTCAGCCAGGGCTTTGCAGGATCCCACAGGATCCACAGCTGGAACACAGGAGCCAGGAGACAATTCCAGCTATCCTGGGCTCCAGTGCCCCAGCTCTGCTGAGCCTGTGTGCATCCATGGTTCCATTTCTGTGCTCCTGAGCAGACAGGGATGAGCTCCCCGCTCTGCACCTCCAGTGAGCTGCTCTGGGTAATGTAAGCTTGGAAATTGAGAGCCAGCAGCTGCAGGGTTTCTTTGGTCCCCTGAGCTCCCAGCTTGTTTAATAAACTTGTATTTTTGTGAGCAGCACAGCCAATTGTGAAGGTGAGCTTAAAGGGAAAACTGCCTGTGAGCAGAGCTGATTAAACATCAGGAAATACAAAGCACCCTGAGACCCAAATGACAGAGCCACCCGATGAAAAATCCACAAAGAGATTTTAATTAGAATTTATTACAACGGGCAAAAATAAACATCTAAAAAGTCAAGATTAAATCCTTCAATCAATACAGAACTACACAGACAGAGAGGACTCTTCCTCCTTTCCAGCATCAGCCCAATCCCTTCTCTGAAGGCCCCTGGAAACAGAAAGAACAGAAAGAACAGAAATGAAAATGGGGTTGATGCAGCAGATTTAACATCCAGGTGTAACCAAATATTCTCACCCCACCAGGGTGTCCTGGTGGCCACGAGCTCCCAGTTCCACCACAGCAAAGCATTTTCAGTGTGACTGGCCCCAGTTTACAGCACACCCAATTCCTGCATCCTATCCACATCCTGGATCACATCCCCCTCCTGCATCCCATCCATGCCCTGCATCCCATCCCCATCCTGCATCCCATCCATGCCCTGCATCCCATCCCCATCCTGCATCCCATCCTGCATCCCATCCACATCCTGCATCCCATCCCCATCCTGCATCCCATCCATGTCCTCCATCCCATCCATGCCCTGCATCCCTGTTTTCTGATCTCCACCTGCCACTTTGTCACAGGAAAGATTTGCTCCCCCTGCACCCAAAGCCTTCTCTGAGGGCATCACTTCTGCTGAATGAGGTGAAATCAATTCTCTCCTCTCCATGTGAGAAGTGTTTCCTTTGCTCCCAGCACCATCCTGAGGGCAGCAGTGTGATCCCAGACCCTCCTGCAGATGGGCAGGAATCCTTCCAGGAGTCCCAGTGATGTCAGCTCCACTCCAGAACAGACTCAGTCTGCTGAGCAGCCTGGTCCTGCCCTGGGAATGCTCCCGGTCTGCTGCTTGCCAGGGGAGGTGAACAAGCTGTTAACAAGGGCAACGAGCCCCGAGGGGAGAGGCAGCAAGAGCAAGGCAGTTTCCAGAGACAGGAGCTGGTTAAGACCAGAGTTTTAAGTGTTCCCAGCCCAGCCCAGGCAGCTCTCCTGGGCTCTCAGGATCAGCTCAGCCTGCTGGAAGGGCAGCTCACCTGGATTTCAGGTGCCAGCCAGGAGAAGCTGAGCGTGGTTTGAGTATTGCTGTGCTGTGGTGCCCTGGATGGCTCTGAGAATTTATTGATACGAGTCCACCATGAGGAAATGTGCAGATGACACCAAGCTGGGTGTGAGTGTGGATCTGCTGCAGGGCAGGAGGGCTCTGCAGAGAGACCTGGATCCCAGGCTACAGACTCACCCAAGGACATTTTGTGCCTTTGACCTGCCCACAGTAGGATTTTAAACCATGCCAAATCTTTGCTCTGGTCCAGGCTGGATCAGCACATGGGGTCAGGGATGTGCTGCTCATCCCCACTCCACTGGTGGCTTCCCCAGGTCACTCCCAGCCTTGCCTTGCTGCAGTGCCACCTCTCCCCCTGGGCCATGGCAGCAGGGACTCTGCTGCTGGAGCTCGGTGGCATCTGGTGGCTTCCAGAAGAATTGGGTCGGGTTTGAGTCAGCTCACAAAGGTCAGGGGCAGGCAGGGTTCTCTTCTGGTGAGAAACTCTCCGTGCCATTGGAGAGGCTGATTCCAATCTGGGCACCACAGAAGAGTTGTCTGCAATATTTTCCACGTCCTTCATTTTGCTGGGAAGCAGTGAAATGGATTTTCAAGTGATCCTTGCTTTCACCCGCTGTTTCTTTGCTGTAACATGTATTTAATTCCAGAGCAGCGTGTTCCCGGAGTGTCTGGAAGGTAAATGAGAAACTTTTGTTATTCAGAAGGAAAAATAAAATGTCTTTCACAGCTGCTGCCTATTCTTACGATTGTTGCTACTCCAAACAAGTTTTCCTGCAATGTGAAATAAATGTCCTCATTTATAATCTTTGGAAATCACAAAAGAAGCAGGTGAAGGCTTCCTAGGAAAGAGAGTGCAGGAATGAGAGGAACAGCAATTACAGAGAGCAGGGACTGAGCTGCTTTGGGATCATTTTGTACTGGGAAAGTGGAAATGGCTGTGACAGGAGCATCCAAGGAAGGGCATGACCCTGGAGATTCCCCCCTAACCCCATCCAAAGGATGCCAGCAGGGATGGAGGAAGGGCAGGGCTCTGAAAGATCATTTTTGGACCTATTGTTTCAAAGGGGAAGCATCAGTATTAAAAACAGCAGCATTAAAAACTGGGATGAAAAGTCACACTTAACTTTCAGGTCCCTCCCAGTCCAGCCCATTCCATGATTGTGACACTGCTGAGCAGGGGCAGTTTGGGATGATCCCAGTGTTGTGCCAGCCTTTCCCAGGAATGCTCCAAAGGGTTGGCAGTGCCCACAGGGACACCCTGAGTCTGCATCTGGTGCTGTAATTGCAGCAGAGCTGTGGCAATTCCTGCTCAAACCTTCCCCGTTCTCCTGTGAATGGAGCATTTTTAATTAACACACAATTTCAAAGGCTGAAAGATTTCCTAAATCAATGCAAATTCTGTGTTTGCACAGGAGGAAGAGGAGGATTTCAGAGCCCACTCTGTGAGGAATGAATTTCATCTCACGGCTGGTTCAGTGCACAGATGTCTGCTCAGGAATGGATTTCTGGCCATCAAACATTGTCTTTGATGCTGTCAGACAGCTTTGCCGTGTTTGATCCTGATTACCCTGAGCATCCCACCGTGGGCTGGGGTGGAATTAGATGGGAAAGGATCCTAGCAATTTATTCCACATAGCAATTGTCCTGTGAAGCATTGCTGTGGATTTCAGTCCACAAACACTGGTGATTCCGGTGAGTTCTGGGTCTTCTCCCTTGAATCCCTAATCCTGGGACTGCTCCATGTGCCCCTGCCTGTCAGGGTGGGGCAATTAGATCTCCAGAAGTCTCTAAAATGAGCAGAGGAAGAGCAGTTTCTCTGCTAAAATGCAATGAGAGATCCAGTACAGAACCGGGTGAGCATTCACTGCACTGTCCACACACAGAGGGAAAATCATTTGGATTGCTCTTCTTCCTTTTCCTTCTCCTTCTCCTTTCTCCTTCTCCTTCTTCTCTAAAGGAAGTTAAGAAAGAACAGCTCAGACCTAAACCACCAAAGCCTGAGCTCCATGAGGTGATGGCACTGGGATCCCCCAGTAATTCCACAGGAACATCCTGCACCCAGCTCTGGGCTCTGGGCACTGCAGGCTCCTCCACTCATTCCAGGGGCAGAATTCGAGCCCCAGCTCTGCAGGCCTGAGCCAGGCTGGCTGTGGGACATGGAACAAACCTTGCTGAGGTCACAGAGTCATGGAACTGTTGAAGCTGGAATGGAACTTTGGGGTTGTCAAGCCTAACCATCCACTCACCACCACATTCACCTCTAACCCACGTGCTCAAGTTGTTTTTTGAACACTTCCAGGGATGATAGTGACTCCACCTGGGCCCTTGGCAGCCCCTGGCAATGCCTGACATCCCTCACCATGCAGAAAAGTTCCCTCATATCCAACCTAAACCTTCCCTGACTCAGCCTGAGGCCATTTCCTCTCGTCCTGTCACTGGGAGAGGAGACTGGCACTCCTCCCTGCAGCTCCTGCCGGGGATTTGTGGAGCCCCAGCCAAGGCAGGAGGGCAGGGAGGGATGAGTGTAGGAGCAGGGGGTCGGGATGGTCGGGACTGATGGAGAGATCTCTAAAGCCAGGGGTTGGAACTTGTGCTTTATTGCAAAGGGCGTGGGTAGAAGGCCCTGCTTGGAGCTGCCAGCTCAGAGCAGGTGTGAGAGCAGGAGGGCAAGAGGAAAAGGAGTAAAGAGAGAGCAAGGGGTCAGAGGTGAGAGGGGTAAGAGGTGAGAGGGGTAAGAGGGTGGTAAGAGGGCAAGGTTGCCATTACTATACAATCAGTCTTCCGTGTTGAATATTCTAATTTTCACTAACCAATCTAATACAAGATACAAATCCTATAGCATTTACATACAGCCATAAGAATTATTACATTACCCTACTGTGTTACACTTTAAACTCTAAAAACTACTCTTTGGACCCCTTCTACCATGCTAGCAGGGTCTTCTCTGCCCTATGGACCTGTCTGCAAGCAGAAGGGATTGTTCAATCCAGAGGGGATTACTTTCAGCTGGCCATGCTATTGTTTTCTAGTTGTTCAGTAACTAAGGTTTGGTATCTCAAAGATGGCTTTCATTTCAATCTCGTTTATAGTTTCCATATTCTCAACATCTGTTCCCAGGCAATCATATTTATAAGGTTTTCCATTTTCCTCTTCCCCAACAGATGAGGAAAGAGATGCAGTCACCTCAGGTGTGCCCCAGCACCAGAGGAAGCCACAGCACCTTGGGGAGGAAGCTGGAGAGCTGGGGGGCTCCAGGCAGTAAATGATGGACTGATAGCTCCATCCATCTGATCTCCTGCTCCAGAAAAGCCCAGAGGGAAATGGAAAGGTGGTGTCTGAGGGTTTCTTGGTCCTGGAAAGCTCCTGGAAAAGGCCCAGGGAGGGATTGTTGGGGTGTCCTGACTGGGAGTTGGACTCAATGACCTTTGTGGGTCCCTTCTGACTGGGGATATTCCACCATTCCATGGAAAGGATCTCTGGGTGTCTCTAGGCCATTCTTCCTCTCAGAGCAGGACAATCTTCAACAGCACAGCAGGTCCTCTGTGGACCCCAGAAACTTCCAAGGACTGGCACACACCTTCCCTGGGTGTCTTGCTCCAGGGAAGATTTTCCTCATTAAAAACAGGGAAGACAGAGAAATCTTGGTGTGAAGAGGCTTCCCAAACACTGGTTAAAGCATTGGATGAAACCCACTCCAGCCAGATCCAGCTGTTCCTCCCAGCTGGGACCAAAAATTCTCACTTGCTGCTTTTCCAGCATGTCCCAGTCAGACCTTGCCCAAAATTTAGGAATATGCCATCCCCTAAGCAGTTCTGGGTGTTTGGAACTGCACAAAAGCAGCATTGAAGGTGTTTCATTTTTCTCATCCCCAGTTCTCCATGAGAGAGAAAGTACAGAAAGCAAAGTTCTCCTCATCAGTCTCAGATGAAGGAATGTATTATCCATTAAAAGTCTCAGATTTAATGATCCTGCTTTGTCTGCACCTCTTTGGCTCATCACAATACTGTCATTTATATTTATGAGATTAGAGAGAGATTTAACATGTTATGAACTTCCCAAAGCCTCAGATTAAAAAAAAAAAAATGAAAAAAAAAAAAGTAAGAGGTTTTTATTTTGAGTTTCTGAACAGAACAAACCAAACCAAATATCGAAGGGAGGGGCAAGAAGAGGAAAAGCACAAGAATTCCATTCTGGCATTATTTTGGAATGTCTTTCAGGAGTTTATCAGTGCCAGGCAAACTGCTGGGATTAAATGCAGTGATCTCCTGGGACAAACACCTGGACAGCCCCAGCTGGTGGCCCCTGAGTTGAACAGGGCATGGATGAACATTTCTCTGAATTGGATGATTCCCCCACATCCCTGGTGTGCCACCAGGAACTCCTGGCCTGCTCCTTTACCAGAGATCTCTGCCAAGGAAACTTCCCAGGCCTGTCACACCCTGCTTTGCTTCTTCCCACTAATCCTTTGGCTTTTTCCAGGTTTTTTGGTCAATAATAGCAGGAAAGCCTAACAGCTGATGGCATGGATAGCTCTGAGCCAGGCTTGTACCAAGGACAGGAGCACTGAAGGTCCCAGCCTTGATTTCCTCACTCATTCATCCTCTACATTCCACCGAACCTCCCTCTGTGGCTTTGACCAAAAGCACCTCCTGAAATCCCAGATCTTGGAGATCCAAAGTCCTGAGTGAAATCCCCAAGGTCTGCCCAGCAGCCATTCCTGGGGAACTGAGGCTGATGGAGGTCCCCCTGCCTCTGACAAGTCTTCCACACCTGGGACAGGGACACTGGAAGGGTTCTGAAGGGCTGGTGGCCACAGGACTGAAGGATAAGGCAAATTCTGGGTTCTGGAGCTGGTTGAAATCCCAGCACTGACAGAAGTGTCCTGGAGGCCTGGAGCTCGTCCATCCTTTGATTCTGCAGGTGCAGCACCAGGATTCCCCTCCAGGCCTACAGTTCCTCCTCCTGGGCACAGCCAGTGCCTTCCAGGCCATGGCAGTGCCAAGGGCATCTCCAGCCATGCTGCCTCAGGCTCTCCTGCAGTACCTGCTCACTCTGGGTCAGGCTGGAAAAGCACTGGCTCCGTTTCTGGGTCAGAACCTGTGGAAATCAGCATCTTCCACAGCCATGGCTTTGAAAACTCAGCTCCAGCTGGGAGGGCAGTGACCTTTCTAGAGCAGGAGGATCCTTTCTGAAGCTGCCAGGAGATCATTTTGTTCTTGCACTGCTGAGCCCTCTCACAGAGGGCTCTGGGCTGACTTTCCTCCTTCCCCTACTTTCATTATTTTCCTTACCTTGAAATGACAGCCAGACTTGGAAGAGAAAAGCAAAGAAAAGAACTTTTTTAGTCAAAGTATGAAAGAGGATGCAGTGAAGTGGTGCAGAGCAGGCCTTGCCTGTGTCACCAGACCCTCCTGAGGTTCTCCAGCCCTTCCTGGAGGGCCATGGAAGGGAACAAGGAGCCTCTGTGTGACTGAAGGAATTTTCCTTCTCTCCATCTCCATGGGCACATGGACAGTGCTGTCCTCACCAGCAGTGGCTCCACAGGACACGTGACCCTGCCACATTGACAGCTCTATTTCTCTATTTTGCTCCCACTCCAAGATGACTTGCAGCCAAAAAAAAAAATTTAGAAAAAAAAAGTTAAGATGCAAAACAAGAAAATTGTGTCAATGGTGTTTGGCTGTGGCCCAAGCCCAGGAACACAGCAGGCGTGGGAGCTCCCTTGGATGTTTTTGCCTGATGAACGCCCACTTGAAACGGCTGAGGAATTTCAATATTTGGACAGATGGCTGGATTCCCAAAGCTGAGTTTAAAATACATATGGAAGCTCTTCAGAAATCACAGTCTCTTCCTTTGCTGGGAGTTATTTCTTGGAAGAAAATATTTCTCCTTTTTTGTTGTTTGATTGACCACGGTTGGGAAACACTTCCCACCATGGGCTACACTGGACCTGGGGTCATTTCCTTAATTGTGTCCCCTCCAGAATATTGGGAAGGGCTGTCCTTGGGATCATTGCCTTCCAAACAGACTGGATTTTGTCTGCAATCAAGGCGAGCTCTGGTATCAGAGTAACAAACTCTGGTAGGCCCATTTCCACATATATCATATCCAAACTCTCCATTTTCCCATAAATTATATGCAAAATCTCCATTTTCCCATAAATCCTATCCAAACTCTCCACCTGGCTGCACTTGCAAAGCAATGAAGAAAATGATATCATCACTAAGGGGTTGAAACGATAAAAAGGGAGGTAAAAAACAAAATTCTGGTATGAAAAGAAAATCATGAACATTTAATCCTCCTCCTAGTCAGTGCCATTCTTCTGAAAACAGGAAAGAACAACACAACTAAGAGGAAAATAAACTTTTTAGGTTGAATTTGTTATTTCATGAATAAGAGGCTGAGCAAAGCCCCTGACCTGTGCAAATCAGATCAGGCCCTGGGAGTTTCTCACCCTGCATGGCTCAGTCTCATTGATAGAATTGCTATTCTTTGTTTAGTTTGTTTGGGGGTTTTTTGTTTGGTTGGTTGGTTTTTGTTTAAAGTCGTCTCAGATATTTGGATTGCCAAAATAAAACAGGGAGATGTCCTATAAACCAGAGAGCAAAATGAGCTTCAACAGAATGCACTTAATCAGAGAATCACAGCATTGTTCGAATTGGAAAGAACTTAAACCCCGCCCAGTGCCACCCCTGCCATGGCAGGGACACCTTCCACTGTCCCAGGCTGCTCCAAGCCCCAATGTCCAACCTGGCCTTGGGCACTGCCAGGGATCCAGGGGCAGCCACAGCTGCTCTGGGCACCCTGTGCCAGCCCTGCCCACCCTCACAGGGAACAATTCCTGCCCAATATCCCATCCAGCCCTGCCCTGTGTCAGTCTGAAGCCATTCCCTGTGTCCTGTCCCTCCATCCCTTGGCAATTGTCTCTCTCCATCTTTCCTGCAGCTCCTTCAGGTCCTGCAAGGTCACACTGAGCTCACCCCAAAGCTTCTCCTGTCCAGGTGAACAATCCCAGCTGTGCCAGCCTTTCCTCCCAGCAGAGCTGCTCCATCCTCTGCTCATCCTGGAGCCTCCTCTGCATCTTTCCAGCAGCTCCAGGTCCCTGCTGTGCTGGGGCAGCTCTGCAGGTGGAGTCTCACCTGAGCACAGGGCACAGGGGCAGAATCCCCCTCCCCTCCCCTCCCTGCTGCCCACCCTGGGGCTCAGCCCAGCCCAGGGTAGGGGGGTCTGGCCTGGGGCAGGTCCAGCTCTCACCCACAAGGTTCTTCTCTACCTGCTCATCCCAGCCTGGATGATCCTGGGCATTGTCCCCAACCCTGGTGTGGCTCTTTCATGTGGCTGTTGGCAGGGTCAAACCTCAAGCAGGTGCCTACAGATCCTCCAGATCCTCCAGACCCTCCAGATCCTCCAGACCCTATAGATTCCATGGATCCTATGGAGGAGACAGAGCCCTGGAGCCAGCCCTCCCTCCCTCCCAAATCACCCACTGCAGACAGAATCTCACTGAGGATGAAGATATTTGCTCTGTTAGCATGGAAAACATGCACTCCAAGTCTTGTTGGAGTGTAAACTGCCTGGAAGCTCTTTTTTCCCAAGGAATGTATTTATTCAATCCCTCTTTGATCATCCAGGGATAGAAGCTTCAGCTATGTCTGTGCACATAAAACAACTTTTTTTTTTTTTTGTTGCAGCGACCCAAGCAGGTTGGTTTAGTGACAGTGATTTATGGAGAGCTCCCTTTTTGGAGGCTATAATGTTAATTAATTGCTTCTGGAGGACTTGGATAAAAAGCATATTTACTCCTGCCACAGTCAAACGCTCAATATTTTGTGCATTCCCCAAATCTTTCCTATGGATGTCCACAGAACAATGGCCCAGCAAACGAGGCAGCTGCAGAAGGAGATCAGACACAATTCTGAAACAGTCAATTATTTAGATTAATTAATGAGTAATGCCTCTGCATGCATTTTGCATGTCATTTGAATATTCCAAAGCCAGAGCTTTCAGCTGCTACTGTGCTGCTGGCAGAGCCACATTCCTTGCAGCAAGCACAGGGAATGCTGCTCTACAGAAACTTTGGGATTTCTGAGTGCCAGGAGTCCTTGGGAAACCCAGCAGCATCTCTGAGGAGCAGCAGAGCCTGTGTTTAAACTGGTTCCAGGGCAGACAAAGCTCTGTAGGTATCTCAGCTAGGGAGGCATCCCTTGGGATTGGTTCTGTAAATGCCTAGAACCTGCATTCGGATCTTTATCTGTATTCAGGCACCTCCCTCCCACAAAATTACCAGGGATTATGTGCTTTTAAAAATCCTACCGGGTGCTTATTTGCACTGTTATGTGCCTGGCTGCATTTAAGAAAAAGCCATTCCTGGCAACCAAGTCCAAGGGAATCCAGGGGGAATCCCGTGGTCTCTGCTCACTCCAGGATTGGGGACAGATCCACGTGTTCAGTGACACTCTGCTGCTCGTTTCTGGCCTGTGCAGACTTTAGGGGTCATCCAGAGAGATGCAGAGTCCCAGGATGGTTTGGGTTGGGATGTAAGAATCACCCTGTGCCTCTCCTGCCATGTGCAGGGACACCTCCCACTATCCCAGGCTGCTCCAAGCTCTGTCCAACCTGGCCTTGGGCACTGCCAGGGATCCAAGGGCAGCCACAGCCTCACAGGCTGACACTGAATTCCACAGGAAAAAGCTCCTTGGGAATGGTCTCTGGTCTGTGCTGAGCCCTGAGCACTGTGCAGGAGACTCGAGGTCAGCACAGCTGACACCACGCCATGGGGAGTGAGATGAGCAGTGTAATAATAGTCAGGGTAAGAATGATCAATTCCCACACAATTCCCTGGTTTTACTGAGCTCCTTGGTCTGGGTTCAGGCTGAAATTCCCAATCCACGCTGTTGTTTCTGGGTTTTTCCCCATCCAAGCCTGCAGAGCAGTGCAGAGAGTCAGGAGAGAGAGAGGTTTCTCCAGTCCCCCTGCTTAGAGTCACGGAGTTGTCAAGGTTGGAAAACACTTCTAATTCTTCACCAAGGCCAACTGTCAACCCAGCACTCCCAACCAAGCAATTCCTTCCCTCTGCCTCACCAAGACAGAAGAGGAAAACATGCCAGGAGGTGTGGGAAGACTCCTTATGCCAAGGCAGCCCTCAGCTTTCAGACTTCTCCTTCACAAGAGGACAAAAAAAAAATTAAAATAATTCTGCTTAGGAATGTCTAAGAAATAAAATGGAACCTGCAGGAATCCAGCCCAGAAAGCTCTGCAGAGGCTGAGGGAGCAGAGGAACCAGACCAAGGCTGTTTCTGGAACCACAAATGCTCTGCCTTGACATGGGAATGTGTCAGGAGAACAAAGCTGAACATCGAGGTGTCCCAGCTTCTTCCACAGGAGCTGAGAGAGGGAGGGTGCCAGAACCCCCCAGCCCCTCAGGGACACCTTCCCCTTCCCCTGGCTGCAGCTTTATCAATGGTGGAGGTGATAACACCCAATACTCTCAGAGGAATGAAGGCAATGGAAAAAATCCTGCTGGAAGTGGGGGGTGAAGCCCTCAGAGGCTTGAGCTGGGGATGAGAAGCACAAATATAAGACATGGAGTGCCACAGAAGCCCTGAAAGAAGCCCCTTGTCCCCTCTCCCTCTAAAGACAGCTTGGGGACCGGCTGTGAAGTCTCAGAGGACTCAAAGGTCCTTTGCTGCTCCCGGCCCTGGGCAGGTTCAGCATCCTTGGCCATTCCTGGGTGTCCCCTGGGTGTCCCCTGCTCATCTCAGCTCTCTGCAGCCACTCCAGGGATTCCCCTCACTCTCTCTGTTCCAGAAATTTAATTGGGATCAAAGAATCAGAATCACTGAGTTGGAAGAGACCTCCAAGATCATCGAGTCCAACCCATTCCCCAACACCTCAACTAACCTATGGCACTGAGTGCCACATCCAACTTTAATTAAACACATCTAGGGATGGTGACTCCACCACCTCCCTGGGCAGCCCATTCCAGTACTTGAGCACTCAGTAAAATCTTTTTCCTAATATCCAGCCTATATTTCCCTGATATAGCTTAAGGCTGTGACCTCTCATTCTGTCAGTGCTGCCTGAAGAAAGAACCAACCCCCACCTGACCACAGCCTCCTTTCAGGGAGTTGTAGAGAGTGATAAGGTCACCTCTGAGCTGTAATGGTGGTGGTGTTTTGCACCATTTAATTAGTGGCTTGTCTCAGTCTCTTCTGTCTTCACTCAGAGCCAGGATTAAAAAACACATGAAGGAAAGGGATTTTCTCGTGTTTGGGCTTGGTTGTTTATTAAATCTTATTTAGAGTACAGAACGTTCAGCAACACTTGTAGCTGGTGGCTAGAAGCAAAATGGAGATGGATCCAGCTAACTACAAGGTCTTTTAAAGCTAAACAGTCCAATAGAGAATTACCACCTCTATTATTTATACTTTTGACCCAATAACTAAGCACCTGTGACCCTCAGTGTAGCACTGACTGTCCAACCAAAAACTGCCTGAAATCATGAAGAAGAAGGAAGATGAACACCAAAAGAGACACCACCCAAAATCCTCCATCTTGTCCCATACCTATTGCTATATTATAAAAACCTCAAATTCCAAACCATTCACCATGTAAACCCACACACTTCTATTTAACTACACACCCATGATTTTAACTCCATAACTCAAATTTGGAAGCTTTCTTCAAGGCCTCAGGTCAAAATCAGTGTTCTCCAGGAGGTCAGTGCCAGAAAGCACAGAAAGCTGAAAACTCCCAGGTGTCTTGGGTTGCAATGCAGGCTGTGCCCAGCAGTGTGTGTTCTATCCCAGCTGTTCACCCAGCTGTTGCACTGTTCTTTATCTTTCCCACAGCCCATCCTCCCTCCAGGAGATCTCTCCTGTTCATGGCCATGCAGTCCCAGGGCAGGGCTGATCAAATTCCATCATCCCATTGGGAGATGCTCCAGCCAGGGCAGGAGCCGAGCATTTCCTACCCAGATCAAAGGGGAGATTTGGAACAGCAGAGCAGCCTTTTCCCACTGGATCCCAGAGGAAAACCAGAGCCTTGCACATCATCCCTGCAGCTTTGGAGGAAAACTGCACCTTGTGCAGGAGCCCTGCTCCAGCAGAACCACATCTGTCACTGCAGGAGGATGCAGCCACCATGGAATGGGACTGCACCAAGCCCTGACTGACTGACGGGGGCAGCTTGGATTCTGACTGTCAGTGGTTTGGGTTTATTCTCTGTAATACTGTATTTCTATTGTAATTTTCCTAGTAAAAAACTGTTATTGCTATTCCCACGTCTTTGCTTGAGAGCTCCTTAATTTCAAAATCATAATAATTTGGAGGGAGGGGGTTTACAATCTCCATTTTTAAAAAAGAGGCTTCTGCCTTTCTTAGCAGACACCTCTTTCAAACCAAGACACCAGGTTTCTGGGATCCAGCACTGAGTCTCCTTTTCTCCAGGCTGGACACCCCCAGCTCCCTGAGCCATTCCTCACAAGGCTGGATTTCAGTCAGACCATTCCTTGCCCTGCAGACAGAGAACCTTCAGCAGGGGAGGTGGTGCCAGGGATGCTCCTGTGAGGAGCAGCAGGTCCAGAGCTGTGCCTGCAGGGGAAATTCCAGAGGAGTTGAGCTCCAAGGCTGATCCCCCAGGGATGCAGGGGTGGGTGACAAACCTGGGGGCTCCTTTGGCTTCTCCCTGCGAGCTGTCACGCCTTCAGCTGCCACAAATAGTCACCATGTCCCTTCCCTGTGGATCCTGCTCCATCCCACAGAATCCACAGGGCAGGAGCCACATTTGGCTCTGTGTGAGCCCCACACAGGCAGGGAGGGAGGGAAGAGCTGGCAGCCCCTGAGCTTTTGCATTTTGGAGCACCCTGCACTCTCTCCTGACGGGCTCTTTCCATCCTCTCTGCATTTTCTGTTCTCCCCAAACTATTCCTCAGGCTGTGCCACCACTGAGTGACCCCTGCCACCAGTGGGGAGGCTCTGGCAGGCACTGGCAGAGCAGATTTGGGGTGTTTGAGGTAGATTTGGGATATTTGAGGTAAATTTGGGGTATTTGCAGGAGATTTGGAATATCTGCACTAAGTTTGGGGTATTTGTAGATGATTTGGGCTATTTGCAGTAGATTTGGAATATCTGCATTAAGTTTGGGGTATTTGTAGATGATTTGGGATATTTGCAGTAGGGTTGGGATATTTGAGGTAAATTTGGAATATTTGTAGAAGATTTGGGATATTTACAGCAGATTTGGGATAGGCCAAGGCCCATCTAAGCACTGGGCTGGTCACTGCATCAGTTGGTCCTCAAAGATCTTCTAAGCTCAGGTGTTCTTGGAAGAGCCTACCCATGGAAAAAGCCTAATCTGATGGAGAATAAATAAACGGTTTAATACTCTTGCCCAGATTAGTTTTAGATTTATGTATCTTTGGATTCGCCTGATCCAGAGGCTTAAAACTCCATCCAAAGCCAGTGTGTAAATTTAAGAAACCCCTCCATAAAGTGCAATTAATTGGAACAAAAGAGAAAGATGACCTGACACATAAATCCCTATAAATGAGAACTGATAGAAGCTCAAAAGGCTGAAGAGTTGGAAGAATATTCCTGTATTGAGGCAGCCACAACTGTGTGGAAGTGTCACCTCAAGGAGACACCTTTCAAGCCACAAAAAGGTTCAATTTGAAGCCCAATCCTTTGATAAATAAAATATTCCTGAACTCTGCATGGCTGCAGGAGGAGCTGGGATTAGCACAGCCTGAAATGAAAAGGCAGCCCACGTGTGGGTGGGGAGAGGGGGCTGTGCTTGGCACATCCTGGGGATCCTGGAAAGGCTCGGGCAGAAAAGGCTCAGGGAGAGGCTGAAAGCCTGAGGAAATCTTGAGCTGGACATGCCTGGGGTGCTGGATTCAGGATCTGTCAGATATATGGGAATGCTTTGAAGGCTGAAACCAGAATTAGCCCTGCTCTGTTTAACTAGAGACACTTCAGTGGGCTGGGGTGGGCAGAGCTCCAGGGCCTCCTTCCCACTGGGATGGATCTCCTGAGAGCCACTGCTGGCACTGACACTCCCCGTGGGGACAGAAATTCTCCTTCCATGAGCTGACCCACACTGCCCACACCTTCAACTTGTTTTTTATTTCATTTACAGGATGAGCCAGAGCTCAACACTGCCTGCAACCCTCTTCCTGCTGAGAAGGAGCTCATTAGAGGGGATTATGGCTAATAAAGTTAAAGGAAATGAAGGTAACTCATTAAAACAGGATGATTTTTGCTGGCAGCTCTGCACCCACCAGAGCTCTGCAGAGCTGCATGGAATTCCAGGAGTCCTGGCCTTGGGATATCCCACAGTGGAAAACAGGGAGAGCCCTGCCTCAGGAACTGTCTCAACCACCTGGAAGAAGAAAAAAATCCACCTTTAGTTCATTCTGCATGGAATTCTGCTCAGGGACTCCTGGAGAGGCTTTGGGGGCTTGGGGATTGCTGATTTTCTTCCCTGTGGGAACACAGAGCAGGCTGAGGGAGAACATCTCACTCCAGAGGGAAACAGGGAGAGCCCTGCCTCAGGAGCTGCCTCCTTGACCAACTGGAAGAAGAACAATTCCCCCTTTAGCTCATCCTCCAGTGCCCAGTGGGATCTCCTGCTCGTTTCCCTGGCACAGCAGCTGCCAGCTGGCCTTGCTGGGATGGCTCCAAGCTGGCCCTGCAAGCCAGGAAACTTTCAGCTTTATTTATTTATTTATTTATTTATTTATATCTCCTTGAAGGCTTGGAGCTCTGTGGCAGCCAGAGGAGGCAGGTGCTGCAGCAATTAGGAGTGCAGGACTTCCATGGAGCCACTGAACATCCCAATTATGTGCTCGGACAAAGGCTCAGCTCTCCCCACATCTGTTCTCTCCATTTCCAGGAGCTCGTTTGTAACCTTACCCATGGATTGCTCTTGGCTAACTCCTCTGGGAGATTTGCCTGTGTCACTTCCAGCTTTCTGATTGTCCAGTTACCTCCATGCCTGCCTTTGCCCTGTCCCATCCTATTGATTTATTCCCTGCTGCAGGGGGGGTTTATCCAGCCCCTCTCAGTGCACTGGGGCATCCCTGCCTGCAGCAAAGCCGAGGCTGTGGGAGCAGGAGAGGTCTGAAAGGAGATTTGGAACTTGCATCAATCCCACGGGAAGAGAGGGATTAAATCCCAGCTGGGTGAGCACTTTTTGGGAATGGTCCACGCAACAGAGACAGCCAGGGGTCAGGACAGACAGGACAAAAGGGAATGGCCTCAAACTGACAGAGAACAGGTTTAGGTTGGGATTTGGGCAGGAATTGTTCCCTGGGAGGGTGGGCAGGGCTGGCACAGGGTGCCCAGAGCAGCTGTGGCTGCCCCTGGATCCCTGGCAGTGCCCAAGGCCAGGTTGGACATTGGGGCTTGGAGCACCTGGGACAGTGGGAGGTGTCCCTGCCGTGGCAGGGGTGGCACTGGGTGGGTTTTAATGTCCCTTCCAACACAAACTATTCTGGGATTCAATACTGGCCTCAAAGATGCCTTAGGAAGGAAAGAACTGAGCATTGCTTTCCTTGGGTTTTCATTTTGTTTGTTCATAAACTTCACATTCTCAGAATTTCATTCTCATTACTTGCACCTGCCTCTACACCTGCTGATACCTTCTGGTAACAAAGATGCCTCTGATCTCTCAGTTTATAAAAATGCCAGTTCAATATATTTTTGCAAAATATGATGAGACTGGAATTGAATCTCCTGTTTGTTTGGGTTTCCATTTCATTACCGAGCCACTTGACAAAACTGAGCACATTTATTTTAGATATTTAGTGTCACCACACCTCCATTTACCTTCCTCCTTCCAAATGGGGCCTGAGAGGACTATTTAGTTATTTCCCAGTTGGATTTAGCTGTTTCTGGTGGGTCCTGGGGCAAGAATTCAACATCTTCACCTGCTCTGTGAGGGAAGAGGGGGTGCAGCGTGCAGTGCTGGGGTGGGGCTGGCACAGTAAAGGACAGGAGGTGTCACTGCCACGGCAGGCCAGGGATGGGCTTTGTCTCCAGCACAGTTATCCCTGGAGATGGCAAACATGGCAGCACAGAGAGGAGAAGGAGGGAATGGGAGGAGGTTGAAGTTTTAGGTGATGCCTGGAGCAGGACAGACCAATTCTGGATATTTGGAGCTGATTTGCACAGTTCCTTCCTCACACCTCCTCCCTGTTCCCTTCTGCAGGAGCATGGGAGTGTCCAGTGGACACATCCAGAGGTGGAACTTTGACAGACCTGCCCAAACATCCAGAACTGGGTTGTATTTCTTCACTGACACAATCCCTCCTTGCCATGATTCCAGAGCTGCTCAAACCCTCCAGTTCAGCAGCATTCCCAGGGAGCTGCTCCAGGATTTGCAGAGATAAACTCACCTCTCCCATTGCCTGTCTGTGGGTAAGGCTGTGGTGAGTCACAGAGATTCAGGGAGCTCCTGGGGGCTGGGAATCCATGGGAACAGCTCATTTCCAAGGGACCAAGCTCAGGTGTTTTGCACAAAAAGCAATTCCTTCTCCTCTGCTGCCTCATTTCCCTGGGTGAGTGGCACAGGGCCCAGGAAAGCCCTGCCTGCATTGTTAGGTCAGTCCCTTCCTAAAGAACATTTCTTTTTGCAGCTGACACTTGCTGTGAACACCTGGAGCTGCCAGAGGCTCCTGGAGCTGCCAGGGAGCTCAGGCACTCCCCGGTGCTCCCGTTAGACCCTGCCCAAAAGGAGCAGCTCAGGAATAATCAGCCAGAGCTTCCCACAGGGAGCAAGCACAGACAGCTCCAGTTCCCCTGGATCTGCTCACACTGCAGGAGCTCTGCACACTCTGGATGCTGCTGCTGATTAGCCTTTCATTTGTGGTGCTGTAATTAAGGACAAATGTGGGGAATTCCTAATGATGCCACAGTCCTCGAGACCCAGAGATGGGAAAATCTGGAGAGCATGGAAGGCAAAAACTGTGCCAGTGGCAGGGGAGTTGTAGCCCAGTGAAGGGACAGTCCAGGCTGATTCCTCCTGGGCAGGAAGGGGAGCTGCTGGTGCTGGAGGATGAATTGAGCTTTGGGTGTTTTCCTGCACTGAGCAGAGCAAAGGAACTCACATGAATCCAGCTGTCCTGCCTGGAATGGAACCACAGAATCGTGGAGCAGAGCACAGGGGGGGTGTTATCCTGGTACAGGGGGTCACTGATGGAGCACAGCTCTGAAATGGCTTGGGCTGAACCCCTGTCCCTCAGCCTCACTCAGGGATTCAAATTTCGGGGAGCAGGTTCCTCTCCCCTTCCCACACCATCTGGCCAGGAGGAATCCATCCAAAAACTCACCCACAGCCTTGGATCAGGGATGTGTTTGCCCCAGTGAGCTTTTACAGTTTTCTTTTTAAAGCATTCAGCTCCCTGTAAGTAGTGTCTGTTAATTTCTCATGAATAATGATTAGTCTATAACTCCAATCAGTCCTTAAGATCCTGCACCTCATCAGGAAGTTAATTACACTTAGTTAGCAATTGCAACAAAAGATGTGCTTCTTGTTGACTCTGCTCCAAATCCCCGTTTCTTCTCCTGACAGCCTTGTCTCATCTCCCTGGGAAGCATCTTGGCCTCCATTTATTTACAAGACTGTCTTTATTTCAAAGAAATTCTAAAGTGACCTGACAGGGAGAAATCTGAGGAAATTAAGAGGGAGGCCTGGCTGATGGCAAGAAAACAAGCTGAGATTTCCAGTAATGAGTGTCAGCTCGAGCAAGGAATGTCAGATCAGCTCATTAGAGTGCATGCAAGGCCTTCCCTCCCAGCCTGGCTGCATCCCCCCGTTCCTCCAGGACTGCTTGTGGAACTGCTTTGGGTTTTTGGAATTTTTGGATTTTTGGATTCCCTGATTTGCACGAGTAGGTTCCTGAGCCATCCTGATCACGGATCCCTCCTGGCTCAGGCTCCTCCAGCAGCATCAGCAATCTCTGCATCAGCTGCTCCAGGCCCTTTTCCAGCTCCTTTTTGTGCCCTGAATGTGCCTGCAGGTCTCCAAGCTCTGGGGACAAACCTTGGCCACCACCTCCATCCCTGCCACGTGTCATATACATTTATGATATAGAAATGTGTCATTTTTGTGATATATAAGTATAAATATAAATATAAATATAAATATAAATATAAATATAAATATAAATATAAATATAAATATAAATATAAATATAAATATAAATATATTATTGTATGTATTTTTTATTATATAGAAATGTGTCACATTTATTGCTGAGGAGCTGCTGCCACTGTTCTCTCACTCCAAGCCAGCAGCTTAGAAGGAAAGATTCATTTCAATGCCTTTTATTCCTGTTTGTTCCTGTTTATTCTATGCCCTTTACAGGTTCGATTCACTGATACCCTGTAGAGGTGATTCCCTCTCTTGCCCTTTAGAGGTTTCTCACCAGCATGACTCACATTTCTCCAGCAAATCTGCATTTTTTTTGGCATTCCCAAGGGGCTGCTGATGTACTCCAGGTCTCTGTTTTCCTGTCTGGAATTCTGCTAAAGAGCTCTGAGGGTGATTTATTGCTATCAACACTCTGTAGTGGCTTTTCTCTTGAATTAAGGATTATTCCCCACAGAATCTCCATCCTCAAGTAGTCCTGTGGCTCCTGTAGTTGTGGTTTTAAGCTGTTTGTCCTGCTAATGCTGATCTTCGTTTTATTTGCATCTCATGTGCTACCACAAGAAGTACTTTGTCTTCACCTGCCTAGTGACAAATTAGAGCCAAAGAAAAATCAGATAAAGCCTCCCTTGGTGCTCCTGAGCATTGGAGCTGTCACAGAGATCTTAAGGATGCCCTGTGACAGGGGAAGGGTGTGTTCTGAAATGTGTGGAATGCTCTTTTCATTCAGTATTTTGATTTTCTATCCATATTTTGAGACCTGTTATACTCATTATGGATCCTAAATTATATTTGCTTTAAAGCCATCCAGCCTTCCCTGGGGTTGTCCCTAAACAGGGAGGTTTCACCTGGATTCAAAGACCTGTCTGTGCTTCTGATTTTTAGTGGAAAAGGAGAGGATTCATTTTGCTGAAGGTTTTACAGCCCATCCTCTCCAGGATGGAGATTTATGGCAGTTTTCCATGGAGACTTTTAGTACCTCTTGGTCTGCATGATATCCATGGATAAACTGCTCAGGAAAGCTGGGATGGAGCCAGTGCTCATGGGAGGGAAATCTGCATTGCAGGCCAGGAGCTGGGGATCCCAGAGGATTTGGGGTTTGCTTACATAGGAGTGGTGTTAAATGTGCCTTTAGGGGATTGCAGTGAAAACCTGCAGGGAGTGCCCAGAGTGGGGCTGGAATGGCTGGAGAGGAGCCAGGGCTGGGGACAGCAGAGCCCAGCCCTGGCCTGAGAGGTGGCTTTGGGGACATCTCCCTGTACTATGAGGTGGCTTTGGGGACACCTCTCTGTCCTATCAGGTGGCTTTGGGGACATCTCCCTGTCCTGTGAGGTGGCTTTGGGACACTTCCCTGTCCTGTGAGGTGGCTTTGGGGACACTTCCAGTAGCTTAGGTGTGTGTGTCAGTGCTCAGGCTGTGCCTGGCTGGCTGAGCACAGGGCAGAGCTGCCTGAGGCAATTGCAGCTGTAATTGAACCTTTTTTGTGGTTCGTGACCCTCAGACTCCTTTGTGTGCTTTGGGAAGCTGAGCTGGCTCATGGCCCTGCACTCTGGTTTGCCTCTCCTCCCTCAGCCCTCCCCGCCCTGCTCTGTCCCCTCATAGCACTGATCACATCATCCCAGCAGCTTTTTTTGCCAAGTGCCACCACCAAAGCTGCTCAGGCACCACCCTGGTCCCAGCCCCTCCAGCCTCTGCTATTCCCAAACCCCCTGGCTTTACCTGGAGCCAAACCCAGCTGTTCCTCCCTCCCTGCCTCCTCCTTTGGTTTGTTTATAAAAATTCTCCATGGCTTCCACATTCATTAGCAGTTTGCCATCTGCTGTCTTAATAAAGTAATAAATGAGTGTCATGGTGAGTTTCTTGACGGGCTTGAAAGCTTCATTTGCATAAGTATTTTCATCTATCTCTTCTAATTCTGCTCCCCTTCATCTGCAATGTGTCCTGACTCTTTCTGTTCCTGGATGTCTCTTCCAAAACACTGCTAGTGCTGGGACAGGTGTTTATAAAACATTTTAAAAAGGATTTTTAAATTTTTAAAAGGATCCCAGGTCGGTGTGTCCTCGATGACTTTCAGAGCAGAGCTGCTGCTTTCAGAGTATTGTTCTTGTTAAAGCACCAAGAGGTTTCTTCCAGCACATCTGCCCCTTCCCAGGCCCTGGGGCTCAACCAGAGCAGCCTTTGCTTGGTTTCAAATCAGAGCAGGGTTTGTTCACTGGGTGCTGCTAACTTGAGGTCAGGTATGTGTAGAAAAGCCCATTTTAGCTGCTGGCATTCCTTCCTCCGTGGGGGCTCATGGAGCAGGGAGGGCTGGTGCAGTTAAAGGCATCAGCTGATACAGCAGGACCCACAGCTGGTCCGTGGGCCAGAGAGGGTTAATGGATAAGGGTTATTTCTGAAAAGTATTCTATGAAGGCTGTTGGCCTGGAGACCAAGAGGGAGAAGGAGATAAACAGAAAGAAAACCTTACCTGGGAAAAGTATTTATAGAAAAGTTTTGTGGAAAACAGAGGTGTAGATGGTTTTACACCAATCAATGTTATATTGATCTATTGTAACCAATGTAAACTGTGTAGGGGGTATAAAGGACAGTGTGCTGTTGTAATAAACAGGTATTGGCCTTCTGAAATGTAGTGTGTCTATTTGTGTGTCACACCCGCCCCTACAGTGACAAGCTGAGGGTGCAGCACTGTTCCCTGTTTAGTAATTATTCCTCACTCATGGCAAGAGTGGCCCTGGCTGTGGATGGGCTGCAGGGATTAAACATTCAGCACAAGTGCAGGCAGGTTTAGCCTCAGGTGTGTGAGGGACGGGTGGGAATCACCTGCAGCCAAAGAATCTTCCCAGACTCAGGCTGAAGGAGCTGCCCAGTGCAGGGTTCCTCCCTGCACTGCTGTTTTAAAGGCAGTTTTCATGGGATTTCCTGAGCTGGAAGGACACACAGGGATCACCCAGCCCAGTCCCTGTCCCTGCACAGACTCCCCAACAATCCCACCCTGGGCATCCCTGGCAGCTCCTGGAGCTCTGGCAGCCTCGGGGCTGTGCCCATTCCCTGGGGAGCCTGGGCAGTGCCCAGCACCCTCTGGGGGAAGAACTTTTCCCGAAATCCACCCTAAGCGTCCCCTGACAGCACTTCAGGCCATTCCCCAAGGGCTGTCCCTGTCCCACAGAGCAGAGCTCAGAGCCTGCCCCTGCTCTTTCCCTCAAGAGAAGCTGGAACTGGGATGAGTCTCCCCTCAGCCTCCTCTGCTCCAGTTGAACAGAACAAGAGCCCTCAGCTGCTCCTCGGGTGGATTTAAAGGCTTTATTCCTTCTTTATGGGGAGGCTTTTCCAACAGAAGTGCCACCATGCCCTCTCTCTGATCCTGCCAGCCCTGCCCTGGCTGTCCCCAGGGTTTGTGGCCCCTGCACCCCCTTGTTGGATGAATTTGGGAGGTGTGAGTGGGCAGCATCTTCCTCAGGGCACCATCTGCAGCAGGACCAGAGCATCCTCTGCATGTCCCTCGGAGCTTGCATCCATCAGAGGGGCTCAGTGTCAGGCTCAGAGGGATGGGAACAGCCCAGGATCACCAGGAACTCCTGATCCCACTGTTCAAATGCACCCATCGATGCCAAACAGGGATTAAAAGCCATCCTCATGACCCGAGAATTGATCAGAGAGGGAAATCTGGCCTCCAGATGATTCAGGGACTTGGCCACAGAAGTCATGTGTGCCATTAACCCCCCAAAAAGCTGTGCTATCTCTGGTGGCTGTCCCAGACCTGGCAGTTCCAGGTAGGGCTGAAAGCAGAATGTGCCACCAACAGCTGGGTGGTTTTTGGCACTGGTTTTGTGTCTCACTTCCCCCCCTGTCCCCCCCTCAACAAACAGTGGAGGTGCTTAATAAATGCAGTTTCAGAGCATTTTGTGAGACAGTAAATAGTTTCAGCTGGGAAAAAAAATTAAAAGAAAGTATAAGAGATAGTTAAAAGCCCAAGTTAAAGGAGAGTGGGGAATTAAGGTTCTGTTTAGTTTCTGACACTTTTCTGTTCTGGACAGGCCTTCACAGACAGACCCTGAGAGATTCCCGTTTTCCTCCTGGACATCCAACACCTGGCAGGGAAATGTGGGAACTGCCAGGACAGGCCACACACAGTGCAGGCATTTCCCTGACCCCCAGTTTATTCCCAGATGCTCCAAAGCCAACATTTTCCTCCCCTGAACATCCAGGGGACTGGGTTAGAAATGCCAGCTCTGCTTTCCCATCCATTAAGTGCTGGGCTCTGGGAGAGCTGACAAATCACAGAGTGCACACGGATTTCTGCTGCTTCTGCAAACTCCAGGAGGATAAACAAGGACATTTTTCATCCACTTTAGGAGCACTGAAAGCAACTTTTGATTTTAATTTGAGCTGAGATTTTCCCTGTAACACAACCTTTGACTCCTACAGCTCCGGTTTTGCCTGGAAGGGCTCAGAAAAGCTCCATTCAGAACATTCATCCCAGCATATTTTGAATTCCCAAATGTGCCAGGTTGAAAGGTGATGTGGCCAGGAGATAAATGTGCTTTAAACACTCTCCTTTTTTCAGGGTTTCAGGCAGTTGCAACTTGGAACCCTCTCAGTTCCAAACCACGAGTCAGAGGCATCTCTGCGTTAGCGCCTGGATTGGAACTGGCAGGATTTAATAGAATTGACAAGATTTAATAGAATTGACAAGATTTAATAGAATTGACAGGATTTAATAGAATTCCCTATCACCTCGGGCAAGAACAATTCAGACATCTCAGATATTTGAAAACAATTAATACCCCTGACTGAGGACAGGCTGCTAAAAAGAACAGCTCTCAGCAGGACTGCAATGTTTCAATGCAAGGAGCACCCGTGCAGCCTCTCCCCACTCCAGAGGCACTGGCACAAGGATCCAAATCAACCTGCAATCAACATTTCTTCTCTCTTTTGCTTGATGAAAAGGACACAGGTTTATCTGGCCTGCATAGCTGGCAATTTCCAGCAGTGAGGCAAAAGCGTGGAAGGCAGAAAGAGGCGGTAAAAAGATAAAATGCTGAAGGCACACCAAAAAATAGAATTCAGAGTTGTCTTTAGGGGGAGGAGTGAGATGTCCCTTTATTCCCAGAGTCACGGGATCTCCTGATGCAAAGGACCACAGGGATCAGGAGTCCAGCTCCTGGCCCTGCACAGATACCCCATCCCTGGGCATCCCTGGGAGCTCCTGGAGCTCTGGCAGCCTCGGGGCTGTGCCCATTCCCTGGGGAGCCTGGGCAGTGCCCAGCACCCTCTGGGGGAAGAACCTTTTCCCAAATCCAACATAAATCTCTCCTTGCCCAGCTCCAGCTGTTCTCTGGGTCCTGTCCCTGTCACAGAGAGCAGAGATCGGAATTCCATTGATTCCTGTTCTGCACCTTCTGTGAGGGTGGGCAGGCCCTGGCACAGGGTGCCCAGAGCAGCTGTGGCTGCCCCTGGATCCCTGGCAGTGCCCAAGGTTGGATGAGGTCAGAGCAGCCTGGGACACTGGAATTGGATGATCTTTAAGGTCCTTTCCAACCAAACCTTGTGGGATTCAGCTCCGGCCCCTCATCCAGTTCTGGGTCACTCCCTGGGGGAAGGAGTCAAGGCTAAAAGCAATGGACATTTTGTCCTCAGCTTTCTCCTGGAGCTGTTCTGAGCACACACTCCACCTTTCTCTCCATTCAGTGCAGAGTTTGTTTCCCAGTTTGAGGCAGGCCAAATGCCAGTCAGTGGTGGCACTTTTGTTGGAAAAGCCTCCCCAGAATAAGAGTATAAAGCCCTTTTTTTATAGGGGAAACCACCTGAGGAGCAGCTGAGTTACAACTTCTCGTGAGGGTGATGCCTTCAGTTTGAGCTTTCCTATTTCCAGACTCTGCACTGCATTGGTGTGTGACTCTGAACTCCATCCAAAGTGTCAGCAAGTTCTCCTCCCAGCTCAGGCACACAAAACAATCCTTTGCCAGCCCCACAACCAAGGACAGCGCTGCAGCTTCAGCCCCAAAAAGTGCAAAGAGCAGCGACTGGAGGAGAGAATGTGGGAGGATGGCACTGCAGAAGCTGGAGCTGCAATTGGACAATGAAGGCCAAGATGGAAATGGAGCCAAAGTGATCCAAGTGTGAGAACTCGTGACTCGGATCCATCTTGGCTCCATCTTGGCTGGAGCCACGGCCGGGCTCTTGCAGTGCCCAAGGTGAATCCTTGGAAGGGCTTGGAATAAATCCCTGCTTTATTCCTTCAGCACTGCCCAGCCTCTGCTCCAGGGAGCTCTCCAGGCATCAAGGGAAGAGCAGGGGCAGTGGAAGGATGAGGGGTGACCTTGGCCACGGGCACAGAGCTACAGGAAAAAAAAAAACCTTTTTGCATTTCAAGGCACGGATTTCCATCTCCTGAAGAAAAGCAGACTCACATCCTGCTGCAAATGGCTGACACGCAGCTTCCAAGGGCTAATGAATTTCCCAAGAACTCATTTGTAAATCCAATAATTAGTTTATGAATAACAATTAATTAAAACTTGGATCCCCCCAGAAATGTAACATGTCATCTTGTCCTGGGTTCCGATTGATCTTCCCACAGGAATATTGCCAAGGCCTGAGACACATCTATAGGAAAAATTAACTGGAATCTGGCACAAAAGCTATATTTTAGTAAAAATTGATTGAAGGGAAATGCAATTATTAATGATTGCCATGTGTAATTGCTGTGATTACAGGCTGCAGTCTGGGGGAAGGACACATCATTCAGGCAATTGGCACATCACACAACTCCACTTGTCACCAGCTCCCTCCAGAGCTGGACAGAGGGGGATCCTGCCAGGACACCCTGTCCCAGCCTGTCCCCAATGGGACAGGATGGACCTTTGGGAAGGGAACTGAACTTCCCAGCCTGGAGCTCCTGCTGGGAATGTCTGGTGCTGTCCTGGGCTGGTGTGGGCACAGAGATGGTGTCACTCAGGGACTGGGGTCACCCTGACCCAAAACAATCTTAAAACATGGTCAGACTTCATTGCTCTTGTTTTAACAAGAAGTGAAAGTACAAGAATCCTGAACTTCTCAGGTGCAAAATCCTTTAGAAATTGGCAAGAAATGCTCCAAAATCTTCCTCCCCCCTCACTGAAGGAAAAACACAGAGCAGGAGGCCCAAGGAAAAGGAGGCAACATTTCACTTCGTGTCAATGGCAAATTTTAGTTGACTAAAAATAGTGTTTTTAAAGGGAGTCTTCATCCCACTTACAAAGAAGCAGCACCAGTCTTGTTTCAACGTGACATGTGCCATTTTGCTTCTGAATTTTTTGGTGCAGCAGCTGAAGCAGAATATTCATTATTTCCCCAATCTCTATGCAACCAAGCATTAGTTCAAAAACTTAAATCTAGCTAGACCAATACCTTTTGTCTGCTTTTCAGTAGCTGAGATAAACCTAGACCAGCTCACAGCTGTACTTGCTCTGCTTTTTAGTCTCTCACTGAATCTGCCTTTATTATTTTCGAAATTATTTCAGGCTGATTCTGCATTTCTTCCCATGCTGAAAAAGGAGATAATTTGTGTTCTTGATTAGTTTTTGTGTACAAAATTTTAAATTATTTCGAGTAAGTGAGGCAATTCCCAAAGAAACAAACAGTAGCAAGTGAGAAGTGGCTGTAGCAGCAGTCAGGCTTTATCCCTGCTGTCTCCTGCAGTGTCCTGGGTCCTGGCCAGGCTAAACAAGGCCCTGGGAGGGATGTCTGATGTTGATCCCATCCCTTTGGGGCCCCTCCCACTCAGGATATTCCATAATTCCATTATTCTCTGCCCTAAAGCTCTCCTGTACCCCAGACAC
Organism: Sturnus vulgaris; assembly: GCF_052056855.1. Classification (NCBI taxonomy): domain Eukaryota; kingdom Metazoa; phylum Chordata; class Aves; order Passeriformes; family Sturnidae; genus Sturnus; species Sturnus vulgaris. The sequence goes on from NC_142262.1 coordinate 10,630,765, forward strand.
TCAGGACATGGCCTGAGTTAACAGGACTATTCACAAGTTCCCTTTTTCCTTACAAACTCTTTGGTGCTCAATGTCCTCAGCCTCCTAAAACCTGAGAATTCTAAAACTTCACAAAAACCTGCGAATTCTCATGAAGCCCCAGTTTACAGGAGTTTGATGTTCAGGGCAGAGCCCAGCACACAGGGCTGTGCTCAGAAATGAGGGCTGTGCTCACCCTGGGCTGGGCATTGCTCCCAGCAGGAATTGCAGGTAAACTGCCCCTAGGGGAGCTTTTCCTTTCCTTCCAAACTATTCTAATCCCAGAAAATTCCCAGTTTCCTGCTCCAGGTAGCAGAAATGCAGTCCAGAAAAATACTTTTAAGCACTAAAGCAGTTTTAATTCTGCCTTTCAGTAATGATGAGGAATAACATGTTATTGTCAGAAGGCTCCTGAGATCACACACAGCCAAGTTTGAAAGTTTATTTGATCTTCTCCTTATTTTTCTCCCAATCCTTAAACTTGGTGCTCCTTCCTCCTTGTGAAGAATTCTTTGAACTGCTTGAATAGGACAGGCCATGCCCTCCTTCTCTGATGCCAGTGGAAAATATCACCCCAAGATTCAGCCCCTCTCTGATTGGCTTCCTGATGACCTGGAAAGCTGTTGCTCCAGGCATCTTCCATTTCTCCCCACTCAGGCTGGAAAACAAGAAAATAAACACTTGTCCATCAAAGGAAGAGAGAGGAAGATGAACACAAATTATCCACAGGGGTTCCTGGGAGAGCCACCTGCAAGCAGACAGGAGGTGAGACCCAGACACCAGAATTCTCTTACCTGGCTGTCCTTTCCTTCAGCTCCACAGCCAGAGGAAGTTTGTCAGCTCCCAAAAAACTTCTGAGCTGTTTGGGCTCAAATCCTGGGGGAAAATGGCCCAGCCCAGAAATGCAGCCATGCCCTGGGTTGTGTCCAAAGCTGTGGGCAGCAGGGCCAGGAGGGGATTCTGTCTCTGGGGAGACCCCACCTGGAACAGGGCCCAGTTCTGGTGTCCCCAGCATAAAAGGGACAAGGAACTGTTGGAACAATTGCAGAGGAGAGCTGGAAGTTGATAAAGGGACTGGAGCAGCTCCCCCATGGAGCCAGGCTGGGAGAGCTGGGATTGTCCAGCCTGGAGAGGAGAAGGTTGTGTGGAGACCCCAGAGCCCCTTCCAGGGTCTGCAGGGGCTGCAGGGACCTGATCAGGAATTGCAGTGACAGGACAAGGGGCGATGGGTTCAGACTGAAAAAGGGAAATTCAGGTCAGATGTATGGAAGAAGAGCTGAGTTCTTCACCTGAAGGGGTGTTCATCCTGTTCCTTGTGAATTTGATGCTTAAATAAATCAACTTACTTCTCTCTGAGAAATCCGGCTTTTCTTTTCCTTTCCCTAAATACCACACATCTTTTCTGAGTGCCAAATTAATTGTATGGGCGTTTAGTATTAAATATGTTAATTGGTTTATGATTTTAAATTAATTAAAGAGTGGTCTTCTGGGAAATTTAGCATCTCCTGTCAAACCACTTCGTTGCTTGTAATGAGTCCAAAATCAAAATATCCCATCCTTCTTCAACTTTCTGTGGAGTTAAAACTCATTAAATTGTATTAATTTCTTTATTTTTAATTTAGCCATAGATTGACTTTTTTCCCCCTCAATAATTGGCTGCAGCTGTTTCATACCTTTGTCAGCAGAACCAGGGATATATTTGTGTTTTTAGTGAGGAATTCTTTGTCCTGCTAAATCTGTCACCTGTTCTTTGTCTGGATGGAGTCTGAGCTGAGGGTTCCCACTTCAATCTGAGTCTTTGCTCCCAACATTCCTTTGGGAGAGAGAAGTGCCCTTCATCCCATCCCATGGCAGATTTCTCAGGGATGTTGTAGAGGCAAAACTGAAATGAGTTTTCTCTGCTGATTAAAAAGGAGATTCAGTGGCCAGAGGGGTGAAATATCAACAGAGCTGATTGAGAAGAGCATCCCTGAGCAGCATTTCCATTAAACCAGGGGCTTGGGATGGATCTGTCAAGACATTTTTCTTAACAACTCACAGACAAAACAAAATGCTCCTTGAGCTCTGAACTCTGTCTCATCTGAATATAAATTAGAAGACAAAAACAAACAGCAAAATGAACTGGAATCCCAGAAGTTCTGCTCAGTGGAAAGGAACAACTCCCTGGAAATGGCCCAACCAACACCCTCAGTTGTGGGAAGGTGGAGAGGGGCCCATTCCCAGCCCTGCTCTCAGGTCAGAGCTCTGCACAGCCCAGGTCACCCTTTTTCCTACCCAGGGTGGGGTCACCATCCCTGGAAGGGTTAAAAAAATGTGTGGATGTGGCACTTGAGGAGAGTTTAGTGGTGAACATGGTGGGGCTGGGGTGGGGTTGGACTTGATGATGCTGAAAGCTTTTTCCAGCCTTCAAGATTCTGGGATTCTGTTCCTGTGCTGCCTCCTGCTCCTCCCAGCTCCTGCTGGTGTTGCCTCATTCCCTCATTCCCTCATTCCCTCTTCTCCTGCCTGTCCTACCCCAGCTCTGGGGCAGGGCTGGCCCAGGGATCTCTGGATGCAGCACAGAGCAGCCAAGCTCCTCTGCACACAAAAAAAAGTGGGAAATGAGCTGCTCTTCAATGAGAAAACAATCTTTCCCAGCAGGTGAATACCTCAGAGCTCTGCCAGCAGAGCACCATCTCCCCACCCAGGAGATCAGCTCTTCTGGCACAGAACAATTCTCCCTCATGGATGAGATAATGGAAAAATAGCAAAAAAAGAAGAGTTCCCAAGTGGCAGCTTCCTTTATTGCCTGGTTTGTTCTCCTCTCCCAAATCTGAGAGTGTGAGAAGCTCACAGACCTGAATTTAAATCAAAGAGTGTGTGGCCCACAGACAACACCAGTGCCCCATTCTTTGTCCAGGATCTCCTCCTCTGGTGTTCCAGAACCAGGCTCAGAGGGGATGGAACAGCCCAGGAAGGGAGGAGAAAGGATTTAGGATTTCCCCTCCTGCTGTGGGGCTCAAGGCTGGCAGTGTTGGGTGGCTTGAGCCCAAGCCTGTCTTGTCACTGCCCTAAGCTGAGCCTTGCCAGGAGCTGGTGTGTCCCTGGAGGTCCCAGCCAGGACCTGGTGCCCATCCCATGAGCTGAGCTCTACAGAGCTGTCAGTGCCCCTGCCATGGGCACAGCTCCTCTCTGGCCCTGTGACCCCAGCACCCCAGCACAGAGGGATGGCTCCCACCTCCTTCCCAGCTCCCACCTCCTTCCCCTCAGCCTTGTGAGGCTCAGAGCAGTGAATTCCAAGGCAGAGTGCACAGTTAATTTCCAGGGAAATTGTCTTTTCCCGTGGTTGGTTTTGTCTCCTGGCAGTGCACAGAGGCAGCTCCATTATCTGTGCCAGCGCTTGTGGTGCTGAGATGTCTCTAATTAAAGGCAGGCCAAGCTGTAGATACAGGAGATCTTAATTACATGTGTGTGAATAAAGCACTGAACAAGATCTGAGGGTCTTTCCCTTCCCCTTGGAGCCAACAGATCAAAGAGCAAACCCACTCCTTGGAAGCACATAAATGTGTGCCTACTCCAGGGCTGTATTGTCACCAGGTTTCACTTGGGTTGGTGCCAAACTTGGAATAAATCAAATAAAGAGGAGTGGAGCTGGTGCTGCAGCAGGGACAGCAGCTCAGGGGCAGCCCAGAGAAGCCTCAGGGGGTCAGGGACATGCCTTAGGATTTTAGCTTTTCTATTTGGCATATATTTGTAATCTTGCAATTCTTTAGTGTGTAACTCTAAACTCCATATCCAGTGTGAGCTGCTGTTCTCCCATTTTGGTCACACACAGTTCCTCTCCAGGCCTGGGAATCAAGGACACCTCACTGCCTCAGACCCCCAGAGATGGAAACAAAAGTGATTGGGGGGAACAAACTTGGGGTAAATGACTTCATTACCTGGAGCTGTAATAGGAATATGCAAATGGACCAAACTTATAAAAGTGTGAAAACTCCATCGTCCATTTTGAGTGTAGCCCCAAGGGGCCTTCATCTTCCTGAAAAGTACCTGAAGGCCCTTCAATACATAGAATTGCTTTTTATTCCCTTAATTTTGTCTGGCTCTGTTTTTAGGTAGTCCCAAAAGGCATCAAGGGGGATGCAGCCTCTCTCTGCACAGGTACAGGCACATCTGGGACCTCCAGCAACACCTGAAGTGCCCAACTTGCAGCAGCACCTGCTCAGGTGGATGAGCTGAATGGTTTCACTCATTGGCTTCTGGTCCCAGCTGGGAAGAGGCAGCTCTGCCCTGGTTCTGTGTTGGGTCCTAGGGACAACCTGAACCTGTCACAGAAGCATCATTCCCTAAAAAGGTCCCAGACTCACAGGAAATGTCCCACTATCAGGTTCCTCCCAGTGCCAGGGAGAAGCTTGTGTCCATCCCAAGGGTTGTGGTCACACTCCATGGCCATGCCTGGAGAGCTCCCTGGAGCAGAGGCTGGGCAGTGCTGAAGGAATAAAGCAGGGATTTATTCCAAGCCCTTCCAAGGATTCACCTTGGGCACTGCAAGAGCCCGGCCGTGGCTCCAGCCAAGATGGAGCCAAGATGGATCCGAGTCACGAGTTCTCACACTTGGATCACTTTGGCTCCATTTCCATCTTGGCCTTCATTGTCCAATCCCAGCTCCAGCTTCTGCAGTGCCATCCTCCCACATTCTCTCCTCCAGTCGCTGCTCTTTGCACTTTTTGGGGCTGAAGCTGCAGCGCTGTCCTTGGTTGTGGGGCTGGCAAAGGATTGTTTTGTGTGCCTGAGCTGGGAGGAGAACTTGCTGACACTTTGGATGGGGTTCAGAGTCACACACCAATGCAGTGCAGAGTCTGGAAAGAGGAAAGCTCAAACTGAAGGCGTCACAGCTGGAATCTGTAGGTTAGGATGAGCAGGAGAAGGGATTCACCAGCAGAGATTTGGCCCTTGGGCTCTCCTTGCACCCCATGCTCAATTCCTGATGAAAATGAAGGGTCAAACAGATGTGCTGGGAAGGTCTGCCCACACCTGTCCCCAAACACATCTGGGAAGATGTTCTCTCCAACAACACCGATCTGTCCTTGTCCCCTCAAGGGATTTCAGTGCAACAGGAAGAGGGGTCTGGTTTCAGGGGAGGCTGCCCTGAGAAGGAGAGGGTGTTCTGGAGGAACAGAATCCTTGGGAGTTTTTTGCACAGCTGGGGAGGGAAGGAGACCCTGGGTGCAAAAGCTGGAGGGTCACTCTGAGATGAGTGAACCAAAACCACCCTCAGCCAGCTCCTCTGTACTGCAGGAACTCGTTACTGCAGTGCTTTTAGGGCAGCTCAAACTCCAGTGCAGCAGCCAAGAGCAGGATGTGACAGGTCTGTGTGACAGCATCTCCAGAGCTTTGTGACTCTGTGCAGCACAGGAACGTGTCCTTCCCTCCAGAGCAGCATGTCCAGACAAAACCAGTTAAATATCCCCAGGCTGCTTCTCCTGCAGAAAGCTCCAAGTGGCCCTGAGAGGGTTTCCAGCAGCTGTCAATCGATTGCTCTCTCCTGCATTTTATTTCCAGCCAAACACAATGGTTTGGGAATATCCCTGGGCTGAGTTTAACCTGGAGAGGTGTCCAGGACACTTTATGGCTTGAAGGGAGTTTCAGTGAAAACAGCACCAAGAATCTGCCTCTCTGTTGATGCAAACACTCCTGTCAGCCCCAAAGAAAGGTGAACCACATTTCTGAAACACTTCAGAGGCTTTTCAGCTTTTAGCTTTTAGAATGTGTTTACACAGGGAAAGGTGCTCAGGCCACACTGGATGTAAAACCTCCCTGGAATTTGAAGGAATACAGGAGGAAGGTGGAATTCAAGCACTTTGGGAAGTCTCAGCTCAGCTCCCTCCATCTCCAGTGAGGGAGAAGATGTTCCAGTGCCAGCCCTGCCCTCCATGAGAGGTAAATCAGCAGCCAAGGTCACTCGTTCTTCAGCTTTGCTGCATCCCTGGCCAGGTGCCACCCCAGTGTCCCCAAATGGTGCTGCTGGATAAGTGTCCTTGGTGAGAGGGGAAGCACACTTGGCTCCCAATGCCTTGGTCTTGCCAGAGGGAATCCACTGGGAATGAGTTACTGGGGAGCTCTGGGACAGGGGAAGGAATGAGGACAAGTTTCGTGTGAGGATTTAACTCCTCCTTGGAGCAGCTCCTTGGATTTTTATGCAGTGGACACAAAAAAAAAAGGAAACCACAACACAATCCAGTACAGCTCTGTCCAGAGATGAGTGGGGAAAATCCCAGAACCCCAGGACAGGTCAGGTTGGAAGGGACCACAGCAGGTCCCATCTGGTGTCACCTCCCTGCTCCAGCAGGGCCACCCAGAGCACAGGGCACAGGATTGTCCCAGGGATCTTTTGTTCCCTGTGCTTTGGGAAGGGTGGGGAAGGTGCTGCTCACTCAGGGGTGCTGCTGGGCATGGTGGGATCTCTCTCCCACCCAGGAGCAGCTCAGACCTCGCCAAGTTTTCATTCAAACACAAAAGCTGGGACATGATGAGGCCTCCTCAGGAAAAGGGATGGGAGGGCACAAACCCACCTGGGCTGCTGGGATTCCCATGCCCACTTCAGGCTGCTTCCTGACAGAGGCACAGACTCACTCCACTCCCCTGTGGCAGCAGCCCCACCAGGATAACCCCAGGGATGGGCAGGGAATCTCCATGGAGCTCAGATGATTCCCAAAATCAAGGCATGGCATTGCCAGTGCCCAGCTCAGCCTGGTCAAGCTCCCAGGAACTCCTTCAGACCCTCCCCAGGCCCAGCACCACATTTTCCATCTCCTGCAGAGCTCCCAGGCCTGGATTTGGAGCTGCAGCACCTTCCTGGGATGCACAGAGTGAGTGGAGCTGCTCAGCCTCTCCCTGCAATGTCTCACCTTCCAGCAGAATAACAAATAACAGCCACCCCTATTCCCCAGAGTTTGGATAAGCTTTCCCTCTTCATGGCATTACTGTTTTCTCATGGAGCAATTTCTCCCCTGTCTTGGCTCCTTTTTGCAGTGGCTGAAGTTGTTTTGATGAAATGAAAATGCTGGATATTACCAGGGAGGCTCAGGGCTCCTGGATCATCCAAACCCCCTGCAGGGAGCTGGGGAGGACACAGAGCTGCTGGGAGGTGCAGGGAGCAGGGTTACACTGAACATTCATCCCTGCACTTCATTAGCTCATGGCCATAAATCCTGTGCCTCAGCTCTCTGTTTTATTGCCATCAAACATTATGGAGTCTTTCCAAGCCCAAGCTGTGATGTTGGGAATAATTTGTCCAGCAAGCAATAAAGCAAGGTGCTTTTAAAAAATTTACTCCATTGCTTCCAACCCGAGAGAAGCAACCTTTCCTGGAATAATTCCGGGGAAGCAGGGGCTGGGAAGTGATGAGTCAGCTCAGGGGGCGTGGGGAGGTCTCAGGGCTCGTTCTCTGTGTTTGTCTCCTCTTGTGAGATGCAAAAAGGCAGAATATCTGTTGCCATAGTTACCTGAACACTTCACAATCATCAATAGGTTTGTCCTCCTGACACAGCACTGTGGTCAGGGATTGATGCCGCCCCTGTTTTATGGAGAGAAGCCTCAGGCAGAGTCCAAGGACACTGAGGAGGCAAAGGCAGGAGCTGGAATGCAGCTGGAGATCTTTGCTGGACTCTGAACACAGCCCTGAGCTCCTGGCTCTGGCCTGGTGCCTCTCATTCCTGACTTTTCCTGCTCCCAGTGCCCAAGGCCAGGCTGGACAGGGCTGTGGGACAGGGAAAGGTGGCCCTGCCCAGGGGACTGGATGGGCCTTGAGGTCCCTCCCCACCAAACCCCTCTGGGATTCTGTGCACATTGAACAATCTCCACTCATCAACCACTCCAGGGTTCAGGTCCCTGCAGGGGGTGGCACTGGACAATCCTTGAGGTCTCTCCCAACCCAAACAATTCCATGTTTTTATCATTCTCTGGCACTTGGCCCTTCTTTGATGCTGAAAAGGGGTTCCCATTTTCCCATTTTCCCATTTTCCCATTTTCCCATTTTCCCATCCCACGTGGGAAATCCTCTTTACTGCCTGTTCCAGCAAAGAGCAAGTCCCTCTCCTGCCCAGGACAGGCACAGGCAGCTGGAGGCCTCCAGTGAGGTATTTTTCTCTCCAAATCCATCTCTGAGCTCCATCTGGGAAAGTCGCACAGAGCACATCATAAATCACATTTTAAATATTCCTGGCTATGCCATCTACAGGGGTCAAGGGAAAGGCTACCAAAGCATTAGCTCTGTCAAGAGCAAATATCACCACCACTAAATCATATTTGTCCTGAGGTTTCTTAAAAAAAAAAAAAAAATAAAAGCAACCCTATTTTTGTTGTTGTCTCACCTGGACTTTTTACAGCAAAACAAGCTCAATTTTGCCATCCAGAAGATAAATTGAGCTCAAAGCCTATTGCAAAGTTCAGCCTGGGAAGGTCTATTTGCCATAAAGTTCTGTTCCTTAGTGGAAGTGGTGAATATCCCTTCTTCCCTCAGATTAATGCATCAAGGTAAAAATCCTCTTTAGCACACACATACACATAATTTTCTTGCAGATAATATTTATTCAGGTTTTCAAATTGCCCCGCAGAGTTGCAAACTGACACTTAGGGCACTGAGAGGTCATTTCTGAGCATCTCTGGCAGTTACAGAGAGTGAAACACTGAAAACCCTCCTAATTTACAGCTGCTCTTCAGACCTCCAGATAACTTAAGAACCCCATTTCCATGTCTGTGCACAGCCAGGGGCTACCTGAGCCCCTAATTACAAAAATAATTGTGTAAGAGGTGTGGAGAAATCATGAATTAACTTTGGACTTCGCTTGCATTCTTTGGGATAGGCAGCATTGATCAGACAAAGGCAGGAAGGGCTATTGGGAAGTCTGATATTGCAAGCTGGTAGCTGGTACAACTTATTTGGAAAACATAACATAATATAACATAATATAACATAACAAGGTGATTTTAAACAGAATGATTTTATCATATAATTTCCTTTATCTAGTGTCCATGCTTCACTTCAGAGCTTAGTATTCTGGTTTATACAAACCCCAACGCTTTTGTGATTAACACGAATCTTTTATCAATTATCACACCCTGATTGGTGGTTTCATCTTCTCTATGTTTCCCCTACCTGGGAGTACCATTTTTAGTCTTGGATGTTATATTGGCCCGTTGTTTTTAGGGGTTTTTATACCAAATTGTTTCCCATGAGCACTTGCTGTTGCCCTGTTTGCCGGGCACCATTTTGGGAGGGGGCAATGGAAATGTGCATCGGTGTGAGAGAGTGCTGGGACAGGGGGAGGGACAGCCAGGAATACGAACAATTAACCAAGACAACATTAACAACAACCAGGAATATCAGCAATTTACAAAGACTTACAACATCAACAACAAATAGTCAACCATCAACAATTATGGTCAACTACTGGGACAGGGTAAGGGACAGGCAACCAGGAGTATCCACAATTTACAAAGACAACATTAACAACAAACAGTTAATACAAACAACAATTATGGTCGGCTAGGTGGACACACATTAACACAAAACAACAACTGTAATTAACTGGGTGGACACGGTGTAGATAAAAACCTGTGCTTGGGAATTCATTCCCCACAACGGGGCTGGAGCACAGGGAAGTTGGGATCACTGTGGGTGTGGGAAATGGAAATGAGACTGAGAGCGCTGTGGATTGAATCAGCACGTGCAGATTGATCACCAGGATGCCTTGGCAAGAGCAAACAGAAGAGCAAAATCCAAGAAGATTGGATCAAGTCTGGCTGACGGGAAAGAAGATTTTACTGAGTAGAAATGTAAAGTTTGTTTAACTAAATGATTGTAGTAAAAATGACTAACCTTCCTGAAATGCTATAGAAGCACATGCAGCTCACAGGAAATTTGGACTCTGATCACCGTTCAGGACTCCTCATCTCTCTCTCAATCGTCAATAATTAAGTTCTTCAAATGCTGCCAGAACATCCAAAGTTCTGCATGGACACAGAAATCTCCTGCCTGGCAGCAGCAGGCTGAGGGAGGAGGTAACCTCGGTTATGCAGAAAGGGTTTTTTCACAGAGAAAGGAAAGGAAAGGAAAGGAAAGGAAAGGAAAGGAAAGGAAAGGAAAGGAAAGGAAAGGAAAGGAAAGGAAAGGAAAGGAAAGGAAAGGAAAGGAAAGGAAAGGAAAGGAAAGGAAAGGAAAGGAAAGGAAAGGAAAGGAAAGGAAAGGAAAGGAAAGGAAAGGAAAGGAAAGGAAAGGAAAGGAAAGGAAAGGAAAGGAAAGGAAAGGAAAGGAAAGGAATACTATAATTAATATAATACTAAATATTACAATATAATACTAATAATATACTAATATACCAATATCCTATATGATAATGTATATTAATAATATACTAATATACTATATAATAGGATATTAGTATATTAAATATAATATAAATTATCATATATTCATATATAGTATTATATATTATTATATAACATAATATCTAATATCATATATCATATATCATATGTCTATATATGTTATATATACAATATACTAATATCCCTATGATTATATATATTGATAAGATACTAATGTACTAAATATAATTGCTAGTATAAATGCAAAATAAATGCAAATAAAATAAATAAATAAATAAAATGAAATAAAATGTAAAATAAACTATAAAATAAAGCATTAAATAAAAATAAAATAATAGTATATTAAATTATATTAAATTATATTAAATTATATTAAATAAAAAATTAAAAATAAATATTAAAATAAAATAAAGTAAAATAAATTTAAATTAAATTAAAACAAAAAAATTAAAATAAATTAAAAATAGAAATAAAATAAATTAAAAATAAAAATAAAAATATATTTATGAATATGAGATATAAAATATAGGATATAAAATATAGAATATAAAGTATAGAATATAAAATATAAAAACATATCGAATGATATATAAAATGAAATGAAATGAAATGAAATGAAATGAAATGAAATGAAATGAAATAAAATAAAATAAAATAAAATAAAATAAAATAAAATAAAATAAAATAAAATAAAATAAAATAAAATAAAATATAGGATAATTGTATTCATGTTTAGTTCAAGCAGCTCTTTTCAGACATGAGAGGCACGTGTGAGAAGCTGCAGGCCGTGCACAGTGCAGATCTGTCCAGCAGCTCCTTGGCCAGGCTGCATTCCCCGGAGTGACCCCATCCCCCCGCGCTCCCTTCCCTCCATTCCCGTGCCCTGGTGAAAGGCGCTGCTGGAAATCCAGCCCAGCACGGAGCAGGGCAGCGAGAGCCAGGGTGAGCTCGTGGCACCCACTGAGGAGCCCATAAAAAAGTCATTAAAGACGCCAGCCCTGGTCCATGAACTGCATGTGGCTGCTCCATTGAACTGGCAGCTGGAAAACACGAACTGAATGGAGAGAAAGCTCGTGCAGCCTGTCTCTCCCTGGGATTCCCTGTCCCTCCCTGGGATTTCCTGTCTCTCCCTGGGATTCCCTGTCCCTCCCTGGGATTTCCTGTCCCTCCCTGGGATTCCCTGTCCCTCCCTGGGATTTCCTGTCCCTCCCTGGGATTCTCTGTCCCTCCCTGGGATTCTCTGTCCCTCCCTGGGATTCCCTGTCCCTCCCTGGGATTTCCCGTCCCTCCCTGGGATTCTCTGTCCCTCCCTGGGATTCCCTGTCCCTCCCTGGGATTCCCCGTCCCTCCCTGGGATTTCCCGTCCCTCCCTGGGATTCCCTGTCCCTCTCTGGGATTCTCTGTCCCTTTCTGGGATTCCCCGTCCCTCTCTGGGATTCTCTGTCCCTCCCTGGGATTCCCTGTCCCTCCCTGGGATTCTCTGTCCCTCCCTGGGATTCCCTGTCCCTCCCTGGGATTCCCCGTCCCTCCCTGGGATTTCCCGTCCCTCCCTGGGATTCCCTGTCCCTCTCTGGGATTCTCTGTCCCTTTCTGGGATTCCCCGTCCCTCTCTGGGATTCTCTGTCCCTCCCTGGGATTCCCTGTCCCTCCCTGGGATTCTCTGTCCCTCCCTGGGATTCTCTGTCCCTCTCTGGGATTCTCTGTCCCTCCCTGGGATTCCCCGTCCCTCCCTGGGATTCCCTGTCCCTCTATGGGATTCCCTGTCCCTCTATGGGATTCCCCGGCCCTGGGCAGGGCAAGCGGGGCTGGAGCTCAGTGCCAGCAGGGCTGAGAGCAGCCAGCGGCCAGCGCCAGCCACAGCAGCCAGGACCTTCTCCCTTTCCCCTTTTTCCTTTTTCCTTTTCCCTTTCCCCTTTCCCCTTTTCCCTTCTCCCTTTTCCCTGTTTCCTTTTCCCTTTACCTTTTTCTCTTTCCCCTTTTACTTTTCCCATTTCCCTTTTCCCCTTTTTCCTTTTCCCCGTTTCCTTTCCCCTTTCCCCTTTCCCCTTTCCCCTTCTCCCTTTTCGCCTTTTCCCTTTCCCTTTCCCCTTCCCCTTCCCCCTTTCCCTTGTTTCCTTTTCCCCTGTTCCCTTTTCTCTTTTCCCTGTTCCCTTTTCCCTTCTCCCTTTTCACCTTTTCCCTTTCCCCTGTTCCCTTTTCCTCTTTTCCCTGTTCCCTTTTCTCTTTTCCCTGTTCCCTTTCCCCCTCTCCTCTTCACTCGAGGCTTTCCAGGGAACCAAGCCCTGGCAGAGCTGGGAACAGCTGAAGGAGTCAGTGGTGGTGTCACCAGCAGGGAGGGGACAGGGGCTGAATGTGCAGCAGCACCTTTATGCACCTGCCAGGACCTGTCCAGGAGCAGAGGGGGCTGCAAGAAATGCAGGGCTCATCCTGGTGATGCTTTAGGATTTAGGTTTTATATTTTTCAGATCAGTACTGCTTTCGTGTATAACTATAAAGCCCCATAACCTGTCAGCTGCTACTCTCCTATTTCATTCACACAGAACAATTCCTCTCTGGGCCTGAGAATCAAGAACACCCCACAGCCTCAGGCCCCGAAAAATGTAAACAGCAGTGAACTGGGGAGGAAAACTTGGAGTAAATTACTTCATTACCTGAAGTTGTAATTGGAGGATTAACCCTGATATGCAAATAGACCAAACTTAAAATTGTCTGTAAAACTCGTGACCATTGTCCATTCTGGGTGTAGCCTCTGGGAGGCTTTGACTGCCCAAGGTGTGTCTACTGAAAGCCTTTAATAAATCCCCACTTTATTATCTGAATTTTGCCTAGCCCCTGTTTCAGGTGGCCACTCCAAGGCATCACTGGCCACTGGCACAGCCCTGGGACGCTCCTGTTTGCTCCCTGTGCCACCACTTCCCTCGTGAAGGAGCTGATTTAAATAAGAACATCTATCTTCTAAATTGTGTGTATCAAACAATCCATCACGGGGAGGCTGCAAACCTCCCCAAATCTGTAATTATGGTGTCACAGCTGATTGTGATGAAAGTGGAGCTGTCAGGGAGGCATTTGGGAGACAAACACACTGCTCCCAGCAGCTCTCCCAGGAGTGCTCACAAAGCTTTGCTGCCATATGGGGCCGTGATTAATAGCCCAGCCTATATGTAAATATTTAGCTGTTTAGGAAGCAACAGGATCCAATTACCTTTCATCCCATCTCTCTCCTCGTGACAGAGCACAGCGCAGAATTTCTGCTCGGTTTCTTTTTCCCTTGGAAAAGGATGGAAACAATGCCCGTGTGAGTCATATCCCGGTGCTGATGTTACAGACATCCTTCTGTGCAGCCGCGGGGCACGGTGTGAGCGCCCAGCTGGGCCAGCTGCAGTGCTGGGTCTGCTCATGGCTGCAATGTCCCTCTCCAAGGAAAGGGCTGCTGGCAGCCCCTGCTGAGTGTCACCGTGAGAGCAGAGCTCCTGCTGCTTCCTCACCTGAGCTGAAGCAAAGCTTTTCTCCAGGGCCCTGCGGTTTCAGGACAATCCTTCAATCTGGCAGCTGCCGGGGGGAAGAGCAGCCTGAGCACTCCACTGTCCCCAGGGACACAAACCAGGCCTTTGTGGCTCTGGCAGCAGCAGGGCATTTGGAAGCTCAGCTTTAGGAGGTGAGAGAGGAGAAAAATGAGGCTCCACAACGATTTCATTTTTTGAAAACGATTGTATGACTTTCCTGACAAGGTCAGCGTTTTTGACTGCGTTGTTCTTTCCAGCAGGACTATCCATTCCACATTCCAGCCTTCTCCACCCTCTCTTCAGAGCTGCAGCACATCCCTCCTCCAGCAAATGCTGGAATCTCCCTTGGCAAGCTCCAGGTGCTGTTTGCTGCCTCCCTTGGCTCGATGGATGAGTGTCACCACAGCCTGGACCACCAGGCTTCTCCAGCCCCCAATTTCAATCTCTGTCCCAGGCACATCCAAGCAAGGCCCGAGCTTCCCCAGGATGCAAACGAGGAGAAAGGGGCAGCCTGTGTTAATTATCTCAGTCACAAGGAGCAGCTCAGCCAGATGTTCATCTGTGTCTGTTTGCATTTCCAGCTTTTCGTGTGGATCCCCTGAGCCAGCACCAAGTCCATCAATTTTAACAGGGCAAACCCATCTGGGGTGTGAGTTACTCCTGAAGATAAGTGACTACAAGTTGGACTCTCTGCTCCAAGGCATTCTCCTGATAAATAAGCAACAACAGCATCAAAGCTTTACTGCAGGCTTTCAAGGAAGTGAAATGCAGAATGTTTTCCCAGTTCTCCATAATTCAAAAATACCCTGTCCAATTCCACACTTCCTCATGGAGACAAAGCACTCTGCTCTGGGCTGAGCCCAGACATGAAAAATAAGATGCAGGTTGAAGCTGCCATCAGAAATTTAGAGGAATGATGCATTTAAAATTAACTTACAGAGGGTTCTTCTACCCCTGCCAGTGGCAGTGGAGCACTTTGGGGTCACCTGATGAGGGACACAGCTCCAGAGCTGGGCACTGCTGTACTGCAGGCAGAGCCAGAAGGAATTTGTCTCTGTTCAGCAGCCACCAGGCTCCTGCTTCCCCAGATTAAACTCTGCTTAAGCCATGTGTTCCTTTTGCTCCCAGAACGAGCTCAAAAATTGAGATATTTCAAATAAGGAAAAGATGTAGGAATTATCACACAAAAATAAAAAGGATGAGGAATGTGTGAACAGAAGCAGAGAGAGGTCCAAGCTTTTCCCATCAGGTCTCCATGAGTGGATCCAAGCTCTGTGTGACTCCCAGGCACACATCTGTGATTATTCCCCTGGTGGCATTCCAGCCTGTCCTATTCCAGCATTTATTGTCCCTCAGCCCTGTCAGGACCTCACTGCTCCTGAGCTGCTCTGTGGGGCCTGGAGGTGCTGGGACAGATGAACAAATTGGTGACACCAAAGGAGGGGGACGTGTCCAAAGGAGGGACATGAAGGTGGTGAAGGGTCTGGAGAGACCACACGAGGAGTGGCTGAGCTCTGGGACACTCAGGACAGGAAGGACATGGAAGGGCTGGAGCGTGTCCAGGGAAGGAATGGAGCTCGGGAAAGGTCTGGAGAATTCCTGAAGGAGCTGGAAAGGGGCTCAGCCTGGAGAAAAGGAGGCTCAGGGGGAACTTGTGGCTCTGCACAAGTCCCTGACAGGAGGGGACAGCCGGGGGGGTCGGGCTGTGCTCCAGGGAACAGGGACGGGAGGAGAGGGAACGGCCTCAGGCTGGGCCAGGGCAGGCTCAGGGTGGACAGCAGCAGGAATTTCCCCATGGAAAGGGAGGTCAGGGATTGGAAATGCCCAGGGTTTGGAGTGCCCATCCCTGGAGGTGCCCAAGGAATTCCTGGAATGTGGTACTCAGAGCTCTGGGGACAAGGTGGGGATTGGGCACAGCCTGCACTCAATGGTCTGTGAGGGCTTTCCCAGCCCAAATGATCCTGGAATTCCTGGGAGCAGGCAAGTGACTCAGTGTGGGACAGCAGCACTCTGCTGACCAGGGAAGGTCAATCACACTTGGTTTATCCAAGGGGATGCAGGAGTTTTCTCCTAAGATATTCTCTCTGAGAAAAAAGAAACTAATCAGGCGGGATCACACATAAAGAAACGGTGATGACAAGCAGAAAATTGCAGAGCTTTGGAAAGTTATGGCCAGATAGAAACCATCCAGCACAGAAGTCTTTAGGTGACCTAACCCAGCTGCTGCTAATGTTCCAGCAGTAATAAACAGGAGCCACTTCCCTGGCTCCTCTCCTTTGGGATTCTCCACTGCAACACTGGTTGGTACTTGAATTCCATCGTTTATAGCAAAGCTATTGTCTGTTATCACAAACACAGGGACATTATTACAGAACTCACCCTGCAGCAAGATATGAATCAGAGTTAACCTTAGCAGACACCAAATATTTACTTTAGAAAAGGCAAAGATATTATTTCATAAATCAAAAATTGTTCCCTTGGCCCTTGAAGGACACTACAAAGCAGACTTGTAATTACAAAGCACATCCTAGGATGCCAAAGCAATTGAATCCATGGCTGCCCCGTGGCTCGTGGGTTCCCAGCTTGGCTGTGCCTGAGGCCCCTGGATGGGAATCCCTGATTCCACTCACTGGTTGTGCAGTGACAGAGGAGTGGTGCTCACTGAGAGCCTGAATCGCTGTGGGAATGGAATGAGGTGGCTCAGAGGTGCTGCTGAATGAGTTATGAGCAGCCTCTCTTGTGAGCTGGGGCTTCCAAATGTGAGGCAGTCCCAGATTCCTGCTCCAGACCCTTCCCTGTGCCCTGCTCAGCAGCACAAGGGACAGAGTGGCTTTCTGTCATCACACTTGTAGAGCCAGTGTGAGTCCCATGGATCTCAGCCCAACAGGCACAGCCACATCCTCCCTGCCTGGCCTGAGAGCTTCCCAAGGGACTGTCCCTGTCCCTGGAAATGGCCCTGCCAGCGCCCTTCAGGACCCACCACCCTCTGGGGGAGATGAACAACAGAGCCAGGTCTGGGAGAAGGACACACCAGACTTTGGGGCAGGTGAAAATCCCGGCCAGGGACCAGCTTAGAGCAGAGGAATTCTGAACCCCACGGGATCACTCCCTCCTGCTCCTGCCTGAGGAGGGAACCAGCAAGGTGCTCATCACAGTGCCTTGGAATTCCCCCTTGGCACCCCAGCAGTTCTGCCTGGGCATCACAACTTCCCTGTGGGCTGGAGGAATCAGAATTTAGACCCCAGCCCACAGAGCAGAGTGCACAGCCCCGGGCAGGGATGCCCCTGAGATGCCTGGACACTGCCACCTGCACTGGGCATGGTCACCTCGTGGCCATGGTGAAATCATCCCCCAGCAGCTCCTGCCAGCCTCTCTGTGCTGCTGGAACATCCCCAGGGAGCCAGTGATGCTGGCAAGCTGAACCTGTGTCCCTCTCCAGCAGAACCCTCCCTGGGGACACAGGAGGAGCAAGAAGCCACCAAACAGCCCTGTGTCCCCAAGGGACATCACCCCTGGAGTGAGGGCTCCCATCCTTTCTGGGTCTGCATTTTAAACTGATTTTCTGCAGCTCTCCACATTTTTCCTGTTGCTTATTATGGTTGGAAATACTCAATTCCAGGCTCTGCATGTTAATTCCTCCCTGCCACCCTCTCCCGCTCCTGTGCCCCTGGCCAGAAGATCCCAAGGTACAAATCCTTTGTTTCCCAGAGAATACTCGCTCGTAGAAGCTCATCTTTATTTATCAGGAGTTGTGTCAGCAAGGCTTTAAAAACCCAGCTGATCTCCGCTGCCTGCTCACTGCAAATCAAAAGAGCCTGCGGGAAATCGGGTAGAACAACCATTAGATTAAATAAAAGCTGCCCCTCCGCCTCCTGTGCTTCCCTAATCCTCTTCCCAGCGAGTGCAATACCCGCTGTGCTAATCCACGGGACACGGGGGGCTGTGGGATCGTGGGCTGGAATTACAGCAACTCCTCTGTGGGATCATTGAGCAACACATTTTATTGTCCTCATCATTCTCCCAGCCTGCGGAGAGCCCAGGGAGAGCTGGGGCAAGGGGAAGGTGGATTTTCCACAGAGCTGGAGTTTCAGTCCCTCCCTCTGGTCCATCTGTGCCCAAGGTGCTCCCGGCAGCGCTGCAGGAGCAGCAGGGAAATTCAACCAGGGTAATTCTCACTCTCTGCTCACCTCCGAGGTACACACAGCAGCCAGAACGCATCCAAAATGTTCATAGAGTCAAAGTGAACAGGAGCCAGTAAAAATGTTTCGATGCAAGTCACAGGAGCTTCATTTCTGGGAGCACTGGAGCTCAGCAGCTCTGCCCTCCTTCCTTCAGAGCTGGAGCCCCTGGGGCTCCAGGGGAAGGGCTGGATGCCCTGGGATCCACCCTCTCACTGATACCTCGTGTTTCCAGGTGCTGGTGCTTTTCTGTACTTCTGGAGTTCAAATTCTCTCTTCCCACTGTTGTGTCCTGGGCAGAGCTGCCCTGCTGTGACAACAGAGCAGAGTGTCCCAAAGCCCTGGGCAGTGAGAGAGCTCAGTTCTCAGTCTGTCCCAATTGCACAGGTTTAAGGCCTGCAGTTTTTATTCTGGACACAGATTTTCTGTACCCAAGCAGCATTCTAAAGCCATAGATGCTGTAAGCATCCCTCAGAGTCCAAAGTCACACACTCAGGAGGGCAGAATTCTCTTTATGGGCAAGTTCAACCAGATGGGAGGCAGCCAGACCTTACAGCACAAGAATTTGCATTGCTCCTGCTGCTTTTAGCACTCAGCCCTCCCTTGTTTAATGTGCTGAGTCCTGATCTCTTGGACATCCTCAAGCTGCCCTCTGGGATTCCTGAGCTCCCCAGTGCTGTAGGAATGAAACCACACAGGAGAGGTGGTGGCACCTGAAGGTGTCCCTGCTGCTGGCACGGGGAAGGTGCAGTCCCCAGGCTGGGGTGCCATCCCCTGCATGCAAAGCCAGCGTGCAGCTCCCTTTCTGTGCCTCAGTGCACTCTGGGGGCTGCTGGGAACAGGGAGGGGAGGACAGAGGAGTTTGCTGGCAGTGGAGGAGAGAGAAGGGAGGCAAAGGTGATGCAGAGCAGCAGATCTCAGCTCCGGGGATACCTGAGCTGTCACTGGCTGGGGTGGCACCAGCCCTGGTAATGACCCACACTGGGGAACAGAGGAACTCAGCCCCTGTCCCAACTCCTGGGCTGACTCTGCCTCTCACAGGGATAAAACAGAGCTGGATGTGCACCCAGCCAGGGCCACTGGCCTTTCCAGCTCCCCCTCACCTGTGCCACAGGAGCTTTATCCACACTTCCATCCATGGCCCCTTGTGAGGGAAAAGCTGAGGGGATTGTCCAGCTCTGAGCAGTGCTGTGGGCACAGCCTGTGGCCACATCTCCCTGCTGCCAGGGAAGGGATGAGGTGCCAGCCTGGCACAGCACGGATTCCATGGCAGAGGAAGGGGCTGTGCCATGGCTCTGACCCCCTGGGCTCCCTCCAGCTGCTCAGCACATCTGCCTGCCCTGCCCCAAGCCCTGGCAGGTGCCCCCAGCCCTGCCCATTCAGCAGGACAGTCCGGTGACATTTTCCCTGGCGTGGCACCAAGCTGCTGTCAGCTGCAAGCCCTGCTGCTCCTTTGCCAGGGCGAGGGCAGGGTGCCCAGCTGGCTGCAGCACAGCCCCGGGCCAGGGCTGTCCTTGAGGAACCTGCTGGTGTTGGATGTGCCTGGCTCAGCCCGGAGCTCAGCTGCAGCCCTGCGGATGCAGAGCGAGCTGGCAGAGGGAGAGATTTATCCCTTTGCCACGGCTCAGGATTTTGATTTCTAAATGCAGAGAAACAGCCCAACAAACCCAGCAGCCCTGCCTTAATCACCTCCACCGCTGACCCACACAACATCCTCAGCTCTAAACGGGGCTGTGTTTCTCTTTTAGCCCCTTAGCCAAGCTTGACAATTCTCAGAGTGACTCCAAGGAGGCTCTGTTACACCGAGGGCTGTGCCCCCTCTCTGGTGGGTTCAGCGCTGTGAATCACTCAGGTCCCAGAGGTTTAGTCCCTGCTGCCACGAGGTAAATGCATTTTGTGACAAGTTCATTACTCTGGCTCAGTGTAGTGACAGAGCTTGTGAGGCGCAGTGGTTGCAGTCCCAGAGCTGTGCAGCTCGATAGCGTGGTGTGATCAGATTCTTGATCTGATAGCACTGAGCGAGTTCACTGCCTTGGAAATGAGCCCGAGCTCACCTCCGTGCTCCTGCTGCCTGGCAATGAAACAGCTCCACAGGCTGAGACTCCTCAGCTCCCTGTGCCTTCGGGAGAGCTCAGGGGATGAATCTCCTGCCTGCTCAGGTGATTTGCACTGGCAGGGACGGGGCTGGCCCAGGCTCAGGTGTCTGACCCTAGTCCTTGCCCAGCTGGGGGGATCTGACCCAAAGCTCAGCCTTGGACTCCCTCAGGGCTCACCAGAGCTGACTCTCCGACCTGTCACAGGGACCCCAGCAGAGAAATCCCCCTCCCCAATGACCAGGGTGGCTGAGAAATTTTTTCCAGCCCTCAGCAGCTCCTTTTGTGCCAGCTAAAGTTCGTTTCACCATGTGTGCAGCTCAGGCAGTGGCTGTGAGCAGTGCTGGCCGTGGGACACAGTCCTGTGGGCCAGGAGGACACAGCCCCACCTTCCACAGGTGCTTCTGCTGAGCCAGGTGAGCTCCAGCCCAGGGCTGGGCTGTGCCTGCCACACTCTGATAAGCAGCAATAAAAATGGGGGTGTAACACAGAGTGAAAGCTCTGAAGGGAGCAGAGTTTCACTCAGGCTGGAGGATGGGGAAGAGCAAGTGGGGGACACTTGGCTGGGAATGCAGAGGGGTGGGGGGTGCTGGAGCAAACAGAGTCCATGGAATATCCTGAGCTGGAAGGACCCACAGGATCACCCAGTGCAGCTCCTGGCACAGACCCCCCAAAATCCCACCCTGTCCATCCCTGGCAGCGCTGTCCAAGCTCTCCTGGAGCTCTGGCAGCCTCGGGGCTGTGTCCATTCCCTGGGGAGCCTGGGCAGTGCCCAGCACCCTCTGGGGGAAGAACTTTTCCCGAAATCCATCCCAAACCTCCCCTGACTCAGCTCCAGCCTTGGGTCCTGTCCCTGTCCCAGAGATCGGAGCTGCAGCCCTGATGAGCACTGCCTTCAATTTTCTTTTCTCCTCTGAACAGACCCAGTGTCCTCAGCTGCTCTTCCTGTGGCCCCTCCAGACCCTTCCCCACCTTCATGTCTTTGGATGTTCTCCAGGAATCATGGGTTTGGGAATTCTCTCACACTGTGGTGCCCAAAGCTGCCCCCAGGCCTCACCAGCAGAGCTGTCCTTCCCTGCTTCTCAGCAGCGTCACAAAAACTTCTCCCATCAGCTCTCCCAGCCCCTTCCCTGGCCTGGAGCTTTCTGTGCCTGGTTCCACAGAAGAGGAGGGATGCTCTGAGCCCTCACACACACCTTTGGCTCCAGCACTCCCAGACGGGGAAGATCTCTGGGCTCTGAATGGGTCTCAGCAGCCCCAAGTCAAGCTGGCAGAAAACAGAATTATTGGTTCTTTCTGAGCACTGAGCAATGCTGGGATTGCACAAAGAGCTTTGCTCCCTCTGTCATGGAAAAGAATAAAATCCCCGTGCTTGCTGTGACCCTTTTATGTGCCAGAGCATGAATTCCACAGGATGGGATGTGGAGCCTGCTCTGGTTGCACTCCTGGGCCAGGTGGGGAGAGCAGCCAGGCCAGCAGGTGCCTGTGGGACAATCCTCAGGGGACAAATTACCACGAGTGAGAACTTCACAAAGAATTGAAGCTAAACACCCCCCCCCCCCAAAAAAAAAAAATCCTCATATTTTGTTCCTCTGCTGTGGACTATTGGAAACACAAAGCAGAATTATTTCCCACAAATCCTGTGTATCATAATCCCATTTTCTCCTGTCATGCCTGGATTTGCTGCAAACTTACAAGGTTATTTTAAACACGTGTTAAAATACATGTATTTTTTAAATAAGTATTTTATAATTACACACATATCTGTACACTTCTATGGATTTGGTCTCCTTGCCTTTTTGTGAGGGTGAATTTTTGGATCATACCTATGGAATTTCCAGTTTTCCCTGTGAAGCTCTGAAGGATAGACAAGCTTTTCTTGGCTCCACTGTGGCATCTGACCCAACCAACTGAGCTGGCCCTGGGGTGAGGAGGGTGAGCTCCAGCCCCTCCTGGGCTCCAACATCAGCAGCAAGTTCTTAGCACTTTATTTTGCTTTGTTTTGTTGGGTTTGGTTTTGTTTTCAAAGGCATCCTCTGCTGGAGCTTCCCCTGGTGCTGCTCCTTGCCCAGACGAGATTTTATTGGTGTGAAATGACTTCTGGGGTTTGTTGTCACTGCTCAGGTCTGGGAGATTTGTTATAAAACAATTTCTCCAGAAACTGTGACAAATGAAAATTTCCATTCTATGTATTTCAATGCGAAAACGCTGGTGGAAAGAAGCCAAGCAAAATATTTCTTGGGTTTTCACTTTTTCTCCAAATCCTAAACTGGAGAAGTCTTTTTTCAACTGGAAAATGAGAGCATTTGCCTCGACTTTCTGTGCCCATGACAATGTGAAGAAATATTTTTTGCAGGAAGAGAGCAACAGGCTCCCCAGAGTGCAAAAGGGCTAAGGATTTATTGGGGAGCTTCCTTTTTATGAGGGAAAATGTTGTTATGGTATTTCTTCAGCTGCTCTCCCTGTTTTTCTCGTGCTTCTGTGGCTTTCTCACAGAGGGAAACACGGAGGAGGCAACGCAAAAAAAGGAACTTTTCCGTTTGAAAACAGAGCTGGCAAAAAAGGGAAAATCCTGGGTTGGTTTCAAGCTGCTGCCTGGAAACTTAAATGCAGAGCAAATGACAATTTTGTCTCACTTAGAAATTTCCCTGGGGAAAAACTCCCAGTTCTCACTCAGCTCTGCCTTTTGAGCTTCCCAGATCTCTAAAGCCTCCCCTGACGAGCTGTTCCTGGAGGGGTTTTCATAATCCTGGTGGTGAATTGTCCCTGTCACACACCAAAGCCACCACTCCCCGCTCTGTGCCACCAACAAAGGGCAGGAATTGATTCCTGGCACATCCCACCCACGGGTTGTTTCAAACCCTTTGTACCAGAGATTGATTTTAATGAAACCTTCCACCCTTTACACACGTGAAATGCAGCAAATTAAGTTTTTGAATGTGAAATAATAGTTATCAAATCCTGCCCAAGCCGGGCTGGCAGAGCAGCACTGATGGAGCCTAAGGGGTGCAAAGGGGACAAGGACCCCGGTGTCTCTTGCCCCTGATATCCCCAAATCTGCACATTTTTATCCCAGCTCTGAATTCTGCCCCTTCTTCTGTCTTTGTAGGGCTTATGTGGTGATAGGATGGGTGAGAAATGATTCCCCTTTTCCTCAGGTACCCTGTCTGAGGTGCCATATCTTCATTTCCACCTCAGCTTAATGAAATCTGAGGTTGGTCCCTTGTGCATCCCGGATTTCACAAAGCTGGTTTTGTACAAGAACAGTTGGACACTGCTGGGAAATTTGCTGCTGATAGTGAGGTTTTAGGAAATACTGGTTTGGTTAAGGTAATGAACAAGGGCTGAAAAGAGAGAATTGCAGATGAATTTGTCATAGATCAGTGAAAATGGCTTCTGAAATCCTGGGGAGGGAGGATTCCAGGGAGGATTCCAGGAAGGAAGGGTGGAAGGAAGGAAGGGTGGAAGGAAGGAAGGAAGGAAGGAAGGGTGGAAGGGTGGAAGGAAGGAAGGAAGGAAGGAAGGAAGGAAGGAAGGAAGGAAGGAAGGAAGGAAGGAAGGAAGGAAGGAAGGAAGGAAGGAAGGAAGGAAGGAAGGAAGGAAGGAAGGAAGGAAGGAAGGAAGGAAGGAAGGAAGGAAGGAAGGAAGGAAGGAAGGAAGGAAGGAAGGAAGGAAGGAAGGAAGGAAGGAAGGAAGGAAGGAAGGAAGGAAGGAAGGAAGGAAGGAAGGAAGGAAGGAAGGAAGGAAATCTCAGAGTTCCTGAGCCAAATCCTTCCCTGTGCCCCCCCTTTGCTGCCAGTCTGTAATTCAGGCAGGTTTTGAACAAGAGGTTATAAATTACTATTTAACAGGTTTTTAATTGCTTCATGAATCCATGCATCGTTTCA
The DNA here is from genome assembly GCF_052056855.1 of Sturnus vulgaris. Taxonomy (NCBI): domain Eukaryota; kingdom Metazoa; phylum Chordata; class Aves; order Passeriformes; family Sturnidae; genus Sturnus; species Sturnus vulgaris. Next base: position 10,654,812 of record NC_142262.1, read on the forward strand.
GAACTCAAAACATTTTTCAGCAAATAGTTCCACACTTTCATTAATTAGAAGCTGAATGGGAAATGCACCTTTTTCTTTCCCCCCTAACTTGCTGTGCTACAAATTATTCCTTCTTGGTTTGGGGTTATAAAAACCAGGCTGTTAATGCCCTTTTCACCTGTTTGGTGCCACTTACACTCTTCAGGGTTGTTATTTCTGGAGGAACACTTCCCTTCAGTTCCATCTTCCCCCTGTGGAGATCACAGTGCACTTTGGAACATTCTTCTTGCTGTTCCCCCTGTTTTTCCAGTTCTGCACCTGATTCTGCTGCGAGTTTTTGGATAATCCATTGCTTTAATCAAGTCATCCTCCTGCAAAAGCTCACTTCCTTCTTTAAAGATCACTAATGGGTGTGCAAGACAGCCCTTGCCCTGGTAAATGCCATGCCCAGTCCTTTCCTTTTATCGTATTTATCCCTGAGCCTGCCACTTCCAAACCCCAGCGAGGATTCCAAAGTACTCATTCCATTAATTTGTGACAGTTCCTCCAATTCTTAACCCATAAAGAAAAGTTCCACTGACAGAATTTTCCTCAGTTCCTCCCCAGCAAACATCAATGTGAAGAATTCATCTGGATTTTCTGCTCCAGCCTTATCTTCCTTGAGCTTTTCCTTTCATGCCTTGCTCATTTAGTGGCCTTGGAGCCTCTCTGGCAGCGTTCCTGCTGCTGCTGTGTTTCTGAAGGATTTGTTGGTATTTCTTGTACAGTTAGCAAGTTGTTCCTCGAAATATTTCTTGGCCTGTCTTGTGATGATTTCCCAAGGATCTTGCCAGAGCTAATGTTCCTTTCTCTTTCCCCATTTAGACACAACATAGAGTTGAGGACTTGCAGGAAGTTAATGCTGTGTGACTGGAGTTACAGCAGGGGGAAAGCACAGCAGAAATGTGTCACAGGATCCCCCAAAACCTGGATTGGAGGGAGGACCTGCCAAAGCTGTCACCAGCCCCAGCTGTCCCCATGTAACTGTGGGGACGTGGCTGAACAGAGCCCTGTCACAGGGAGCAGCCCTGGAGAAAATCCAGCCTGGGATTCTTTGACACACAAACCAACAGCCATGGACTGATTTATTGCTTTTATAGAGCACATCAGGCACAGCCTGACAATGCTGGTGTCCCTGGTGGGAGCCCAAAAGGGATCAAAGCACCGAGATTCCCCTGGTCCCCCATGCCAAGGACATTCCATGTTCCATGTTCACCTCAGAGGGGCACTCAGACTCACAAGGAAAGGCCACGACAGGGATTTTGGAGGGTGCTGATTGCTCAGGCAAGACTTTTCCAGAGGTTTCCTGGAGCCCAGAGCTATCTGCAAGTAGAAGACAGAATCATGGAATATTCTGGGTTGGGAGGGAGACACAGGGATTTGGAATCCAACACTTAAATGAACAAAATCTGTGCAGGGATGGAACCCTGTGTGTAGCAAGAGCGGGGCTGTCCCATGAGGGGACAGTCTGGGAGCCAGGAGTGGCACAGGACAGGTGGGGACACATCAGGACACAGTCACACAGCAGCCAGGAAAGGTGAGCAGAGCAGGTCCCAGGCTCAGCCAGCATTTCAGGGACAATCAGGGAAGTTCAGGGTGACAGGAACTGCTCCAGGGGCAGTGCAGGAAGGTCCATGAGCAGGTGTCTTAGGTTGCAATACAGGATGTGACCAAAATTATGTGTTCTATCATCATCCATTGAAATCAGCTGGGGCAGTGATCCTGATCTCTGTGGAGATATCCTCTGTTAATGGGCCAGCTGTTAACCCAGCTGTTGCAGTGTTCTTTATCTTTCCCACAGCCCATCCTCCCTCCAGGAGATCTCTCCTGTTCATGGCCATGCAGTCCCAGGGCAGGGCTGATCAAATTCCATCATCCCATTGGGAGATGCTCCAGCCAGGGCAGGAGCCGAGCATTTCCTACCCAGATCAAAGGTGAGATTTGGAACAGCAGAGCAGCCTTTTCCCACTGGATCCCAGAGGAAAACCAGAGCCTTGCACATCATCCCTGCAGCTTTGGAGGAAAACTGCACCTTGTGCAGGAGCCCTGCTCCAGCAGAACCACATCTGTCACTGCAGGAGGATGCAGCCACCATGGAATGGGACTGCACCAAGCCCTGACTGACTGACGGGGGCAGCTTGGATTCTTACTCTGGCAGTGTTTTGGGTTTGGTTTTTGTAATACTGTATTTCTATTTTAATTTTTCCTAATAAAGAACTGTTATTGCTATTCCCATATCTTTGCCTGAGAGCCCCTTAATTTCAAAAACATAGTAATTTGGAGGGAGGGGGGTTACATTCTCCATTTTTAAAAAAGAGGCTCCTGCCTTTCTTGGCAGACACCACTTTCAAACAAAGACAGCAGGACAGGATGTACAGACCAGGTAAGAACCAGAGCACAAAACTGCCCCAGCACAGCTCCAGCTGAGCTCCAGGGGCTCCCAGGGCAATGGATGTGTGGGAAGGAGGTTCCTCAAGAGGGTGGCCAGGAAAACACAATTTACAGGAGCACTGGAGGCCCTGGCAACATGGGTAGATCTTTTCTTCCCACCTCTGGGGGGAATTCCAGAGGTTTGTATTAAATAACCACTCCAGAAGGGCTGGGGGACAGCAGGGACAGGGCTGTCCTGTCCCCAGGCTGGGCACAGCTGCTGCCCAAGGTTTCTCCTCAGCCCTGAGGAAGGGAAGGCTGCCAAGGGTTCTGGGTGGCCATGATTCCATGACTCTAGGGTTCTGTGATTCCATGGCACTCATGTCTGTCTCTCTCCTGACAAACCAGCAGCACCTCGGGCCTATCTGCTGCTGCCAGGAGGGAGTTCCTTAAAACCAATTAGTGCCCCTGCATCCCAGAGCTGTTCCCAGCCTCCCCCACACTTCCAGAGCTCCTTTTCCATGGCTTGGGGGTAGGAAATTGGAAGGTCTTTAAGAGCCATTTGCAGTTAATTTGGCAAAGCCTCTCCAGGTAATTGGCACTGAGGGCACTCCCAGCACTCTGGGGCTCCCTGAGGGCACAGAGACACTGACACCATTCAGTGTCCTAGACAATTTAAAATGAAGTGAAAATAAATGTAATTAGTTATTACAGTTTATTAGCGGCTCATATCCTTTGGCAGATCCTGTCTTTATTGTTGTTTAATGGGATTAATAACTCCTTAAGCAGGCATGTGACAGCCAAGAGCAGTGAAATTCCACGGCTGGGACACGAATGTTCTCTTGCTTCTTCATTTTACCCCCTTCTTTTTTAAGAGGGAAGTTTTTCAGGCCCCTTCTTGACAATTTTCTGTTTCATTGACAGAGTAAATGGATAAGTTTTTGGGACAGGAAGCAGGTATTGCCTGCTGCTAGGATTCTCAAGTCAGGCAGGATCAGCCACAAAACCCACTCAGGGCCCACTGGAAATCCAGAATTTCTTAACCAAAGTATTTCATTCTGCCCCATCCTGGTGCAAGTTGGCCTCTGCTTCCTTCCAAAGAGTTGGAGAGCTTCAACTGAACCTCCTAACTCAGGAGGATGGGTAAGATTATGAAATATAAGAGAAAAATAAGCACCTTGTGGCATCTGTGTTGAGTGTAAACCACAAAACAAACTCAGTTCTGCCTCATCTTCATTTATTCCTGGCAGACCAGCAAACAACAAAGTCTCCAGGCAGGAGAGCAGGAAGGGAGAGCAATGAAACCAAAGCAGGGCACTTTGTGCCTTTAGAGCTGGGTGTAAAAGGCTGAGCAGGGAGAGCCAGGTGGCTGCTAAAGATTCACTTGCCAGAATTCACCCAGTTTCTTAGAGAGGAGAAAATGTCATTTGACAAACTGCCCCAGCCCTGGCTTGGTGTTTGTTATTATTGCAAACTCCATCCTTGGGAGGGAGCTGGGCGAGTTCAGAGAGCCCTTTGGAGCCATTGGTGGTGCAGACACTGCAGATCAGCATTGCACGGGGGGCTGAGATCCTGCTGGCCACCACTGGGGCCACACAGCCGTGGGGGCTGTAAGGGACTCCAGACGGCTCCTTAAGATGCTCTTTATTGTATCCAGGGGATCCAGCAATTCACGGGTCGTGGGTGACCAGAGCCCAGCCCACAGCTGTCAGCCACAGCTGGGGGTTTGTCTGAAGCTTCTCTAGTTCTGGTTCCAATGCATTATAGACTTTTCTTTACAGACCATCCTAATACATGACAACCAATCAATGCCTTTACTATTACCTATAGCCTATCATAACTACTAACAGCACCATATTCATGTCACTATTTCCAATCACAAAAGGTTATTATGTTACAGTTTAAGCTAGAAGTTGTCTTTCAGTTTTCTTGCAGTGGAAAATTCGGAGACCTTTTTTCTGCTTGCAACATTGGCTTTCTTGTTTGCCTGTGAAATCTTTTTGCTTGGTAAAAACATCTTTTGTTTGAGGTGGGTTTATCCTTTGCTCTGAGCCATAAAAACCCCTTCTAACTAACATACCCTTTGCCTTCTTAGTTACCCAGTAAGACTGGCTCAGCAATTCTTTTCTTCTATATCAAAACTTGCTATCATTTCTATTCCTTCTTCAGATTCTACACTCAAAGATCTTTCTGCTAAACATACACATCTGTGATACCTTCTTGCCAAACCCCTATCGGTCCCAACAGGGGCTCTCCAGCCCTGGGGAAGGGCAGAGGAAGAGGAGGGAGGCAGGCCCAGGTCTCAGCATCAACCTCCCAAACACAGCAGTGGGGGGGTGCAAACTGGAGGCACCAGTCAGGATCTCACAGCGAGGGGCTCAGTCCTGCTCTTTATGGCTGGAAACGCCAGTGCTGACAGCTCCAGGAATCTCTGAAATGTCCCCTTCAGGCTCCTCCTGCTGCCCAGCTTCCCCCAGGAGGGGCAGCTGCTCGGGGGTGGCTCAGTCTGTGCTGGAAAGCTCTGGGAGCCTGAGTCAGGCTCAGCATCCAGAGCCTGCTCTGGGAGCTGCTGCCATCACCACCTTCACCTGGGCTGCTGCTCTGAGCTGCTCTAATTGATTGACTGCTTAATGAAGCTCTGCATTCCCACCTCCCACTGCCCTGAGCTGCTGCTCTGCTGCACCGGCTCTGTGTGATCTGTCAAGGTCACTTTGGAGGGACATTACTCACCAGACAAGGAGAAATGCCCGGGTGTTAACGAGCACTGAGGTAGAAAGAAATGATGGCAGGTTCCTGTTCCAGCCACATGAGCCCCAGCCTGGGCTGGAGGGGAGGCTGTTCACAGAGGCTGCACAGCCCAGCTGTTCAGAGGGCACATCTGGAGCTCAGAGGGCACATCTGGAGCTCAGGGCCAGGCTGGGGGCACCTGAGCCTCTGGGCTGCAGTGCCAGACTGGGGTGAGCTGGCTGAGAGCTGCCAGGGATTCATTGGAAAAAATTCCATCGTCTCTCTGTGTGTTTCAGAGGAAGGTGTTCCTGCCCATGGTAGGGGGGTTGGAACTGGATTGGAGCTTTAAGGTCCCTCCCAGCCCAAACCATTCCATGATTCCATGGCTCTAGGGTCCTATGATTCCATGACACTCATGTCTGTATCTCAGATACTGTGTAGATCAATTCCAGAAGTGCTCCAGCTTTGGGCTTGGCTCCCCCACTGAAGTTGAGGCACAAAACAAAATCATCCAGCCCCAAGAGTGGAGCTGAGGTGGATGTGGCAGAAAGAGCACATTCTTTTGGAAGCAGGATAATTTCAGAACTCTTCAAATCAGGTAAATGAGGTGTCCTTTTAGGGAGAGATAACCAGTAAAATGATAATATTTCCTAGAAGACAAATAATCTTGGCACTGCACATGGTGCAGGCAATCCACCTCCTCTCTGTGCACTTCAGAGTCACGTGGAGATGTTTATTCACACCTGGTGCTTCTGCACAAACATTTTGTTCTGTTCTCCAGTTCCCTGTTGTTTGATTTTCCCATTTTCTGTGCCCCACCAAGACCCAGCCTCAGCCACTGCCCTGGACCATCAGGATGTGTCTGGCTGTGAGCTGTGCACACTCACACTGTTCATTTCCAGGCTGCTGTGTGCCTCAAAATCCTGGGCTCTGAGGAGTGTTTTATACAATATTTATGTTTCTCTGAGATGTGAGAGGTCACTCAACCTGACAGAACTGAAGCCTCTGCCTGTGGGAGGGGTGTTGTGCTGCAGCATCAGCAGAAAGTAAATGAGCTCCCAAATGAGAGTTCAGAGAGTTCTGCCTGTCATTTCCATACAGCTTTGGACTCTGCTCGTGGCTTCTTCCTTCGAGGGAGGAAAAGCTGCTGCAAATGTCTGCTCAGCACCAGGCAGATGCTGGAATAGAGCACCAGGGGGATCAGGGTTTGCTGCAGCTGCAGGACTGAACCCAAGAATAAAACCTTTGCCCATAGCAGCAGAGCAAAGGTGAACCCTCCATTTGCCACCTGGATTATTCCCACAGTTCACCCTTCCCTCCCTCTGCACCACTTGAAGCACCTGGACTGGGCAAATCCTGCATTTCTTCACCTCCATCCTCCCTGCCAGGACCCTGAGCACAGAGAGGTTAAATGAGACCTCCAAGGTCACAGAAGAGGAAAGGTGCTGATTTCAGCTTTCCCTCCCCAGCACTCAGCTGCCTTCAGGCTGCTCACAGGATGTTCAAGGGAAAAAAAAAAAAGAGTCATGAGCACCCCTGAGGAGCTCTGCTGGTAAAACTGAGCAGTGTAAAAAGGCCAGATGAGATAGAGGATAAACATTTGTGACCAGGAGGCACTTCAGAGAAAAACATCTGCTTGCCTGGAGTGGGGCCTGATTCTCCTGTGCTGTGGCAGAGTCATTGAGGTGCTCGGTGCCTTTCCAGGAATCCTGGAGTAAGCAGGACAGCAGCCCCAGGCTGGCACACAGGACACAGCCTGTGCAGGAGGCTGTGGCTCTGGAGAGGCAGCTGGAGGAGCAGCAGGATGTCCCAGGGCATCCCAAATGGCAGGAGCTGCCTGCTCAGCTGGCTGAGCCCTACCTGCAGAGGCTGCAGGGGACGGGACACTGGCACCGACTCCTTCCGGAGCTGCTGGGATCCGTCTGGAGCCCGGGATGTGAGCTGGGCTTTGCTGAGCTGGGCTGCCTTGCTGGAGTGTATAAAATAGAAACCTCTCTGAGTCCCTCAGAGAGAGAAAAAAATACAGGAATTGAATTAAAGCCCTTAGAGAAATTAAAATATATTAAGCCACACAGACATGAAGTAGAAGTGTAACTTTTAGTGTTAAGTAAGAATATATTTTAAGTGCCTTAAGAGAGTAAAAAGCCTAGTTTAAAATTCAGTAACTTAGCCCCAGACATAACAAAAACATAGCAGAACATTGCTTGAATTTCTAGATAGAACAGATAGAACCATTTACATGAATAGATAGAACTGTATGTGTAAATAATGTGTATGAACTGACACTGCTTCCATAGCTTAGAATTGAGTTCTGGTAAGTGTAGAGAGAATGTTTTAGAATCGTGGTTTTAGCTGATTGGATGATTTATGAATGAAATCCCCTGTATTGGGGTGAGAGGAGGTGGGGAAGGAGAAGGAGAAGGAGAAGGAGGAGAAGGAGAAGGAGAAGGAGAAGGAGAAGGAGAAGGAGAAGGAGAAGGAGAAGGAGAAGGAGAAGGAGAAGGAGAAGGAGAAGGAGAAGGAGAAGGAGAAGGAGAAGGAGAAGGAGAAGGAGAAGGAGAAGGAGAAGGAGAAGGAGAAGGAGAAGGAGAGAAAGAAGATGAAGAAGGAAGGAGAGGGAGCTGCAGTTGCTGCTTCTGCTCGGGACTCTGTGGCAGAAAGCTTTAGCACAGACTTTAATACTCTGAACTCTTTGCCTTGGAGACTGATGTATTCATGCAATAAACAACTTTACAGCAATCAACAGCTGCTTCTGTCTCTGTGAAGACCCAGACCCACGAAAAGCTCAGCACTGGCTGATGCCCTGGTCCTGCTGCTGCTGCAGGGCTTGGAGTCAGTCACACCCCACTGGTGACAGTGACAGCCCTTCTTTGCACCTTGCTGGGGAGGGAAGAGCTCAGCCACACCATTAGGGCACTTGGTCCGTGGTGCTGTAGATGTTGGGAATGGACAGCAGATCACAGATCAACTGGAAGATGATTCTTCCTGAGCTTCACAGCCAAAGAAAGTCACAGATGCTTGCAGCTAAAAAGAAATTGGGAAAGGAAATCCCAAAAGTGAATGGGGTTGCTCTGGGTCTCTGGCTGTAGGGAGCTTTTCAATAAGAGGTTGGAGAGCACAACCTTTTCCCTCTTGACCACTTCCAGCTCTGTCCTGAAATCCCTGAGGTGCCATAAATGTGCCCTGTGCTCCAGGGGTGGCACCATTCCAGAGCAGGTGGGCAGCTCTGCCTAACCCTGGTCCCCAGGCCAAAAGCACCTGTGGAGCAATTTCCACACAATTCCTACTGCTCAGAATATATTTTTGTTCTATTTGTGCTAAAACCCAGAAGAACAGTTTTTAGGGAGGATTCAGTGCTAGGCTTGTTCACAGCCAGGAGAGAAGGAGGTAAGAAAATTGTTATTTCCCCCTGCAGATTGTTGCCAGCTCTATTTCAGAGGAACCAACCTGTCCAGCCACCTCTGCGGCCCCTTAAACAATTTCCACATTTATTCCATGGCCTGCAGCACGGTGTTAACCTAAAGGCAATGATGTGGGCAGGACAAGTGGTTCCACACTTATCCAGGGAGTGAAAGGGCAGAATTACCTGGGATGCCCCTTGAAACAGCAAATGTGGCGTGAAGGAGCACACTCAGCTCTCACCGGGGGATTAGACAGGACAGGGAAGCAGGAGTTACACAAATTTCAGCTAAAGCCATCAGCAACAGCTCAGTGAGCATTGTGAGTGTGAATGGCACTGAGGCACACGTGGGAGGGACGGGAATTTGTGTTTTCTGTCACTTCGGAGCAGACTGGCCATGCTTGGACAGCACAGCAAGGAAACGCTGTCAGCATCCATGGGTCAGTGCCCAGCGAGCCACAGGAATTGCAAATAGCTCAGGGCTGACTCTGCCCTGCAGATCCAGCCTGGAGGGGCCCTGGCAGGGCAGCAAACACCTGGAGCTCCCTCCTGGGAGAAGGGGGGTCAGCAGGGAAGTGCTGGGGAACAATTCCCTGGGAGTCACCCTCTGAGAGGAGCCCATGGGGGCAGGGTCACCTCTCTGTCCTGCAGCCCTGGGGACCCTGGTCCAGTCCAAACTGGGCACTGTGTCCCCACTGGTCCCAGTCCAAACTGGGCAGGATGTCCCCACTGATCCCAGTCTAAACTGGGCAGGGTGTCCCAGCTGGTCTCAATCCAAACTGGGCAGGGTGTACCCACTGCTCCTAGTCCAAACTGGGCAGGCTGTCCCCACTGATCCCAGTCTAAACTGGGCAGGGTGTCCCAGCTGGTCTCAATCCAAACTGGGCAGGATGTCCCCACTGGTCTCGTTCTATCCTGAGCTCTGCACACAGCCAGGGCAGTGCCCACCCTCACTGCTGGGGGATGTCCCACCCTTGTGTGATCCCCTCTCCATCCCCAGCTGGATCCCAACTCAAAGCTGGGGTTTACATTGTGTTTACATCGTCCTTGCTGAATTCTGCATTAGAGATTCTTTTTTCTTTCTTTCTTTTTAATCTTTCCCACAGTCTCAAGGTCATTTAAAGTCCTTTCCAGCCCTTGACCAAATGCAAGGGGCAGGAGCATCTTGTGTTCTACAGCCCAGCTCATGGACAGGGGATCCTGAATAGCCCCAGGCCCAGGGAAGGCCTCACGGATCAGCTGCCAGAGGCAGGAAAATTCCTGGTTCTGCTGTGTGATCCTGTTTGCCTGCTCAGCTCTGCATCCTCATCTGCTCCATTCATCTCTCCCATATTTTTTGAGCTTGTTCATGGAGGTTTTAGCACCAGGAGACTTAAAAGTGCTGCTGCCTCAGAGCAGGAATTATCTCTTGCTTTCCACTCAGGCTCTGAAGGAAATTAAATGGGTTTTACCCAATTTGTCTCTGATGATCAAGGCTGACTATTACTCACCTCCACATATTTTCCAGGTACTTCTTCCCTTCATTATTTTTCCAGGAATTAGGGCTGATTTACAGGATTCCAGTGCTGAGCCACAGGACCTGCAGTGCCCTGGTGTGAACTCCACGTGCAGAAGGACCTGTGTGGAGCCTGAGGTGCCTGTGGTGGCTGGGGGGCTGACCCTGTCCCCTGCTCTGTCCCCACATGTGTCTCCAAAGCTGGAGGGGTGCAGCAGGCTCCCACAGTGGGATTTCTGGCTGCATCCATGGGATTTCTCCTGAGGGGTGCCCCATAGTCTCCTGTTGGTGGGGGTCAGCCCCTGGCTGGCACTGCCTGCAGGGAATGGCTCTCCCATGGGTGCCACCCTGGCCAAAGTCACCCTGTGACCCAAACTCTGCTGGCACTGCCAGCTCTGCCCCCTTCCCTGCAGCCCTGGCAGGCAGGGCTGCCATTAAGCTGTTCTTCAGGTTGAAGAAAACCTGTAAAATCCTATTTGAAACTCCTGGAAAGCCTTTTAAGTCTGCTCACATCCCAAATGCTGCACAGCCTCGAAACTTCCCAGCTGATTTATGGAGCAGCCACGCACAGGCTGCTGGAGAGCAGGGAAACCTTTCCCTTTCCCTTTCCCTTTCCCTTTCCCTTTCCCTTTCCCTTTCCCTTTTCCTTTTCCTCCCCTCCCAGCACTGTGAGAGCTGTGTCTGCATTCCAGGGGCTGGATCCACAGGCTTACAGCTCCAGGAATGAAATCCCTGTTTCACTTCCCAGGGGTCTGGCCACACTCCCAGAGCTCCTAGGCTCCCACAGGTTCTTGTTGTCCCTCTCACTCTGTGTTGTGTCCCCAGTGCTCCAGAAAATCTGGTCCTCGTGGGGACCTCAAGTAGAAGGAAGGATGGAGTTCCCACAGGTTTTAAGTCTTGTAAATATTTCCAGGAGCTGGAGTTTCTGTGATTTCTCTGACTCTGGAGACTTGTCTCTATTCTTCTGCCCGACTCTACCCCCTGACTGCACCTCCTCGTTGATATTGCTGGGTTTGCAGGGCTTATTTCCCATCAATAATTAATAAATGTTCTCCATTAATTCCTCTGGAACAGTATTCTCCTTTGCCAGGGAAACAGCTGCACACCAGACCCTTGACAGAATTCCTTTTAACCTCATTTCAGGAGCTCTGCTCTTGTTTAACAATAAACCACACACTCCATTCGCTGTTACTCTGTAAGTAACACTCCATGATTCAAGTCAAATTTATTCCATTTCCCACTGGAGCAAGCCAGCTATTCCCCAGCCTATTTTCTCATGAGCCTAAATGACAAATTAGCAAGGTTAAGTATTGTTTTAATTTCAAACAAAATAGGAGAGAACCCCTTGCAGAAGGAACACGATGTGCTGCAGTCAGGCTGCTGCTCTCATCATAATTTTCCCTCTTCCCAGGGGTGGGTGAACAGGGGGGGATTTTACACCAAAAAGGGCTCTGGAGAAGCAGCCTGAGGGGTGACAGAAAGCTCAGAGCTGAAGTGATGCTTTATTATTTTTATTTTATAAGGGGATGGTGTCAGTGCACTTGAGCCAAGCATGGAAAGGTAAATCCTCCAGCCCTGGATTCCAGAGGAGCTGGGGGAGGCAGGGAAGGGTCTCCCAGGCTCTTGGCAATTGTCCCACTCACCTGGCAGGCAGGGAGGGAGGAACAGCAGGAGCTGCACAGACTCAGGGGATCTGCACAAATTTATAGGATCTGCACAATTTTGTGGGATCTGCACAAGCTTGTGGGATCTCCAGAGCAAAGGGCCAGCATGAGGCCGAGGGACAGGGCAGAGGATGAGCTGCCCTGGGGACAGGGCACAGCCCTGGCTGCTCCTGGGGTCCCCTGAGCTGGGGCTGAGGCAGCTCTGGCTCAAAGGGAGAAGGGAAAAAACCTTCCCGGGTGGCACCAAGGCAGCAGGGAGCAGGATAAGCTGTCACTCCTTGGTTTGGATTGGGAGGGACCTTAAATCCCACCCAGTGCCACCCCTGCCATGGCAGGGACACCTCCCACTGTCCCAGGCTGCTCCAAGCCCCAATGTCCAACCTGGCCTTGGGCACTGCCAGGGATCCAGGGGCAGCCACAGCTGCTCTGGGCACCCTGTGCCAGCCCTGCCCACCCTCACAGGGAAGTCTGGTGTGGTTTATTCATGGCTTGACAGGAATTTTCCTAGAGAAAAACTGGAAAAGCTGATGGAGAAGTTTGTCTGCAATGCATTTTGTGACCTGCAGAGCTCTGTTTTTATCTGGTTAGGGTTCAATGTTTCTGCTACAAGACTCTTTGAGGTAAGAACTGGATTTAGAACCATCAGCTTTGCATGGACTAATCCAAGGGATTCCTGCCTCAGGGCCACTCAGGGCTGGATGGGATGTTGATGTTTCCTGAATGCACTTTCTTCCCCTAAATAAAGAATTGCAATCACAGAATTCCAGGATGGTTTGGAAAAGGACCTTAAAACTCATCCAGTTCCAGGGGCAGGGACACCTTCCTCCATCCCAGGTTGCTCCAAGCCCTGTCCAACCTGGCCTGGGACACTTCTACAACCTCGAGGAGCAACAATTTCAGATTTCAGCCTCAAGAATTAAGAAAGAGGGAAAGAAGAAAACAAAAGCAAGCCACCCCAAAAGCTGCTCAGGGATTTGGAATTATTCCTTCCCTGTTCAGAGGATGCAGTGGCACCATTTGCACACCAAGGCATTAAGACACTTCTCAAACAAATATTTTTCCTTCTGCCAAACCCGCAGAGGAACCCAGCTGCAAAGGACCTGCAGGGAGCTGCACAGGGCTCTGATCTGCTGGAGAACATTCCTGCGGCTGAAAACCAGATTTTGCAGTGCAAAACTTCCCCAAAATGAGCAGGATTGATAGAATTATTTTTAATTCTATATTTCTTTGAAGCTGCATTTTTTTTAAAAATCTTTTCATCCCCCATTTACTCTGCTGGCAGGGAGTATTTCCATATTTTCCCCCCTTTTGCCTTTTCCAAATCCTGGCTGTTTTGTGATGGCAGAGTGTCAAGAAAGCTTTGAAACTGCACAGTTCTGCCAGTCTGCCAGTGCTGGCAAAATTTTGCAGGAAAATAGAACAGTGGAAATAAAAATTGCAAAAAGAGGTGGGGGGGAAAGAAGCATTTTGTGCTGCTTAAAAATGTAAAAAAACTTCTCTAAGAAAAAATCCTCCAACAGGTGATTTGAAGGTGCTGAACATAGTGAAAGAAAAATCACCTGGATTGGTTATACTGAGAAAATATTAATTTTTTACCAGTTTTCTTAATCTCTGAGGCATCCAGCAGCACAAGTGGGCCAGGAATTGTTATCTTGTTTTTTATGCCTGCTTGTTTCTAGAAGTGTCTGGACTTTCTGAGTGCTGGGCTGAGGTTTGGACACCAGGACAGTCCTGCCCTGGGGATTTTCCCTCTGCAGTGTGGGCAGGACAGGGCTGGACAGGAGCTCTTCACCTGCTCCCACTGCTCCCCATTTCCCTCTGCTGACATCCCCATCCCTGCCCATCCCACCCGGAGCTGCCAGAGATCAAAGAGGACGAGCAGGTGGCAGCACCTTGATTATTTTGGGAGTTGAAAGGGATGTTTACAGCTCCCCAGTGAGGCTGTGCCTCTGAGGCAGCATCCCCTGCACTTGCAGCGCTGTTGCTGTCATCTTGCAGGAGAAAACTTGTTCCCTTTTGATCCTTTGTGCAACGGGATCAAAACAAAGCAGGCAAAGGCACAAGACCCAGAATTATTTAGTCAGCACCCTGTTCAAAGCTTTCCTTTCTTCCCGAGGTGGGGGGAAACGAGCAAAGAAAATGTGCAGACAATGAATAACATGGAAAACAGATCCTGAAGAGACAACAGGACCGTGGGGGAAACCAAATCATGGGGAAAAGCATTGCTGCCATGTGTGGGAATGCTGAGGAGATTGCAGCTCCAGGGAGGAGTGGGAGCTGAATGTGAAGGATGGGCAGAAATGGAGGAGCTCCTGCAGAGGCTGCTGATGCCTGGAGAGCTCCCTGGAGCAGAGGCTGGGCAGTGCTGAAGGAATAAAGCAGGGATTTATTCCAAGCCCTTCCAAGGATTCACCTTGGGCACTGCAAGAGCCCGGCCGTGGCTCCAGCCAAGATGGAGCCAAGATGGATCCGAGTCACGAGTTCTCACACTTGGATCACTTTGGCTCCATTTCCATCTTGGCCTTCATTGTCCAATTGCAGCTCCAGCTTCTGCAGTGCCATCCTCCCACATTCTCTCCTCCAGTCGCTGCTCTTTGCACTTTTTGGGGCTGAAGCTGCAGCGCTGTCCTTGGTTGTGGGGCTGGCAAAGGATTGTTTTGTGTGCCTGAGCTGGGAGGAGAACTTGCTGACACTTTGGATGGAGTTCAGACTCACACACCAATGCAGTGCAGAGTCTGGAAATAGGAAAGCTCAAACTTAAAGGATCACTGAGAGATGCTGAGCTCGATAAGTGACTCATCCAAAGGAGTAAAAACTGCTTCCAGCAATTCCCTCCAGTGGAGAGGCTTTGCTGGGATTATGGAAAGGCACAAAAATAACAGATAGCTTTAAAATATCTGATAATAAAGCTGTGACAAGCTGCCCAGAAGGGTCGCCCTACACCAATATCTTTGGATGTGAAGGGGATCCCCAGCAGTGTCTCCTCCCAGTGTCACACCAGGATACAATGGGGACACTGAGCCTTCAGGTGCATCCCAGGCCAGAATGAACCAGGACTTGTCTGATCAGGCGATTTCTAATCGTTTTTTTCCATGGTCTGAAAGGTTTTCCCTTGAGAAGACTCTGTCAGGAAAGAAGAGTCACAAATGAATGAGGAAACAGTAATCACAGAATCCTGGAGTGGTTTGGGTAGAGGGACCTGAAAACCCATCCAGTGCCACTCCTGCAGGGACACCTCCCACTGTCCCAGGCTGCTCCAAGCCCCAGTGTCCAACCTGGCCTTGGGCACTGCCAGGGATCCAGGGGCAGCCACAGCTGCTCTGGGCACCCTGTGCCAGGGCCTGCCCACCCTCACAGGGAACAATTCCTGCCCAATATCCCATCTGAATTTCCCCTCTGTCAGTCTGAACCCAATCCCCTTGTCCTGAGAAACAGCTCCTAAACAAGTGTTCATGATGCCTAGGTCTCCAAACCCCAGGGATGTCCTTCAGGATGAGAATTTCCCAACTCCATGACAGATTTTTATAGAGAATCTTCATGGTCTCTGTCCTCAGAGCCATGTGTGACTTGCAACTCATCCCCATTCCCCCTCCTTTTTCCCTCAGCAGATGTTTCCAGAGAAGGAATAAGGTCATAAAAGGGAAAGCTAAAACAGTACAAGATGTGACACTAAGAGGAATAAAAAAAAAAAAAAAAGAAAATAAAAGGAGAAAAAAAATGGTTTCAAATCTCTTTGCTCAGACAGCCCCATGTGATTACAGCATTTATCAGTGTCTATCTCAACACGGAGCAGCTCCAGCTTATAAAGAGTGACACATGCAGAGCACAAAATAACAGAGCTGCCAAAGGCTCCTGAACAGAAACAAAACCCAAGGCAGCTCCGGGAGGGGATGGAAAGCACAGCAGAAGCCCCATGGCTGGGCTGCTCAGCAATTACTGGGACAGAGGCTGCACAGCCACGTTCCTGCAGGGAATGGCCAAGCCCAGCCCTGCCTGGAGGAGAAAACTTCCCTGCTCTGCTCTCCTGGCTGGGCAGGTCCATGGATTTTCAAAGCAGAATGCCTGGAGCAGAGTTTCCACAGTCAGCGTTCCTGGAGAATGCCAGGAGAAGAGTTCAGGTCTAAAAGGAAAGATTTCGATATAAGGAAGGATTTTATTAAATGAGGGTGGGCAGGGCTGGCACAGGGTGCCCAGAGCAGCTGTGGCTGCCCCTGGATCCCTGGCAGTGCCCAAGGCCAGGTTGGACATTGGGGCTGGGAGCAGCCTGGGACAGTGGGAGGTGTCCCTGCCATGGCAGGGGTGGCACTGGGTGGGCTTTGGGGTCCCTTCCAAGCAGAACTCTCTGTTCCTCTAACTCTGCCTTGTCCTGTTGGCATCCCTTGCATGGACAGGGAAGCAGGATTTGGGTCCTGTGCTGTGGCCACTCTCCTGTGTCCTCTCCTCAGCTCAGCCTGGGCTCCTGCAAAGGATCAAACTGATGAAAGGATAAACCTGCCAGGAGAAAGGGAGCCAGGGAGAAGGCTCTCCTCTCTGCCCTCAGGTGGGCAGGGCAGTCCCTGCCAGGTGCCAGGGAAGGGCTGTTTCCCACCCTCCAGCAGAGGGGCAGTGGAGGCTGGGGCTGCCAGTCCAGCTCAGCCAGTATTGGAGCTTCCAGCCCCAGCCTGAGCTGCTTTGGAACCTTCAGCATCACCCCAGCATCACCTGCTCCACCTTCCTTCAGGAGACACCAAACCCCTGCAAGGAGGAGTCCAGGTGACTCAGGGAGCCTGAATGTGATGGGGAGCAGCTCTCCCATCTCCAGCTCAGCCAGGCTTACCTACAACCTCCTACAACCATTTCCCAGGTCCTGACTGAGTTTCCAGAGTTGCCTGTCCCTCCTGGCCACAGTCTGCAATTCTGGGGGCTCCATCCTGAGAATAAACCTGGTAAAATGTGATTTGTGGGCAAGAGCTTTGTGTTCATTCTAGAGGTGCCTGTCTGTGATTTATCCTCCCTATTCCTACCCAGGCACACATCCTAACCCAAAGCCACTTGATCTCCATTTCCCACTTGCCATGCACGACCTTTCAGGAGAGGGAAATGCTTTCCCATTATCTGGTTAAAGACATCTTTATTTTGCCATTGTATTTCTCAGCCATTTTCCTGTAAATCTCAATAAAACAGCCGGGGTTACTGCAAGAGCTGTTTGAACAATGAAAGCAGCTTCGCCCTAAAAGTTGCATTCAGCCTAATGAAGATCCATCTGCTACAGTCCAGAACTCAGGGAAATAATGAGGGGAAATAGATTTGGTGATCACATCCTTCACTCTGAGAGCAGCCAGGAGCTCCCCTGCCTGTTGTGAAGGAATAGAGGAACATTTTGTGCCCTTTGGCTTGCAGTCAGTAAATAATGAGAACCAGGCAGCTGCTGAACGTTTGCCCAGCCCGAGCCACTGATAACAGGGCTGAGGCAGAAGCACAGGTCAGAGCTGAGCCCTGCAGAAATGCGAGGGCAGGGGGGACCTTTGTGTGCATTAGAAGTGTCAGCAGCTCTCTGATGTTGGCTGGGCCACCCTCAAAGGCTTTGTGGGACATTCTGGGAAGCAGCTGAAATCCAGCAGAGCCCTTTTCCTGCTGAGGATTCAGTGCTGGGAGCCCACAAAAGAAAGGGCAGCAGGGAATTTCCATTTTCAATTTTCATTTCCTAGATTTGCTCCCCACATCCTCATGCTCAGGGCCCCAAAGGGACCTTCTTGCCTGAGACATCCAAGCCAGGTTGGACCTGGGCAGGGATTTCACCTCTGGTGTGTTCTGTGCATTCCCACAGAACCAACTGGAAGAGCTCCAGCCCCAAAGGGAGATGAAACTGATGCCTGGAGAGTTTCCTGGAGCAGAGGCTGGGCAGTGCTGAAGGAATAAAGCAGGGATTTATTCCAAGCCCTTCCAAGGATTCACCTTGGGCACTGCAAGAGCCCGGCCGTGGCTCCAGCCAAGATGGAGCCAAGATGGATCCGAGTCACGAGTTCTCACACTTGGATCACTTTGGCTCCATTTCCATCTTGGCCTTCATTGTCCAATTGCAGCTCCAGCTTCTGCAGTGCCATCCTCCCACATTCTCTCCTCCAGTCGCTGCTCTTTGCACTTTTTGGGGCTGAAGCTGCAGCGCTGTCCTTGGTTGTGGGGCTGGCAAAGGATTGTTTTGTGTGCCTGAGCTGGGAGGAGAACTTGCTGACACTTTGGATGGAGTTCAGAGTCACACACCAATGCAGTGCAGAGTCTGGAAATAGGAAAGCTCAAACTGAAGGCATCAAAACCACCCAGGACATCCCTCTAGTCCCTCTCCATGCTCCTGCCACACCTGCAGCAGCAGACTTGGGGCTGGTACAGGGAAGTTTCCTTGGCACAGCTCAGAGTCCAGTTGTCCCTGTCAGCTGCTGAGTGCCCTGGGCAGAGCTGGGACCTGCAGGATGTGGGAATCTGGAATTGCTGATCCTTGTGGATCTCTCCCTTTTTGGGATACTCTGTGATGGTTTCCCAGTGTTTAGGGCAAAGCTGATCTGCAGGGGCATGCAGGGAGACGAATCCCGTAATTTTCCAGATTAAATATCTCCAGGAAATCGGGATACTTGGTGCTTTAGCTCCAAAACTGCTGCCCTGCTTTCCTTGGCCAGTTTTTGTCTTCACAGAAAGGAAACTTTGCCTTGAAGTTTTCCTTTCCAGGTGACTCAGTGCAAGGAGCCTGCAGCCCAGATTCACAAATATCTCCAGATTTACTTGGAGCTGAAGGTGGATTTGCTGGAGAAGGGTCATTTTTGGGTCAAACCCCTTCTGAATTGACTCCAAATGCTCCCTGCCCTCACATAAAATCCCAAAAACCTTAATAGGAAGGGCACAGGCTGGAGGAGGGAATTTTCCAGCCCCATCCCTCGCTCCCTCCATGTTCCATCAGCTCAGGGAGCCGTGTCATGCCCAGCACTAATAGCACACACTCCAAGCACACTTCCCTGCTTTTCTCCATGCTCACAGCCAGCATTTCCATTTCCTCTTCCATTTGGGAAAGCAGAATTACAGCAGAGACCGGGACTGGTTTAACAAAAGTATTGGCGAGGCGGCGTTGGAGCCCATTAAGCGAGAGCTTGGCTTTCATGCTAATTTTCTTTTTAATAAAGAACAAATGGGCTAGGCTGCCACACAAAAGCGTGGAGCTGCTCTGAAATGAGCAGGAACGGAGCTGGGAGCAGCACAGCCCTGCTGTGTTATTACGTTTTGGGGGTGGAAAACTCCTACAAATCATTTGTATCCGTTGTCTAAATGGAACGCGCAGGGAATAATTTGAAGCAGGGAAGCATTAGGAAAGTAAAGGATCCACTTCTGCACTCGTTTGCTCAGCTTAAACTCCTTGCTTTGTTTGCTGCCCTTGTTAGAGAAATTGTGCCTTGGTTCAACTTAAAATATGAGTGTGATTATCAAACCCAAATATAAACCAATACAGAACAGAAAACACTATTCATAGCCACGGAGAGCAGGAGCTTTACATAATTTCCATAGTGTGTCATGCATTTCTAGGAAGGAGAAAAAGGTCTTGAAAAGAAGCAGCTGACACGGAAATCATTATGAGAGATTTTTATGCTCACAGGGTAGTCTTAAACAAGAATAATGTTGCTCAGGAAAGTAACACTTGCAAAGTTATTTGGGCCTGAAGTTCCTCACAGGCTCCTCGTGGGCTTTGCAGAAGTGCTGAATCAGGGCAGAAGAGGCAAAACATTTGCACGGGAGCCACACAGAGAAATCAGAACTTCCTGCTCTCAGCATGGGCTGCAAGGCTGAAGGAGAGGATTTCTCCTGCCTGCATCCCTGGCCTTGTCTGGGAGCAGGGAGCAATCCATGGGGACAGGAGTAATCCATAGGGACAGGAGCAATCCTTGGGGACAGGAGCAATCCTTGGGGACAGGAGTAATGGGGACAGGATCAAACCTTGGGGACAGGATCAATCCATGGGGACAGAAGCAACCCATGAGGAGACGATCAGTCCATGGGGACAGGATCAGTCCATGGGGACAGGAGCAATCCATGGGGACAGGATCAGTCAATGGGGACAGGATCAGTCAATGGGGACAGGAGCAATCCATGGGGACAGAAGCAATCCATGGGGACAGGGGATCAGTCCATGGGGACAGGATCAGTCCATGGGGACAGGAGCATCCTGCTGCCCCTTGGGTGGGGCTGGGCTGTGTGAGCTGTGTGAGCCCAGGGCAGGGTGTGAGCCAGTGCTGTCAGGGAGGTTCAATAGAGCCACAATAGAGATGGCACAGATGGATCCATGCCTGGTGTCCCCCAAGCTCTTCTGGGAGTGCTGTGGGGCTGGAGCAGCACAACCAGCCCTGCTGAGAGCCAAGCCCCCAGTGCCCTGGCACTTCCTCTGCTTGACTGATCCTCCAAAAACTTCAATCGGGCTTTAAAGTCAAACTTTGGAGGCATCTAAGTTCAACCAGGATAAAAAGAGTGCTCAGGGATGTGGGAAAACTCAGGCCCTCATCATCTGGGCCTGTTCCTTTAAGCAAAACTTCAAATCTGGAGCTAAATGCTCACTCTCAGCTTTCACTTATTTATTTATGCTTTTAATTCTCTCCTAGATGCCAGGAAACATATTTGCATTTCATTAAAATGTATTTTCCCCACTTAGTTCTGCATTCTTTCCTGGCAAATGTTGCCTTTTTGTCATTTTCCCCGGGCCTGGAGCAGACTCAACGTGGTGCAGCTGCTTTGCTTGAACAGCCTCTGGAACCTCAGGCTGATTCCTGGTCCTCAATGGCTGTGGGCACCTCAGGAGGCTCTGGAGTCCATGGATCATCAGTGCCACTGGTCACACAGTGCCTGAGGGGCACACAGAGCACCACATGGACACAGAAATCTGATGGATATGGGCAGGTCCTGGATCTGGAGCCCTTCCAAGGGGGCTGAGGGTGGCATTTAGCAGGGGTTGGGCACATCTGCCATCAGTGCCAGATTTTCCCCCTGCTGGGAGCAGCTTGGCTGGCACAGCTGGGCACCAACACCATGGCACTGCAGCCAAGGCCCTGCAGGGTCTGGGGTCAGGCAGAGGCTCCAGGTCCCAGCCCCCAGTCAGCATTTCCCCTGCACAGAAACACATCCCTCCCACCCTGATGGCCTGGCCAGAGGAACAGCCCTTGTGCCAGCCTGGAAGTGACACCTTTGTGATCCTGAACCGGGTAACCCCCTCCCAACCCATCCCATTATCCCGTCCTTTCCATCCCATCCCATCCCATCCCATCCCATCCCATCCCATCCCATCCCATCCCATCCCATCCCATTCCATTATCCCATCATCCCATCCCATCCCAGGACACCATTCCAGAGGGATCCATGTCCCTCTCCCTGTCTCTGTCCCATTCTTGCCAGACAGGTTCAGAGCTGTCCTGAGCCTCATCACAAGCCAGCTCTGCTGCTGGCCACCAAACAATGACCTTTTCTCTGCCACTTTGTCCCTGGGTGTCTCACTCAATCACATCCCAGCTCCAGAACATCCATATTTAATTACCAGAGGTGCTATTAAAGCCCCATGTCCTCGTCAGCTCAGGTGTCCTGTCCTGCTCTGCTCACCAGACCATGACAGAGGCTCACTGAGGCTGGACCTTGGCTCCAGGAGATGAAACTCAGCCTGATTTTGAGTGGAAGCAGGTCCAGCTAATGATTTATTACATTTTAGCCTCTTGAAGATGTTAAGGCAACCTCTGCCCCCAAACCACTTTTTCTCCCAGCCCTACACTGAAGCTGAGCACATGAAAAGCACCAGGAACATAAAGCATCATTAGTATTTAAGTCAGACTTGCAGAAGGATAAATTTAAGCGTTGTAGAAATTACCTGGATGAAGAGAAGCATTTCCTGGAGTAAAGAGCTTAAGCCAAGTCAAACACCTGAGTGCAGGAGCACTCTCCCTTCTCCCTGGCTCCCCAAATATTTGCTGACACAGACAAACAGCCAGTGCTCCTGAAGTCGTGATCCCAGTGCCAGGGACAGAGGTTTGGGCTGCTCTGGGCATCACAAGGCACATGTGGGGCAGTGTCCCCACCCCAGCACTTCACATCACCAGTGTCACTGCTCTGTCCCACAGGGAGCCCCAAACAGCTCCTCCCTCCCAGCAAAGGGACAAGGGATGGGGGTCCCAGGCAGGTCTGTAAGCTGGGCACCAATGAAGCTTCCCTTGTGGGGCTGGGAGGTGATTCCCAATCCCAGGGAGCCAGGAGGAGGCAGCTCCATCCCACAGGATGGCACCGACTCCACTGCAGGAATGCAAATAAATCCCCTTTTCTTCCTGGTAATTTGTTTCCGTGCAGAATAAATTGAATATGTAATTTCATTTTCTCTCTTGGAGCATTAACAACCTTGGAATTGTTGGGATTCACAATGAAGACAACAAACAAGTAATTACTGACGAGCTGATATCGCTGTGGAGAGGAGAATGCGATTGATTTTAATTCTCGGCAGCCCTGTTTACTCTCCCCTTGCATTAGGCATAATAAAGTGTTACAGTAGATTATGTTCTGCTGTAAAATAGTTCTTATCAGCCACCACAAACTGCTCCTCATTAGGGAACAGCCCTCCACCACCCTACTCCTCAGCAGCATCCTCTGGGGAGGGCCTCACACCCTCACAGGGAACAATTCCTTCCTAATATTGAATTTAAATATATTCTCTTTCAGTTTAAAACCATTCCAGGCCCTTGTCCAAAGTCCCTCTCCAGCTCTCTGCAAACCCCTTTAGGTTCTGGCTGGGAGGTATTCAAAGCTCCACTGTGCAAGGCCACGAGCAAACTGCTCAAATTCACAAATCTGTCCAATCTCCACAATCCCAGGTTTTGATGATTCCCATCCTGCAGGAATCCAGCAGAGAGTTCCTCCAAGTGCAGCTCACAGGGATCCATTGGGATGGGAACATGGGATGGGAATATGGGATGGGATGGAATAATGGGATGGGATAGGATGGGATAATGGGATGGGATGGGATGGGATGGGATGGGATGGGATGGGATGGGATGGGATGGGATGGGATGGGATGGGATGGGATGGGATGGGATGGGATGGGATGGGATGGGATGGGATGGGATGGGATGGGATGGGATGGGATGTCCCTCCTAAGGCCAGCAGCTCCCAGCCAAGGCTGCTCCTCCTCCAGAAACCCTTCCTTGTGCATTCCTTGGAAATCTCACCCTGGACACCAGGCTATTCACTGCCTTTCCAAAATGCAGACGCTTCCTGAAGGAAGATGCAGAACCAAGCTTTGGCCCAGGTTGGGTCTGGTGACATCCTGAAGTGATGGCCACAAAGTTGTACAGCTGCAATTAATCAGAATGCAATTGATTGTGATGGGAAATTCGGGATGCACAATGCAGTTTGTGGTATATCCTTTAAAAGTCAAAAGGGCTGAATCCTGTTTCTTTTGCCAGCAGAGGATTGTTTCCCAGGGAAAGCAGGACTCCTGGCTTTGGTGACTGTTTGGAAAGCTGGCCCTCATCATTCTGTGCCTCAGTGCTCCTGGGTGTTGAGGACAAGCAGAAATCTTGCCCTCTCTCCCCAGCTTTCTCCACGATTTCCATGGTCAGCCAGCACAGATTTCCAGCTGGGAAAGAGAGCTCTGATGGATGGGTGTGGAGTGTTGCAGTCCCTGTGAGAGTATCACAGCAACATGGAAATGTTTGTGAGGGAGCACTGGAGCCTCCACCCCACTCTGAGCAGGGTGGGCTTTGGGCCAGGCCAGCCTGGATCTGGAAAACTCCAAAGGATGGAGAGGGATTGCACTGGGCCTCCGAAACCCTTCCCACCTTTAACCACTGCTCTGTCCCCTCCATCCCTGTCCCCTCCTGTCCCCCCAGCCCTGTCCTCGCTGTCACCACCCCCAGGAGGCTCCTTCAGCCTCCCCTTCCCCAGAGGCAAGCCCAGCTCCTTCCCTGCCCTGGCACTTTGTGCCAGCCCCATGGATGGTGCCACCCCAACAAAACCTCTCCAGCCAGCACCCATTCCCTGGCAGTGACTGTGCCCTGAGCTGGGAGCTCCAGGGGCTGAGGTTTGCTGTTGTTACTGTGCTGCAGAGAGAGAAAAGACAGCAACACACACGGAGCTCTGTGGGGAAAAAAGGCCAATTTATTGTACAGACAGCCCGGATTTAAAGTGTGTTAGTGCAGCCAGGACAGGACAGGAGCTCATTGGACAATTGGGAAAAACATCCTTGGGACAGCACCTCAGGATGTGTCCCACGGGAAAGACACCAGGGGTTAATGCTGGTGATGAATTCCACTCTGTTTGTCACCATGTTGTCACCCTGGGAGACTCCTCCCTAACTGAAGCTGCAGTCAGCTTGTCAGCCTGGGAATGGAGCTGAGAGTCAGGAGAAATCCAGGCCTGAAAGGAATTGCCAAGCTGTAATTGCCCAGCTCTCTAAATGTGTGTGTCCACAGTTTGCCCTGTGCCTGTCCCCTCCCAGCGCTGGGCAGGACGTGCTGCCGGTTCCAGGGGCACAGGGATGCTCTGGAATCTGTTCAGCTGCAGAGAGGTTTTTGCTGCTTCTCCACACGTGTGTCTGAGGGCACAGCTCCAAGACAGGTGCTAGAAATGCCTCCTGTCACTGTCTTCATTGCCTCCCCATCGTTTCTGGAGGTGTTTCTGCAAGAAATTCTTGGAATGTCATTAAAATGGGCTTTTTTCCATGTTCATGCTGTTTTCTCTGCTCTACCTTCACTTCTATAAGATCTGAACAGACGTTTGATGCTCTGCCTTAAATTAGGTCCCCGTGTTCCATGCAGAGTTCACCAGCTCTCAGAATGATCTTTCGGAGCCTAATTAATTATTTAAAGAAGTTTAAATGGTGAATGATCTTTAAAGAAGGCATTGTCTCATCTCAATTATCTTTTCAGAGGTTTCTCTGCTCTCTCTGAGTTCGGTAAGAGACTTGCTTAAGCACTGGCAGATAACTAATTCCCCAATTAATATAACTAATGTTTACACAGGGATGAATTCCTATTTTAGCAGCACTTGCAGCATCAAGTGACCTTGCTAAACTCCCACACTGAGTATTTCTCTCACAGGACACAGACACACTGATTTTATTACACAAATATTCGTCTTTATTACAAGATATTCCCAAATTAACCTCTTGCAAGAGGCTTCTCATTTGATAAAGAGCACAGGTTGTT
The DNA here is from genome assembly GCF_052056855.1 of Sturnus vulgaris. Taxonomy (NCBI): domain Eukaryota; kingdom Metazoa; phylum Chordata; class Aves; order Passeriformes; family Sturnidae; genus Sturnus; species Sturnus vulgaris. Next base: position 10,679,673 of record NC_142262.1, read on the forward strand.
GCACTGAGGAAAAGCCATTAACATCTAATTAAGCACCAGAATTATCCAACAGAATCTCTCAGTATCTCTTTCCAAACTTTTTCTTCCTGTTCAACTCCCAAACAACATGAAAAATGGAGAGTGAAAGGTCCCAAGAAATGAAAGGTCCCAAGAAATAAATCCTCTGAGGACAAAATCTGCAGTCCTTCATGAGCAAGTTTAGGTGAAAGCTTTGGGATTTTTGTGTGAGGGGAACTCGGCTGGCAGAGCTCAGGAATTCTGAACCAAATTACTTTCCTCTCATTCCTTACAACTTCCCAAAATCCAATTCCTGCAAGTTCTGCCACTGGAGCAGACTATTTCCCACTTCTGACCCACAAGCAGCAGGGGAGGGAGTTCTGGCCCAAAACAGCAATTTTTGGATAAATTTTTCATGCAGATCAAGTTTAGATAGACTTTTCCCTGCCTATACTTAATTTAAAGTCCATTTAACAATGCTAGTTTAGTGTATTTTGATTGAATTTTAATTGGTATTCAAGCAAGCTTGAGACAAATTGTCAATTAAAAATGCATAACTGGGTGTGAAACAAATTTCCAAAATAAAAATCCCAATGAATTCGTGTTAAGCTCTATAACTGCTTAAATATGAACTCATAAAATCTTTGTATCATGGCAGTGCTATGGAGTGGAAGAGTTCCTGATGGTTTTTACTCACATCCCCTAAAAGTTAGGAAATGAGGAGGGAAATAATGATTACCCTTGTATCAAGGACCTCCAGAGCTTCTCACTGCAAAGGATTTGATTTTTCCCTGCTGCAGAGAGAACTCTGGGATGCTCAGACCTCCTGTTCCATCAGAGCATCCTCAATCCAGGAGGAATTTCTCCTTCCACCACAAATTTCTCCTTCTCCTGTTGGGAGTCAAGTTTTTAACCATCCCACAGGCCCCACCATGACACGGAAAAGAAAATAGAAAAGGGCAAAATCAAAGTGGAAAAGGGAAAAAATCAAAGTGGAAAAGAGGGAAATGCCCACAAAATAACCAGGGTAGGGGAAGGGATGGTGAGAGAAGAGCACGGGGAGAAGCTCAGGGTGCAGGCACAGCTGGGGCTTTCCAGGAAGGTGGCAAATAATTGGGAGAAATTCAGGGAAAGTTTGTTTTTCATGAAGGTCAGTGCAGATACTTGGAAAAATGAACAAACAAATGGAGAAGAGCAGAGTGAAAGGTAAAAATATCAGTGAGGAGCTGGAAAGGTGGGAGGAGCAGACTCCAGAGGGAGCCCAGTTCTGTGGAGTTGTGAATTTGAGGGAGTCACAACAGGAATCCAACCCTGGAAAAGCGGATTTCACTTAAATTTACCAAAACCACAGCAGTGTGAGATTGTTGGATGGACTTTGAGGGAAAGGCAAGGAAGCTGCAGGTGACTGAGCTGTCAAAATGCAAGGAGTGTGCAGAGGAAAAGCAAGAGAGGATATTCCAAGGACAGGACAACAACAATTTGAGAAGCCTGTGAGAAGCTAAAGAAAGGATTATTTTTATATACCACTTAATTTTTTTTGCAAAGAATAACATGGACAGAGTCAGCTTTTGGACAGAGGCACAATACCTGCAAAATAAAAACAAACCCACAATATTTTTACAGAGTCCTCTGAAGGAATGAAAACACTAAAGAGAGAGGGAAGGAAGGAAGGATTCCAGGAAGGAAGGAAGACCAAGGAGGGAGGAAGGAACAAAATTCCATTCAGGAACCTTGCAGGCTCTAGGAGTGCCCATGACACAATGGGTGTTCAGTCTTTATTCCCATTCCAGCTCTGAGCAGGGACTGGGATTCCCACTGCACCTCCAAATGCAAGAACCACAGGTCAGAAAGCTCAGCCAGACTGGAGAGATCTAAAATCCAGATCAGACAACCAGAAAAATCATTTCTACTGCAGGGTACTGGGAGGTAAAACAAAATCTTGCATGGATAATTTGGCACCTTTTTTTTTTTTTTTAATGCAAATCCTCATTTCAGGGCTGTTTCCTTTCCAGAGATTGGGATTTTTTGGAGGAAATCACATCTGAGTTTGTTATCCTGGAGTTTCTCAACAGGCAGGAGGGACCAGAGCCTTGTGGGGCACGGCTGAGCTGCCCCAGCCCAGCATGAGGGGATGTGCACAGAACATCTGCAGCTGCTTCTGCCAGCTAGAAAGGGAACCTGGCCCAGCTCAGATGTAAATATTTGCACTGAAGACAGCAAAATCTCTCAGATGAAGCCTGCCCTGGGCCTCTCAAATAGAAATTTTGCTGCTAAGGACATAACCTCCCAAAGCAAGAAAACTGGGAGGTGAAGAGAAGGCAGAACTGAGGGAAAATATGCTCGTGATAAAGGAGAATTGAATTCCAGGGAAAGAGACAAATACTACAGAGGAAATGCAAAATAATTTTTGTTATTGCTACAAACCAGGTATTAAAAAAAGGTACAACTAATTCCAAACTGAAATTATGTAGGTCAATAGGCTCAGAAAGGAGCAGCTCTGTGCTCAGCCTGGGATGTTTGGTTATATGAGGAAAAATCAATGTTTTTCTGTTCCAGAAGGTGCTGGTTCCCTCATTCCCTCAGCTGGACTCAATTCATCTTGCAATGAGCTGTGCTGCCATCCCAGGGTGATGAAATATTTTACCACACCTCTGTAGATATCGTTACCAATCTATTTTGCATATCATTAAAAATAGAAGAGCTCAGGTTAGTCAGATGAGACCTACTTTCTCTGAGGTTGTTGACTGGTGTTAAATTTAGTCCCATTTTGACAGGATCCCATCCCAGCTCCTCCAGTGTTCCCATGGCTGGGGTCAAACTCCCAAACCCCTCTGGCAGGGCTTGAAGCCCCCTCTGACCCTCAGGGATGTCCCCAGGGGAACCAGCCCTTTCTGGGCTCCTCAGCACAGGGTTTTCTGTGTTTGTAATATAAATATTTTCCCTGATGACAAATATTGTTTAACATCATCCTTCCCTGTCAAAGGACTGGAAAATAATTCATCCTCCTCATGTACTATTCACCCTGCTTCTTCCCAAATTCAGAACAGATTGATTTCTTTATGTTCATCAAAATGTATGCCTTTTTTTATCCCTTTGTTGTGCCAGCCACAGATTTTCCCAGGTGCTCCAGCGTGACAGTGATCTCCAGTTCGTAACTTCTAACACACATTAATTGCCATCAGTGTTTCTAGGGCTTTATTTTTTCTTTTATTTCACTTGTGTAGCTGCTGTCTGTGCTTCCTTCCTGCACTCCACAGTCAGATCCTCGGGGAAGGGAGGGGAAAATGGACAGAGGGGCCCAGTGTCCATCCCACACCCCTGCCCAGGGCTGTCCTGGCACTCCCTCAGTGCTCTCCACCAAGTGAACAGTCACAAAACCCCATCCCCTGACCTGGAGCAGCTCCAGCTTCTCCTTTTCCTGTGGGAGCAGATCCCAATAACATCTTTGGTGCAGGAGAGGAATCCCCAAACCCAGGCAATGTGCTGGGGAGCAATAGGGACAGGGACAGGGACAGGGTGATGACACATCCAGGACCCCATTCACTGCCATCCCCTCTGCTTTCCCAGGGGCCTCACACCCCCAAAACAGCCCCCAAGCCCCAGGAGAGCTTTGGGGTGGTTGATGCTGTGACAAGTTCCTGTGTACTCATGAACAACAGAGCAACCAGAGCACTTGTGGTGCCCTGGGATCCCTGGAAGTGTCCCAGGCCAGGCTGGAAAGGGCTTGGAGCAGCCTGGGACAGTGGGAGGTGTCCCTGCCATGGCAGGGCTGGGATGGGCTTTAATGTCCCTTGCAACCAAAACCATCCCATGATTATTCCATGGAGTGCCAGCCCTCCCTAATCCAATAGCATGGGAGGCTGGAGGCTGAGACCTTCACAGGTGTGTCTGGAAATCCTCCTTAACCCTGCAGCTGTACCTGGACATCCTCCTTAACCCTACAGGTGTGTCTGGAAATCCTCCTTAACCCTTATAGCCCCTCCCAGTAAGAGCACAGGACAGGAGGGACACCTGTGGGTGTGAACAGTGCCCACACCAGTGACAAGGAGCAGGGGGCAGAACCAAGCTGGCAATTAATTATTAATTATTGTGCAGATGAAGCAGTGGGAAGGCACTGCCTGGGAGCCAGCTGTGCCTCCAGCTGCCCTCCAGGGGTGGCACTGGGCTGTCACTGTCATTGTCCCTGTCCCTCACAGGTTTAACCTGCAAACCCCCCCGGGCTCTGTGAGCAGAGCAGGAGGAGGAACCAGGCCCATGATGGTTCCCAGCTCCCAGGAGGGGCTGCCTTCATTGTGAGCAGCAAAACAAGACTGGGAAATGCCAAAGTGTGACAAGATGTGGCTGAGGACAGCAGCTGTGTCCTGGAGCAGGTTTAGTCACACATCTGCCCAGTCCCAGCTCACAGGGTGTGCAATGAACCATCTCCCTCCTCCTTGACATGGAACACTGGTGAGAGAACAAGCAGAGCCCAAGCAGCAGAGGGAAAAAGGAATGGTTTTCCACACAAGCATTTAAATAGCATGATTTTTTTTTTCCCTGAAACTGAAACAAAAATCTCCAAGTTTGCAGCCAGCTGGAAACAGCACAGACAGGAAGGAGCTCTAAGAGGTACCTCGAGATCTGTGCAGCTCCTGCCACTGCCATGAATTTATGGAGGTGCCTGGTCCCACATCACACAGGTGATCATCCCTGCCTGGGCCCAAACCAAACCCAAACCAGACCAGGAGGATTCCCTTTAGCACTTCCCTCTATTTTCATTGGGATAGCACTGACAAGAAGGGCAGTGGTCCATGAATTCTTTACAACACTCTTCACTCAGGGGAGAACAATCAGCTCTGACAGCACTGAGAGCAGAAATTTTCAGTTTTTCAGCACAGGAATAACAATCCAGAGATTATGCAGATGAGTGAGCTGTGTTCATGACTTCTAAATCTGACTTAAAACTGGTTAAACTGAAATCTTAAGCAGCCTTTGAGAAACTGAACATCTGACAAACTCCCAGAGCGTTGCTGGTGCTGAGGGGGATTTTGGCCAGCTCTATTTAAAGCCATCCCTGGATGTAAAGACACCACACAGGTCAGAGACACCAGGGCTTGGGTAAACACATAAAATAAATCCACCAAGAACGGATTTTCCATCATCTTCTGGAAAATCACCCACACCAGAAGTTTCCCAAGGCTGTGGAAGTCCAGCTCAGTTCAGACCATGTGATTTCTCAAAAACAAGACAAGTCAGGAAAATTGTGAGATGTGATGTGGCCACAAGACCAAGGCCAGCTGATCCCACACCAGGCTGTGCTGAGGCTGCAGCTGGTAAAAAAGGGAATGGGAATGAATGGTCTGGGATTGCCTGCTGGGAAAGGAGCTCAGAGGGACAAGAGCTGCCCTTTGGAGTGGTTCCACTCACAAGCACGTGGAATATTCACTGGGAAGGTCAAAAGCCCAGGTGTGCCTCTCATCTCCTCTCCTCCCCACCACTCTGAGCTGCATTCAGCTGCTGAAGGACCTTCCCTGGGCCCAGGGAGCACCAATTATCCCATGGAAAGGAGCACCAGGGAATGCAGCCCCCCCAGGCCATCCCAAGGACAGCAGCCAAGGTCTCCCTGGGCCCAGACCAGCCCTCAGGGACTGCCTGGGGCCTCTCCTGTCCTGGTGGGAGATGCTGTGAGCACCAGGCAGGAATGAGCCCCCACACAGCTCTGTGGGATTCCTTCTTCATGCTCACCTATTCCAGAGGGATCTCCAGGACTGCTCCAAGCCCAGCTCTCAAGGGATTTAAACAAGGATGGAGGAATGCACTGGTGCCTGGGTTTTGGTGTTTAGATGCCATTTGAAGTCAGCCTGCTTCCTGTAGTTGCTGCTGAATTCCACCAGTGGAAGAATGGCAAATCTGTCTGGTGGAAAATATAAAGAGCACATGTGAAAATCCAAGAGGTCAGAGAGAGCTGGCACTTCCCCATCCTCCTTCCCAAATCATTTTCTCCTGACTGCAGCTTTCAGGACAGGAAAACCATCCTGGACAAAAGCTTGGCATCTCCCAAAGCCTCTGACCAGAGCAGTGTGGAGCCCAAATCCAGCAGATGAATTATGATCAGCCCTGGATTATATTGGCTGAAGCAGAGCAAGTGCCAGGACAGGCAGAGAGAAGAGTGATGGGTCCCAGAGCAGGGAATGTGGAGGGTCTGGGCAGCACAGTGAGGGCCAGACACACTCTGGGAATATTTCACCTTCCTGCCTCTGCCTCACCGGGGAAACAAAAGAGATACAGATGCTGGGTTATAAATTTTAAAGCAATTCTGCTGAGAACCTCCTTTTGAATTTAGAGGCAAATTCTTCATATAAATGGATTGAGAAATTCTCCCTCTGAAGTCATCCATCTCTTAATAGGACATCCTGACAGCAGCTGAGTCAATCCAATGTCCGCTGTTGATTTGAGGGTGTTCATCCAAGGCTGACATGACATTTCTTTTGTTGACAGAGCTCATATGTTACAGCAGCCTGTCCTTCATATTTCTCTGTCTTTCATTGCTTCAGCAGCTGCACACCAGGAGAAACTGCTGCATTTACTTATTGCTTCAAGGTCCATTTCCTAGACATTCCTTCCTCCAGCAAAGGGCAGCATTCGTGTGTTTAATCCTAGATTTCAACTGGAGAAGGATTTGCCCTGGAGATGATTCTTCAAAGGCCAATACAACAAAATTCTCCAAAGTGTTGGAGCACCGGATTTTAATTTCAGGAGCAGATACATAATAATGATATTGTTCCGTGCCTCTCATCCCAAAGGATTCTTCTCAAAAGTTGGACTTTGACAGGGAGATCTACCAGTGGATCTGGATGAACATAGGCAGAACTTCATGCACCATGGCATTTCTGGAAAGGAACAAGACAGCTAATTTGAACTTTGTCACATCAAATTCTGAGCCTCGGATTGCTGGGATGAGCATTCCAGCAGACAGCTCTGCTCTTGGAGCGTGGTGGAACCTTCTCCACTGACAGCAAATCTCATTTGGACAAGAAATGCAGCTGTCCTGGAAGCCAGACTGGAACAAAGCCTCAGGAGGTGGGAAAGTGCTCTGGGACTTATAACCTTGTCCTGTCCTTGTGTCCTGGACACTCGAGGGACAGCACACGGGGTCACTGACCTCACCTGACTGTGGTAGCTGCTGGAACTGTCACCTCACACAAAATGTTACAGCAGCCCATCGTCCTTACTGCGGGTGGAGTCATCCTGAAAAGCATTTTCTGAGTGACTGACTAAGGTTTAAAACACTGAGGAGTGCTAAGGGTGTGTGTCCCCCCAGGAACACACTGAGCAGCCACAGCTGCCCACGGTGGTGCCAGCAGTGCCACCACAGTGATTGTCACTTGAGCACGGAGGGACCCTGGGCTGGTCACAGATGTCACTGCTGGCAAATATTCAAGCAGGGGCTCTCTGCTCTGCAATCCCCTCTGTGTGAGTAAGAAGCCTCGTGCTGGCCCTGAAGGTTCAGATCCCCAAGCCCTGATGTGTCCCAGCCCTGGCTCCCTTTGTGAGGTTGCCCTGGGTCCCTGGGGGTGGCACGGGCAGGACAGAGGAGCTGAGGCTGGCAGGAGCACAGGTCCTGCTGCACTGTCCTTGCAGGGCTGCCCTTCTGTCCTCTCTGGGGAGCTCCTGCTCCTTGGACTTGCACGACAGACTGAGAAGTTCAGGAAAATCCCTAAATTTAAAATTCCAAAGGGGAGCTGAAGGAGAGATGAGAGAGAGGCAGCGTGAGGCTGAGCCTTCCTGGGGGCTGTTCCCAGAGCTCAGCAGGCACCTGGCTCCAGTGGGGCTGGCAGACCTCACCTGTGCTGGGCCCACCTGAGGGACCCTGACTGGGGCTGAGCTGAGCCTGCACTGCCCATCTCTGCAGCCCTGTCTGATGCCTGAAGTTTGAGCTTTCCTATTTCCAGACTCTGCACTGCATTGGTGTGTGACTCTGAACTCCATCCAAAGTGTCAGCAAGTTCTCCTCCCAGCTCAGGCACACAAAACAATCCTTTGCCAGCCCCACAACCAAGGACAGCGCTGCAGCTTCAGCCCCAAAAAGTGCAAAGAGCAGCGACTGGAGGAGAGAATGTGGGAGGATGGCACTGCAGAAGCTGGAGCTGCAATTGGACAATGAAGGCCAAGATGGAAATGGAGCCAAAGTGATCCAAGTGTGAGAACTCGTGACTCGGATCCATCTTGGCTCCATCTTGGCTGGAGCCACGGCCGGGCTCTTGCAGTGCCCAAGGTGAATCCTTGGAAGGGCTTGGAATAAATCCCTGCTTTATTCCTTCAGCACTGCCCAGCCTCTGCTCCAGGGAGCTCTCCAGGCACCATGGACAGCAGAGCTGGGGGTTAAAGGCCACCCTTGGGCTGCAGTGGACCAGGGGTTTTCCATGGCTCTGCTGGTGAGGAGCTGCTGAAGAGCTCAAATCCCACCATGGCCCAGTCTGGACTCCATCCTCTCCCCTGACCTTACACAGCACGAGGGGTTACCTCAGGTACAGCAGGAAAATGCCAAAAATCCAGACACAGCTGGGGAGCAGCAGCTGGGAGCTGTGAGATCCCTGCTCTCCACAGGCAGGAGCTGCCTCTGAGGAATCTGCTCCTGCTGGTGATGCCTTAAGTTTTTTCTGTTCTGCTTGGGTGTGCTTTTTGTTGTACTTGGGTGGTGAAGACAAAACAGTCCTGTTCCAGCTGGGGACTCAAGGACAATCTCTTCAAACTTCAGGCCCTAAGCATAAACAATGTGAAAAGAGGAGGGTGGGCAAGCAAGCAAGGAGGATGAAACTTCATGATTTGGAGCTATCAATTGGACAGTTGACTTCTGTATGCAAATGGATTAAAACCTATAAAAATGTGAGATCTCGTGCCCAAGCTCTGTTCTGCTTCCACCTCGGAGCCATCCAGGCAGGGCCACGACTGTGGCACTGGCACTGCCAGGGTGTGGCCTTTGAAGGCCCTTCAATAAATATTTAAATAAATATGAAAGTAAATATTTTAAAATATTAAAATAAATATTATTTATTATATAAAACACTACCTAGACTCTGTTCCAGCTCCTCTAGGTGTCACTGGGAGTCCTGCACTCTCACCCCTGCCCTGCTGAGCACACAGTGCAGCTCAGGGAGTGCCCAGGGAGCTCTGTCCCAGCCCCAGGTGTGTCACAGGCTCTGCTCCCTTTCCTGCAGGAGAGCACCTCTCCCTCCTTGCTGCTCTGTTGCTCTTTGCCTCATGAAGTTTTATTAAAGACTTACAAGGGATTTTCTGCACAGCTGCCCAACCAATGCCCTTCACAGCACATCTCCAGCCCTTTAAATATTCACGAGGCTGGGGCTGCTGCTTAATTGAATTTCCTCTATGGATGAATCAGTTCTTTTTCATCTCCTGCAGCCAAGGTGCAAATTAAGTACACAGTACTGGGACAGGAGACCAAGGAAGCAATTCCTCTTTGGTCAGTGGCCTCGCCCCTGCTGGGATCAGATCTACAATATCATTCTTCTCCCTAGACAGTCTTAAAATCCCAGATTCATGGAATAATTCATGCCAGGATGGGCTGCCAGGAGTGTCCAGCCCAAGCCCTGCTCAGGAAGGGACGCCAGCAAAGACAGAGGAGGCTGCTCAAGGTCTCAAGTGTCAAGCCTCCAAGGATGAAAATCACACCTTTACTTCAAGGCTGGGTGTCCCTCATTTTGAAATTTTCATTTTCTCCTACATTTAGTGACATTCCTGCTGGCTGTGTCTGCTGCCTCGTGTCCTTTGCAAAGCACATCCACCAGGAGCCAGCTCCACCCATCCCACAGCCTCCCTCAGGAGCAGCAGGAGCCTCTCTCAGCCTTCTGCTCTTCCCACCAAACCATCCCAGCACCCTGAGCCTCTCCCTCAGCCCAGCCCCTCGTGCTCCAGCCCCCAGAGCAGACACAGATGTGAGCTCAGAAGAGGAGAAGCATCCTCTCCCCCAGTCTGCTCCCTGCACAGCTGGCCTTCAGAGACCCAGAGATGCCACCAGGACTGACATTGGCCACTGCCCCAAATGCAGAATTATTTCAGCCCCTGCTTTTCTCCTGAACACAGCAATGGGCAGAAATGCACTGAGAGCAGCCAGGAGACCAGAACAAATTCCAGGAGCTGTCTCAGCCTCCCTTGCTGCTCACATCCCATTTCTTGGAGGTTTTGGGCATTGCACAGAAGTTATTCTGTATGGATGTCTTAGCTCTGAGGTCAGCCAAGGAAGCTGCCCTATTTTCTCCTTGGCCAGGAGCTAATATCAAACTGGGCAGCAAAAAGAAGAGGAAAAGAAGGTCAGTGGCCTCAGCATTTGGGTCACAAGACCACAGGGAGCCTGAGCAGGCAGTGAAGGGACAGGGACAGGGACAGGTGGAGATGAAGGACCAAAGTTGGGATTTTATTCTAAGAGGTGCCTCTGCCCAAGTTCAAGTGCAAAAGAGACCACATGCCAAAGTCAATAGAAGGGATTTTATTGAAGAGTAAATGGGAGGCAAAGCATAGAAAGAAACAGGAAGAGAGAAGGGAAAGAAAGGCAGTGAGAGGGATTAAGCAGAAGCTGTCACCACCCCATGGATCCACAGCTGGTCCTTCTTCACCCTGCTCCTCTTGGGGACCCCCAAGTTGCTCTCTGGAGGTGCCACCTTTACCCAGTGCCAGTTCCAGGTACCCACGGGGTGCTCACAGACATTCCCACAGCCTGGGCTGCCAGGGGTGAGCAGTGGCTTCCTTTCCCAGTCTGCACACTGGAATTTTGTGTGCTAATTCCAAACCTTCACTTCTGTTGAGGTGTGGGATCAACACCTCCCTTTTTGCCATCTGTGCTTATCTGGAGTTCCTGTTGTGGTGATTTATCTTATGGGAGCTTCCTTCTTTGGCAGAGTTTGGCACTTCCACCTGAAATCTCTGAGTCCTCACACAAGGTGAGACTGGGAGAGGCCCCTCCAGAGCTTCACTAAGTCCCAGGCTCAGATTTAAGTGACCTGTGCACATGGGACCCAGAGCAGGGGAGTCTCAGGGAGTGGTTGCCTGGCTGGGTGATCCTTCACATCCTGGAAATGTCTCCTAGTCGGGTCCCAACAGAGATGAACTCATACAAGGTCCTGATTTGGTCTTTACAATATGAGGAAGGAAATCCCCTGCTCCCTTGTGTGGTGAGCCTGTCCCTGCAGGGCTTCTGTTGGGACTAAAGCTGTCCCCAGCTCTGGGGACAAAGCTGTGCTTGTGCATAAAACAGGCAGCACAAGGAGCACCCGGGGTTTGTGACAAACAGAATGCACAGATTGCATCCCAGGGCTGCAGTCTGACCTGTGCTCCCCTGCACCACATCCTGCCCTTCCCAGCTGGGGCAGCTCCAGAGCAGCCAAGCCCAGCCAAATCCCCAGCTCTGTCCCCGACTGCAGCAGCAGAAGCCTCTCAGCAAAAGCACCGGGAAGCAGAGGGGCTGTGCGTGGGGAAAAGCCTTCCTAGAGCCCTGTGCATAATTCCACACTCCTAGAGCAGCTGCATCCTTCAGACACGGGGGAACCTGCCCCAGGCTGGGTGAGTTATTGTGTGCAGGGCTGGGAGCAGGGTGGAGTGTGTCACCATGGCCATGCAAACCAGCTCTGTCCCTGCCTGCTCAGTGCTGGGGGCTCGGGCTCCACTCCAGCCGTGCTCTTTGCACTGTAATTGCCTTTTCCACCACCTGTGACCATGGTGCTGCCTGCAAAAGGAGATCAACCACCCCAGAAATTGCTCTCCACTGTTCCTGGCAAAAGCTTCTGTCATTGGCCTTCTCTGCCAACTAGAAAATTAATCCTGGCAGGAATGCCAGTGTCTGAAGACATCAGGTTCTTAGTGACAGGGATTTTTGGCAGGGAGGGACAAATTAGGGAAGTGGACGCAGCTCTGGCCCCTCCTTGCCTGGTGTTCTCATGTCCCAGATTGCTGGGCTCTGTCCCTGTCTGACTTGAGAGCAAATTCCAGCCAAGGCAGATCCTGTGGCTGCTTTTGGCCACCCCAGGGCTGAATTTCCACCTTGTGGGTGACAGCCACACTGCCCCACACCCTTTGGCCCTGGGGAAGCCAACACTGTCATCCAGATGGGATCTGCTGGGATAGGGAGCAGCTGCATCCCCTCCTTGGGACGGGCCCTTTGCAGCCCCTCCCTGCCAGGAGTCACTGCTGAGGCACAGCCACAAGCCCAAAGCTGCCTCCCAGATGAGAAAATTCCCTTTTCCAGGCAGCACAGCCCTGTGTGCAGACACAGCTGCCTGCACACAGCACAGGGACACATCTGTCCCTGTCCCCAGTGGATGGGACACAGCAGGAGAGGAGAGAGGGATTTAAGGGTGAAGGGCAGAGCACCAGGAATTCCTGCAGACCTTTTCCAGAGCTGCTGAAGTAGGACAGCAGGGCCTGGCCCACTCCAGGGATGCAGCCTGCTGGGTGTGAGGATAAAAGAAAGGCCAAGCCTGGGTGAGACACAGATTAACATTTAGTTCAGCTCCTTTAGCAGCATCCCTGTGGGATACTGGGCAGCAGGATGGGGGCTTTGCATCCTTCCAGCAGCCATCCTGCCCTGCTGGGGGGAACAGCACAAAATCCTCGCCCAGCTCCCTGCAGCCCATCCTGAGCCCAGCTGAGAACAAGGGGAAAAGTGCCATTTGTTGGATCCTGGGATTTATTTCATCTCCAGGAGATAAGATTCAGAAAGCACTGAGAGTTTTCAGTGGTGATTCTGAAGGAGCTTTCTTTCCAGAAAAGTAAATTTTTTTATTTAGTCCAACTCCTCCATAGAAATAACAGCTCTTTCTCATCCAAAAATATTTTCAGTTCAAATATAATGCCTTGAAGAAGCTGTTTTGCATCTGCCAGGCCATGACAATAAGTCATCCAAAGCCTCACCTTGGTGTGTCAGGTGCATCTTCTTCTCTGCAAGGTTCCCTCAAGATATCTGCTCTGAATATCATCTCTGTGAAGGACAGGGTACCCACCTGACTGATAAACAGTTCCTGCAGCACACAGAAACCCCTTCTGTCCCTCCTGACGTTTGCTCTCTGCTGAATGCTTGCAGGATGGGAATCATCGAAACCTGAAATTATGGAGATTGGACAGATTTGTGAATTTGAGCAGTTTGCTCATGGCCTTGCACAGTGGAACTTTGAATATCTCAGAGCCCCTCCCTGTACTTCAAGGGACTTGCAGAGAGCTGGAGAAGGACTTTGGACAAGGGCCTGGAGGGACAGGACAGGGGGCAGTGGCTTTAATCTAAAGGAGAGTGGATTTAGATTAAATATTAGGAAGAAATGGTTCCCTGTGAGGGTGGGCAGGGCTGGCACAGGGTGCCCAGAGCAGCTGTGGCTGCCCCTGGATCCCTGGCAGTGCCCAAGGCCAGGTTGGACACTGGGGCTAGGAGCAGCCTGGGACAGTGGAAAGGTTGGAATGAGACAATCTTTGAGATCCCTTCCAACCCAAACCATTCCAGAGTTCTATGACTCTACAGTTCTTCAGGAATGAAGATCCCACAGCCATTCTGGGCTCCTGATCCCGGGTCTGAGCACTCTCAGGCTTAAAACATTTTTCCTCATTTATAATCAGTGTTTCCTGCTGCCTTTTAGCCAAACTCCAGCCACTTCCAAAGGGAGATGTAGGCTCTCTTCCCTACATCTGCCCTCTGGAGTTGAAGACATCAAGAACATTCCTCTCCCAGGCTGAATCCTTCTCCTCCCAGGACCAAACAAGCACCATTCTTGTCTCCATCAGATGCTCCAACCACCCTGGTTCCATCAGCTGCACCAGAATATCCAGGTCATCTTCTGGAAATCAAAAGCTGTACACAGTTCCCAGATGTCTCAGCTGTCAATAAAGGGGAATAATCACTCCCTTTAATAATCACACCCTGGCTGCCACAGCAGCACTGAGCTCAGAATGTGCCTGAGCTGGAGTTCCTGAGGTTCATCTGAAGGGCAGCCCTGCCCTTCCCAGGGGATTGAGTGCTGCCCCAGCCTGCTTTCATCCAGACACTCCATCCCCTGCTCTCTCCTCTCCTCTCCTCTCCTCTCCTCTCCTCTCCTCTCCTCTCCTCTCCTCTCCTCTCCTCTCCTCTCCTCTCCTCTCCTCTCCTCTCCTCTCCTCTCCTCTCCTCTCCTCTCCTCTCCTCTCCTCTCCTCTCCTCTCCTCTCCTCTCCATCCCGTGATCCCAGCTCTTAATGGAGACATTGAACGGTTGTGACACCAGGATCGGCCCAAGGGACTCAGCAGGGAGGCAGCCACAATTTGAGCTGTGTAAGAAGGACTGCAATCCTTTGAATTTAGTCTTCCAGCCAATTTTATACCCAAATTATCACCTTAATCCAGCCTGTGTCTCACCAGTTTGCTGCAAGGTGACCTTGGAGATTTTGTTGCTCCAGAGAAGGAAGGAAAATCTCAGACTTCTGCTCTCAAATGCTGCTGTTTCTCCTGTGGCTTGATCTGGGAAGTTCCATTCTGGATGGATCCAGAGTAATTTCTCAGCTGTTTCCTGGCTCTGGAGCTGTTTGGAGCCTCAGGACCACATGAGATGCATTCTCCAGGGAAGTGTTTGTGTCCTGGCTGCTGCAGAAGCCAAGCAGGGCTTTAAAGCCAGCAGGAAACTTTTTAGGACTGAGTTCACCACCTTTACCTTGTCCTTCCTAAAGGAGTACTCAGGAAGGGTTTGAGGAGAGCAGAGCTTCCTCAGGGGAACTGATCCAGCATGGAAAAGCCTTCCAAAGCTGGTGCCTTCTTTCCAAAATTGTTCTTCCCAAGAAAGAAGTGGCCTGAAGAAAACAGAAGCTTCTCAGCGTGAAAGTTTGTAACAGAAACTCTTCCCACTTGGTGTTTTTCAGCATTGAATTTGTTTCTTCATTAAAATACAGCTTTATTCAGAAACCAAACTGATTTCTGCAGCTTCACTTGCTTTTTCTGCAGCTCTCTGCTCAGCCCAAAATGAATAAACTCTGCTGATGGAAACCAGCTGGGATCTTAAACACGAGCTGGGCTTGCTGCTTCTTGGAGCTTTAGTCCAGGCTCTCATCTCTTGGGATAGCACAAGGAACAAAATGACAAATATTCCTTAGGAACCAGAAATCCTGGAAAGGATGTGCTTCCACTCAATGGAGCTCCCACCAGATTTTCCTCCTAAACCACCCCTCTGGTTGTGGGAAATGGAATCTGAATAACAGAATAACAGGCCTGTTGCTCCCCCCACCCTTCCACATCCCCTCCCCAGGGCTTGAAAACTTCAGCTGGGCTTAACTGAAGGTGTTCTGAGTTTATTTTCCCAGCAAACTGAAGAACGTGCCCAGCTTTGTGCTGGGAGCAGCTCCACTCTGAGTAGCCACAGACAGTGACTGGACCCTTGGATTTCGAAATCCCCCATTTGGGGTTTGAATCCCGAATTTCCAACAGAATGGGCATTTTTGTTCCCCTGCCTTCGAGCTGCTCAACCTAATTTTGGTGCCAAGGCTCCCCCTGCAGTCACTGGAGAAACACAGGGAACAAACCTGGCCATAAAATATTGCTTTGAGGAAGGAATGACCCCTTGGAAGGAGCTGAGTCTCTCCCCAGAGGCCACAGAGCAGCCCAGCCCCTCCAGGAAGATTGAAGGGTAATTTCTAGGGACTCTGATCCCTTCCCTGCGTGGAAATGGAGCTAAACGGGAAGGAAATTAAGAATTTTTGGGTTTGTTCCCACACTGAGCTGCCACATTTCCCTATTCCCTCCTCTTCCTTGAATTCGATATCCCAGCCCGTTCCTCTCCCATCCATTGTCTGCCCTGTATTTCCAGAGGACACTTTTGCAGCTCAGCTCCTGAGAAAATCCGTGGCACAGAGTCAAGGTAATTTCTCAGCCCTCCCTCATTTGCACATGTCCATCAGTCTTGCTGACAGAAAGGATTCAGGGAGCAGGGATGTGTTTGCCTCCTCTGGGGATTTCAGGGCAGCCATCCCAGCTGGGGCCAGCAAAAACAGGGCAGGAATGCAGGAAAGAAGAGAGGAAAAGGAAAAATAAAAGGAAAATAAGGTGAAGGAAAAGGGGCATTGCAAGGCAAAGACAGAGGAAGGAGGAAAGGGTGAAAGAAAGGGGGAGAGGGAAAGGGAAAGGGAGAGGGAAAGGGAAAGGGAAAGGGAAAGGGAAAGGGAAAGGGAAAGGGAAAGGGAAAGGGAAAGGGAAAGGGAAAGGGATCCACAAAGGCTTTTTCTGTAGCTTCCAGTGATTCCCTGCACAAACAAGGAAATATTCCCAAGGAAAGTGCTTCCTTTGAAGAGCACACCTTTCCTCCTGTGCCGAGGACCATTCCAAGCAGGGTTTCCATCCTGAGATCCAACAGAAATCTCCTCACACATCAGAGCTGTGCCCAGGCCTGGCTCCTGCCCCTCTATCCCAGTTCTCTCAGCTCATTTCCTCTCTGCTCTGCTGCCTTTCTTCCCTTAACTCCTGTCTGCACTCCTGTCCTGCAGCACTCCCACATCCACATCCCTCTCCTGCAGCTTCCAGGACATTTGGAGAGTCCCCACAACCTCAGGAGGACCCTGCCACACTTCCAGTGACCTCCACTGCTTTTCTTCCTTACCCACAGATATTTTCCCTTCCCAAGTGAGAAAGAAGTGCTCCTGAGTGTTGTGCAGAGGCTGCAGGTCAGTGTGATGAGAGGAAAAATACTCCCAACAAAACCCATCCAGGGAAAACCAGGCTTCCATGAGCCACTCAACAGCATTTTGGTAACACTTACCTGGAAAAGATCCCTCTGCAAGACATTTTCAGTCCTTGAAAGAAGGCCTTGAAGATGTTTCAGCAGAGAGTTGAACAGATTTGCCCCTGAATCCACATTGTTCTAAATAATTTTTGGCAAAATGCTCCTTTCCAGCTGAACATCTGCTTTCAAGTGAAGAGCAAGACACTTTTCAATGTTCCCTCGTGATAAAAAAATTAAAGCATTCCTTAACTGAATCTTCATTTTTCTTCCAAATTTCCATGTGAACACCTAAACAAAAGGCCAGAGACCTGCCCTGTGTTGCTGCCCACCCTTTGGGCCTTTTTTTCCCTCCCTGTTTTGTGTTATCAGCAATGTGATTGTCAGGTTTAAGGCACCTCGTTGTGTGCTCGTGCGTTTGGCCGGTTTAATATTCATCTTCTGACAACACTCAGGGTTCAGCTGCTCTCCTAATTAGTGCCTGGCTGCAGTGGAGAGAATTCTTGTGGAGGAACACTGCCCTTCCACCCCTGGGATCTCATTTTTCTTTGCTCTCGCTGGCAGGAAATTTGTAACAGAGGGATGCTTAATCCTGCTGGCCCTGCCAATCTCGGCTGCATCTCCCTGCAAACAAAACAGGAGGGCTGGTGCTGCTCTGCTTGCCGAGGCTGCTCAGAGAGAGCTTTATCTTTAGCAGCAATATTTCTGCTGAGGATGACGTGGTAAAACTCTGAAACAGCTCAATTTGAGAGGGGTTTTAGCCCTCCTGAGGTCAGGGTGTGCTGGAGCATCCCTGTGGCAGAGCTGCTGAAATCGGGGTCTCTCCAGCGTAGGATTTTGGCTGTAGAGGGCTGCTCACACTCTGCTGATGCTCTCGTTTACTCTTCATTACTTTGTTAGGCAAATCTCCTTTCAAGCGTTCTCATTCTCATCAGCCACTGAACACCACAGATGTAACCCGGGAGGTTCTGGAAGCAGAGCCACAGAAAGCCCCGGTTCCTGTCAGCCGTGTGTTCCGGCAAAAGGAGCTCCGCGTGTCCCGGAGGAGAGTTAAACATCTGAGAGAGCATCTGAAAATTCATCAGCCGAGTTTCTGCAGCAGCTCCCGCTCGCACAGAATGAAAATGCAGAGCCCGGAGACGGTGGACAAGTAAAGATCTCCACCTAGTGAACGGCAGGGCCAGGACAGCTTCCCGGGAAAACGGGAAAGGGAGGGGAAACCCGATCCGACCGAGGAAAGGCTCACCCCGGAGCTGTGGGGATGTGTGCTGTGCCAGCTCCGTGCGGGGATGCGGGATGCTCCTCCTGGCACCCCCGGGCACCTCTGGGCACCCCTGGACACCCCCGGGCACCCCTGAGCACCTCCGGGCACCCCCGAGCACCCCTGAGCACCCCCGAGCACCTCTGGGCACCCCCGGGCACCCAAGGCTGTGCCCGAGGCTCTGCCCAACCCGCCGGGACCCGGACGCTTAAACCGAGCATTAAACCCCGCTCTGTGCGCCCCGACCCCTCCCCGAAGTGCCTTAATTACAGCCCAGCAAATGACACGGCACGCTAATGATGCTGGGGACCTTTGCAGGGATGACATTTTTCCTGTTGATGGCATTACCTATTCTGCAGCGAGCAGAAGATAATTGTAATTTCCTGGACTGCTCCGAAACACATAAAGTTTATGGGTAATCTTATTAAAGCTTTCATATAGTGGGAAACTTTCTGTTATGAGCTGGGAGAAAATTAATGGCCTTTCTTTTGTGGTTGGCACAGAATTAAATCCCGGGGGGGGGGGGGGGGGGGGCGGTTCTGTTTCATCCCAAACACGTGATTTGCACTTTATTAAAAGCGTCCCCTCTGCCTTGCAGCCACTGAGAGGCTCAGGGCTGTTCCTCCCTCCATCCTGCCAAGAGTGTGAGCAGCCCCCAGCCCTGCCCTGCTCTTTGTGCCCAACATGTTCCTACAATAAATTGATCACCTTGGGGTCACTGGGCTGTGGGCAAATGAAAACCAAAAAGCTGAAATCCAAAAAGCTGAAATGCAAAAAAATGTTCCTCACAAATGGCCGTGGCCGCTTTGGGGACATTTGAAGCTGGAGGCTGCACATCTTGACAGAGGTGCCTGCAGGTCACAGACTCCAAATCTCCAAATTCATGTTCAGCCCTGGGCTGGGGGAGGACCAGGCAGGCTGTTCCCAACATGGGCCAGACAGATCACAGGGCCATTAAAGTTGGACAAGACATCCAAGATAAAACCTGGAGTTCAACCTTCAGCCAAATCCCACCATTCCCACTCAACCATATTGTGAAGTGCTACATCCCCTCGGTTTTTGAACACTTCCAAGTATTGGGAGACTGTTCCAGTGAGGATTGACACCTTCAGTGTCATTCTTCAGTGAAGAAATTTCATAGAATTTCATAGAATTGGGTTGGAAAAGGCCTTAAATCCCATCCAGCCATGGCAGGGATACCTTCCATAAAGCAGGTTGCTCCAAGCCCTGTCCAACCTGGCCTTGAATTTTTCCTGCTATCCAACCTGAACTGGGTGAGTTCTATGGTCCCTTCCAACCCAAACCATTCCATAATTCTGTGACTGCACTCGGGTCCTGCTGAATCTTTAGGGGGTGGAGGAAAGGCAGCAGCAGCACCTGCAGGGGATTGAGACAACTCTGCCTCCCTCCTCAGCGTGGCTGAAGGCCTGGGGAGCAGAAGGACATTGTGGTACAGGAGAGATGTGGAGCAAATGGAGAGTTCAGGAGAGGAAGGCAGAAAAATCAGATCTGTTAGACATCAGCTGGATTTATTTCATGTAGGGCAGACTGAATGCAAAAGTGAATCTCCAGCTGCAAAGAGGAACAGACCAGTGCTTAAATCCATCATAGACAGGACACAAAGCAATGGGTTTCAACTGGAAAAGAAAAGAAAGAAAAGAAAAGAAAAGAAAAGAAAAGAAAAGAAAAGAAAAGAAAAGAAAAGAAAAGAAAAGAAAAGAAAAGAAAAGAAAAGAAAAGAAAAGAAAAGAAAAGAAAAGAAAAGAAAAGAAAAGAGGAAAAAAGCAGGATACAGGCTGTGAGAGCTGAGAGTCGGTGGAAAAATTCATGTGATCCTTTCCCACCCCTGCTGTCCTCCAAGCTTTAATTCAGGTTAGAAAACTCAGCACTGTAAGTCTGTAATTAGGAAAGAAAGTCTTCATTAAAAACTGAAATAATTGGCTGGATATTTGAATCATAAAAGAAAGATGCAGGAAACTGTGGGAATCTGAGGATTCTAGAACTCCATATGGGAAGAAACTCCTCTGTAGCACACTCTGGGTGACTGTTCCGGTGTCACAGCACTCAGAGATTGCATTTCCCACCCCCACTCCTCAAAAACAAAACAAAGCCTGATCCCAGGGCTGAAAGAACCTCCCGTCATCCCAGAGCTCGCAATTAAAACCACCGGAGGTGACAGCACTGGAAATGCTTCCGAATAATCAAACCACCTTCGAGTTTTCTAAGGTTTGCTTGTTTGTTTTGAATGCCTTCTGCTGGGAGGGAGAGGAGGATTTCATTACTCACGTGGAAGCCAGGGCTCCAGGCACTGGGATCCTCCGAGGGGATGTGGAAAGATTTGTGCTCCCCAATCTTTCAGCCCTCCCAACACAGCGCCTTTTTTTCTGACCTGGCAACTCTGAAAGACAAAGCCAAGGGGCTGCAGCATCAACTTAATCAGAGAAAGGTTGAGCCCTGGGAAAATTCATTCTGTGGGTCCACAAGAAAAACAGCCAGGGTGGGATGGGATGGGATAATGGGATGGGAAACAAGGATCTGCTGAATTTGACAGCAGATCTTCGTGTCCCAGAATGTGGCTTGGGGCTGTTCTCTCATCCTGCCCCTCAGCTCTTCCACACAATTTAATTTGTGGAATAAAACTGGGGAGTTCACCTTCTGAATATATATCAGCCTTCTTCACCTTCTGAATAAATCCCAACCTTCTCCTCCGGCCAGCACTGGCTCCTGCTGATTTCAAGCCTTGTCCAGGTGTATTGATTCTTCCAGAAGTGAGAACACTGGCACATAAATTGCAAATTGGAGCCAAAGGGAAGTGGCTGCATTCAGAGCACATGGAATAAAGGAGATTTATTCCAAGGGAAAGGGGTGTTTATTCATGCCATGACCTCAGGCCCTGCACTGCTGCACTGCCCTGGAGAGGGGCTGCTGGTGACCTTGAGGCTTAGCATGGACAGCCAGCACTTAATAAGTGACTTCAGCAGAGGCAGAACAAATCCGAGGAAAATGCTCCAGGGACTGATCCTGTCCAGCCCCACAGAGCAAAATGAATACCCCCCCTCTGGCCAGGCTCACTCCTTCCTGGTGATTGTCATTGTTATTGGGTTTTCATGTGGCAATAAATGCTGTAATTACCAAAAGCCAAGTGCTGATTAACAGACTCCCTGCTCCGTGGCAGGGACACAGCCAGGCTGGGACAGGAGAGCTCCTTCCCAGGGATGCTGCTGGGCCCTGGGTCTGTCAAAATGAGACAGGAAATTTGGAAGAACAGTAAACTGCCACCACCTTTGCCAAAGTGAAATGACAGATATTAATGTCAAGTCTATTTAATGAGGGGTAATTAACCCATCCATCACAAGGCCATGGGATACACCAGTTGGAAATTTTCCAGTTAATGTTATTTGATGTTTCCACCTGATTTTCAGGAATTTAATTGATGTCTTAATTATGAAAGATACCTGTATTAACCCCATTCCCAAACAGTTCCTGTCACTGCTGGGATTTACAGAGGCTCGTGGCTCTCTCACTGCCATTCCCCACTGTGATCCTTTCTCCTTGCAGGCAGCTCCTGCCCATCCTGGCTGAGGCAGAGCTGGGCAAGTCGAGGTGAGGGTAATGCCTGGAGAGTTTCCTGGAGCAGAGGCTGGGCAGTGCTGAAGGAATAAAGCAGGGATTTATTCCAAGCCCTTCCAAGGATTCACCTTGGGCACTGCAAGAGCCCGGCCGTGGCTCCAGCCAAGATGGAGCCAAGATGGATCCGAGTCACGAGTTCTCACACTTGGATCACTTTGGCTCCATTTCCATCTTGGCCTTCATTGTCCAATTGCAGCTCCAGCTTCTGCAGTGCCATCCTCCCACATTCTCTCCTCCAGTCGCTGCTCTTTGCACTTTTTGGGGCTGAAGCTGCAGCGCTGTCCTTGGTTGTGGGGCTGGCAAAGGATTGTTTTGTGTGCCTGAGCTGGGAGGAGAACTTGCTGACACTTTGGATGGAGTTCAGAGTCACACACCAATGCAGTGCAGAGTCTGGAAAACATGAAAGCTGAAACTTAAGACATCAGAGGATTCAGGAAATACCTGATCAGGATCGGGGAATGTTTTGTAAATCCCAGGACAGAGTCCAGCCTTCCTCTCATGCAGGAGGTCCTGTGCATGCCCATTTCAGATCAGAATCACAGAATTATTACGCTGGGAAAGAGCTCCAAAGCCATGGAATCTCAAGACCTCACCCCCACCTTGTCCCAACCCAGAGTTCTGAGTGCCACCTCCAGCAATTCCTTGGGCACCTCCAGGGATGGGCACTCCAAACCTCCCTGGGCATTTCCAATCCCTGACCTCCCTTTCCATGGGGAAATTCCTGCTGCTGTCCCCCCTGAGCCTGCCCTGGCCCAGCCTGAGGCCGTTCCCTCTCCTCCTGTCCCTGTTCCCTGGAGCACAGCCCGACCCCCCCGGCTGTCCCCTCCTGTCAGGGACTTGTGCAGAGCCACAAGTTCCCCCTGAGCCTCCTTTTCTCCAGCTAAAAAAACAGATCAAAGAATAAATAAATCAATCCGTGACAGGTGTGGGAGGGACAGCTTGGATGGATCACAGAATCGTGGAATCACACAATGGTTTGGGTTGGAAATGCCCTTAAAGCCCATCCTGGGCAGGGACACCTCCCGTTAGCCCAGGTTGTTCCAGCTGAATGATCCCATCCCTTCTGCCTTTCCAAACCCTTCTCCTGTTGAAACCCAAGGGCAGTGCCAGGACCTGGCTGTATTCTGGGCTGTGTCCCTGGCCTGGGGGGACTCAGCACACCCCAGCCAGCCACATCTCCCCACTGAGCTCAAAAACTCCACAGCTGCCACCACAATTAAAAATGCAGACAGGGAAAACAGCAGGCAGCGAGCAGGGAGGGTATTTATAGCTCCTTATGTAAAGCAGATACAATGGAGCCATTTGGAGCTGCAATGGGCTCAGTTCTCCTCCCTCATGGAGCAATCTGCAGATCCCAGCAGATCCCAGCCCATTCCAGGCCTGCTCTGAGAGACACAGGGCACAGCCTGAGGGATTGGGGACCAAGGAGAAATGAGAGGGTTTATGGTCTGTGGGAGCTCAGGTGCCTGGGAATGATGAGCATCATCCTGCTCCACATCCCCTGAACCCACACACACACTCCCTTCACCCTTCCCTTTCCTGGAAAGCATTCCTTGCCATTACTCAGCAGCACCTCAAGGCAAGAAATGACCGAGGTCTCAGAAATTCTCAATTAACTCCAAAAGGTCGTCCTGAACAGCTTTAAACAAAGTGCAAGCACATGGAAAAGGGGTTATTGCTTCCTGAACATCTCAGCCTGCTCCCTTCTGATGTGCTGATGAATTAGATATTAAATCCACAGATGAGCTAAATGAGTTAATCGTGGCTAATGTCATTACCAGCAGTAGCAGAGGAATCAAAGATGATTAGCCACTTGTCATAAAGTCTTAGCAAAGA